>NC_058132.1:200223471-200433275 GCF_016433145.1 Gracilinanus agilis
CCCTCCCTCTCCAGTGGGAGAAGAAAAGCAGCTATGCTTATAGAAAGATTGATTAGTTAAGCAAGTCAATTATATCTCTTGCCGAGAGCGACTGTATATTAAGTAATGCAGCAGAAATGATTGTCTGCACAGATCCATTTTGTCGAACAGCTGTTACAGAGGCCCAGGAAGAGAAGAAGGTTAGAATCCCCTAATAGTCCTCACTCCCCTCTCCTCCCCAGCCCCCCAACCCCCGACCAATCCCACCCCAGTCCATTGCTCCTGTCCCTCGGGGGGCTCCATTTATTATGGGATGGAATAAGGTCAGGGTAATGAGCATGCTGGCAGCAGGCTCTGTTGGACTAGCAGGCTGTCCCCCACCCAAGGCCTCTCCCAGCTCTCCATTAGCAGTGGCCTTGCCATCCTCCCTTCATCTAGGAAATAAATGATGTGCATTTACTGCCCAGCAACTCTGCCCCAACTCCCCATATCTCTCCCCAGAGCAGAAGGCACAGAGTTTGGAGGGCACAATAAATGAGGGTGCTTGCTCAAGAGCCTATGCGTAAAGGTACCAACACTTGTGATGGTTGGGGGGGGCCAATTCAGGGGTATATCTGGTAGGTAGGAAAGGAACAAATGTCAACAGCCATAGCAGTCAAAATCCAAGGACCAGACCACAAGGCTCTGGATTTAGAGGCTCAAACTTGGGGAGCTGCTTCCCCCAATCACATTTCTTTGACTTGTTTTGCCTCCATGTAGAGATTCCCATTGGAATTCATGTCTAGGTTTTCATATATATCAGTAAAAGGGTGTTAGCTCCAGTGCAAGAAGCAAGGTTATAAAAATAAAGGACATTTGCCATGATCCCCTCTTCTCCCTTACTTTTTCATCTTAAAATTCTTTGATGTCATCTTCCATTATCTCTTACTTTACCCTAGACTCTGATGAAGAAATGAACTTTCTTCTCACCAGGGACAACCCACCTACTTGTACCCTGATCTGTCTATCCCCTTCCTGTCTTCTACCGCAGACTGTTTCCACAATTATTCTCTCTGTCTCTCTGTCTCTCTCTCTCCAAATATCCTTTAAATCTCTCAACCCCATCATTTAAGAAACTCTCACAGATAAACTCCTAATAAAATCTGTCTACATTTGCCTTCTTTTCCTCTCCCTTTCTCTCATTTATTTCTCATCTACTTTCATTCTAGATTCTGACATCATCATTCCACTGAAATTGCCCTCTCCAAAGTTAGAAATGATCGCTTAATTATAAATTCCAATGTCCTTTCCTCAATCCTCAAACTTCTTGACCTGTCTTCTGCGTTTGAGACAGTTGACTACACTTTATTCCTGAATAAACTCTCCCCTCCAAATCATATGAAACTCTTCTCTCTTAGCTCCCTTACATGTCTTATTGTTCTCTCTTACCTTTCTTTTCTTTATCTTGCCAATAGCCTTATTCCCAATCATGGCTATATACCAGATCCTGCTTCTTTTTTCTCTATGTTCTCTGTCTGTGTCTATCTGCCTGTCTCTCTCTCTCTCTCTCTCTCTGTCTCTCTGTCTCTGTCTCTCTGTCTCTCTCTTTCCATATATATATATATATCGAGCACTCAATTCTTTCCTGAATTCCAGGCCCACATCACCTGTTGAACATTTTGAATTAAGTATCCTATAAACATGTCAAGTTCAACATGTTCTAAACAGAACTCATTGCCTAAAACTTATCTCCTTTTCCTAACTTCCCTATTTTTGTAACCTAGGTTTGAAGCCTCCAAATCATATTCTACTCTTCACTTTTCTCACCTCCACATGTCTAGTCAGTTGCCAAGTTTTGTCAGTCCTTCCTCCATAATCTCTTAGATCCATCTTCTCTCCACTCCTGTGACTATCAGCTCTCATTGCCTCTTGCCTTCTAATTGGACTTTCTGACTCTAGGCTCTCTTCTTCTCCCTGGCAGAGAGGCCAAAGCATATTCCTATAGCACAGGTGTAATCATGCCAGTCCTCTATTCAATAAATTCCAATGGCTTTACTCAATTAATTATTACATCTAGGATCACATACAAATGCCTCTGTTTCACATTTAAAGACCTTTACAACCTAACTTCAGCAAAACTTTCCAAGCATGTCATGCCTGCATCAAAGAAGGCACTGTGTTCTATGAGTAAAGCAGAATTATGAGTAGCTCAAAAGAAATGCTAGATGCCCAAGTTTAAAGACACCTCCATTCCAAATGTTCATATTGCATCTTTGTGCCTGATCTGTGGTAAAACCTTCCAAGATCATATTGGTCTAATCAGCACAGAAGACACATTATCACTAACATCGTGATGTCATTATGCTCCTCTTCAAGTAGAAAGGACAACAACCAACTATTTGCCAGGTACAAGGTTAAACTACAAATATTATCTTATTTGATACTCACAGTAATCCTGGGAGATAAATTATTTTCATTTTCAGTTGAGAAACTGAAGCAAAAGGGTTAAGTTACATACTCAAGGTCACACAGCTTGGAAGTGTCCGAGGTCAGATTTGAACCCAGATCTTCTTGACTATAGACTCAGTTCTTTATTCACTGTACCACCTAGCTATCTAGAAAGACTTGGGTGGGGAGTCTTGAACTCAAGAGAGGTCAAAGTGACTGATTCTGAACCACAGAACTAATAAAGATTAAAGCTGAAGTTCAACCCCAGTTCTTCAAAAATTCTAAGTACACCATACTATATTATCTCAGTGTGATGATACAGTGAATGAGTGTGATGGAAGCAATAATGAAGTAAGGATGAGGGATAAAGAAGCAGATTACTGAAGATCTGAAGTATATTTTTCTTTCTCTCTATAGTATCTTCCAACAATTTTTCATCTGCAAGACTTTGCTTCACTAGCTTCAGGAATGGTGAACTTAACTACTGCCCAAAGCTTCTTATTCCATTTTGAGACAGATCAAATTATTGGGGAATTCTTCCTTATATGGAGCCAGAATGAGTCTCTCTCTCTCTCTCTCTCTCTCTCTCTCTCTCTCTCTCCAGTGCTGGTTCTGTCCTCTGGAGTCACACAGAATTAGGAATGGCTTGAAAATATTTAGAAATGGAAACAATAATCATTAAGAGCCATCAAGAATAGTCATACCACACTAACCTCATTTGCTTTTTTGCCAGGGTTAAGAGATCTGTAAAATGCAATAAACATAGTGTACTCTGATTTCAGCAAAGTATTTAACAAAATTCCTTCTGCTTTCCATGTGGACAAGGTGGAGAGATATGGGCTAAATAGTAGTACTTTTAAAACATGTTCAAAAGTGATCAAATGATTCAATCCACGGACTTAGGTGGAGCAATGGAATAGAATGCTAGGCCTAGATTCAGGAAAACCTGAATTCAAATCCTTCTTCGAGAACTTACTAGCTGTATAACTCTGGTCAATCACTTAACTTGTATCTGCCTCAATTTCTCCAACTGTAAAATGGGGATAATAATAGCATCTATCTCCTATGGTTGATGTGAGGAAAAAATGAAATAATATTTTTAAAATGTTTTGCAAATCTTAAAGCATTATATAAAAGCTAACTAATAGTAGTAGCAATTGGCGGCAGATGTCAAACATAACTGGGGAGTGTGAGGTAGGAATAGTCTTCAGTGGAATGCCCTAGGCATCTGACTTGTGCTGGCTGATATTTTTAGCAGTGAATTGGATGAAGGTAAAAAGGGAATGCACCTCAAATTTGCAGACAACACAAAGCAAGAAGAAATAGCTAATATGTTGATTAACAGAGTAAGGATCCAAAAATATCTTGAAAGCTAGAAAAATGGGACTAATTGAGCAAATTAAAATTTAATAGGGATAAATGTAAAATCTTATAAGTGGATTTCTTAAAGACCATTATACTACACATATACAGTATAAGTTAGACAGAGCTAGAAAATGCTGAAATGGAAAAAAAAAGTTGAGGGGCTTTAGTGAAATACAAACTCAGTTTGTATCATGGCAACCAAAAAGAGCTTCAGCCATTTTAGGCTGCATTGAGAAGCATCACATCCAGGAAGAGGGAGTGATTGGTCTGCTATTCTCTCCCTTGGTCAAAAACATCGAGAGTATCATAGCAGTTCTAGGAAGCCCAATTTAGGAAAAGCATCAATGCCCCAGAGGATACCCAGAAAAAGAGCCAGTCAGGAGAGTGATGGCAAGCAGACTGGAGACTCCAGAACAAGTAAAAAAAAAGCTAAGGATGTTCATTTGGGAGATAAAAGAACTTTGAAAAATCATGTTCCCCATCTTCAAGGATTTGAAGGGTTGTCATGTAGAAGAGGGACTAGCCTTGTTCTGCTTGGCCCCAAAAGGTAGAACCAGGAGTAATGGGTGACAATTGTAGAGTCCCTTGGGTGTAAGGCCAGATAAAGGCTTAATATAAGGAAAAACTTAGCAAGTAGAGCTACCCCAAAGTGAAATGGGCTTCCTCCAGAGAAGAAATGGGTTTCCTTTCTGTACTTCTCCAGGCAGAAGATACATGAGTGCTTATCCAACTGTTATATAGAGGATTCCAGTTCAGGGGGTCTGGGTCACTTTCTGGGAAGGGGGAGGGGGCAGGAAGAGAAGTAGCACATTCACCTGCTGCCTCAAAGGAGCATTTGGCAAATAGTTCCCTCCCTGCTGGTATTTACTGTGGGCACTCCCTTGGAGCTAAAGCTGGGAGCCTGCTTTGAAGTGTTCTATGTAAATGAAGTTGCTGGCAAATGCAATTCCTGTGGGGTAGGTGATCAAGCTGGAGACTGACAGGGAGGAAGCTGCGCTGTCAATGGAAAGCTTCATATGCAGGCAGCCCCAGGAGGGGAAGAAGGGGCAGAGAAACAAGAGAAAATAAATACTATGAGTCAGAAAGTAAAATATGGGTACAGGTTAGGTGGCTTGAAATGAACTAAGCACATTATAGGATTGGAGATTTGGACAGGATGTGAAACATCAGGAGAGTTGTAGCTAGTTGGTCATACCAGGGTACCTTAGGCCTGTAAGGTGTTGGGCTTTGTTTTGTTTTAACTCTTACCTTCTGTCTTAAAATTGATACTAAGCATTGGTTCCAAGGCAGAAGAAGAACAGTAAGGGCCAGGCAACTGGGGTTAAGTGACATACCCAGGTCCATACAATTTGGAAGAGTCTGAGTCACATTTGAATCCAGGACCTCCTGTCTCCAGGAAAAGCTTTCTATCCACTGAGCCACCTTGCTGCCCTGGGTCTGTAGTTGTTTTTTTTATGTTGATAATTATTTCAATATTATTGGTTTCCTTTGTAATCTATATATTTTATTAAATTGTGACCACCTCCCAGGCAGAAACTATTGATCTTTTGCTTTTTTTATTCCCACTGCTTAACATAATGTCTAGAACACAGTAGGCACTTAATAAATCCTTATTGATGATTTTATACATTTTTTAAACCCTTCCCTTCTGTCTTAGAATCAATACTGTGTATTGGTTCTGAGGCAGAAGAGTTGTAAGGTCTAGGGCCTAGACTCTAGGCAATGGAAGTTAAAAGACTTGTCCAGGATCACACAGCTGGGAAGTATCTAAGGCCAGATTTGAATCTAGGGCCTCCTGTCTCTAAGCCTGGCTTTCAATCCATTGAGCCACCTACCTGCCTCCTATTTTATGTATTTGAAAACATTATTCTGAGAAGGGGTCCATCCATAGGCTTAACCAGCCTGCCAGAGAGGTCCAAGATGAAAGAAATGGTTACAAAGCTCTGGCTTAAATAATAACATTACCACCACTTATATTTATAGAGTGATTTAAAGCTTAAGATGTGCTTTCAACTGTCCCAGCCTAATTTTATTGATTAAATTGAAATGGTCTCTACAATAACTCTATGAAGGAACCATGGCAGAAATGCAGCGCCCAGAGAGGTTAACTTGCCTGTCCAAGGTCACACAGTTAGTTAAAGTAGAAAAGGAAAGACTTCTAAGAGTCATAATATACAATCTCAGATCACTGGAAAAGACGCCACATAGAAGAATTAGACTTATTCTGCTTAGCTTCAGAGGGCAGAGATCTCAGCAATGGGTGGCAGTTGCAGAGAGCCAAATTTTGGACCTGGGCCTGGACTAGAACCCAGATTTTCTGGCCATTGGCATAATGATCCATTTTTCTGCTTGGAGCAAGTTGGGGGTAGGATGATCACTTTAGGAAAGAAGCTCTTGGAACTCGAAGCTTCTCCACTTCTAAAGGAAGAAGAGGGGGAAGCTGGTGTTGGAGATGAGGTGAGAGAAGTATCCATCTACCTAGGTAGCTGAGGTCATCACCAAAGATAGGGCTTATAAGGAGTATATCCTGGGAAAGTGGCATCAACACTCTCAATGACCTATCCCGGGACAAATTATCCACCTTCTAAATTCTAGTGCCTTCCCTCTCTGATGATGATTGTTTCCTGTTTATCCTGTATAACGCTTGTTTGTACATGGTTCTTGAATGTTGTCTCTCCTGTGAGTTCCCGCACCCCCTGAAGACTGTGAGCTCCTCGAGGGCAGGAAATGTTTTATACCTTAGCACAGTGCCCCACACTCATTAAATGTTTATTGACTGTCCAACTAACAAAGCCCCATTTAATACCCCTTAGTTCTGGAGTCAGAAAAGGACTGCCTGCTTCTTTGGTGTCCAAAGGTGTGGAGAAAGAGGGCCCTATCTGGGAAGGAGTAAAAAAAAATGGCAAAAGTAAGAACAACCAGACTCCTTGGTTAGTCCATAAAAAAAGATCTAAGTTAGAGGCAGAATTCAGAACTCTGGACAGTGGAATTCAGAATATACTCAATCACCAGGAAGATGTCTCTGATGTTAGGCTAAATTGCATCTAGCTACATTGTGTTCCTGTAGTGTGCTTAGTATTTATGCAAAAACAGTACACACAAAGCTTCCTTTCTTAGCTAGATAACCTCAGATTCTCTCTTCACTGCCACCACTCAGAGAACAACAACAAAAAATGGAGAGATGTCTCTCATCAAAGTTTATATGCCCCTGCATCCCAGTCTTTCTCCTCCTTTAGAGGCAGTGAGGAAGTACAGTGGATAGAATACAGGGCCTGAAATTAAGAAAATCTTAGTCTAAACATGGCCTCAGACACTTAACTAGCTGTGTGAACCTGGGCAAATCATTTAACCACTGTCTGCCTCAGTTTCTTCATCTGTAAAATAGGGAAAAATAATATCACCTACCCCCTAGAGTTTTGTGAGGAAAAAATGAGATAATATTCATAAAGTACATTGCTAACATTAAAGCACTCTATAAATACTAGTTAATAGTATTTTTAGTAACTACTGGTAAATGTCAAACTACCTCAGACACTGACTAACTGTGTGATTCTGGGCAAGTCATTTAGTATCTGTCTTTCCCAATTTCCTCAACTGTAAAATGAAGATGATAATAGTAATAGCACCTCCTTCTCAGGGAAATTAGATCAAATGAGATATTTGTAAAGAGCTCAGCATATTGCTGGGCATACAGTAGGTGCTTAATAAATGCCTGTTTCCTTCCCTTCTTCCTCCTTTCCTTCTCTCCTCCCTTCCTTTCTCCCTTTCTCCATTCATTCCTTCTCTCCTCCCTCCTTTTCTCCCTTTCTCCATTCATTCCTTCTCTCCTTCCTTCCTTTCTTCCTACATCTAGCTTCTCTGGCAGAACTTCTTTCTGCCTCTCTGCAGTGCAGTTAAGATACCTCAGAAGCCAAGCTCATGTTTTGCAGCTGGTGAGGTTCAGGATCACGGGACTCTATCACATTGCTGTTATCATCATAGAGGATAGTGGGAAGGGACTAGAGAGGTCATTCAGTCATAATCTTACTGGAAATATGTAATTTCCTCCACAATGAACCCAATCCCCCCCCAGATTTTCATACAACTTTCATTTTAAACATCTCCAAATTTACAGAATGTTAAAGCTGGATGACCCCCCCTTAAGATCATCTACTTTAACTCCCTGTTTGGCAAGTAAAGAAGAAGAGTGAATTCCAAAAGAGTTTATGAAACTTTTTTTAAGTTTTCAGCTTCCACTGAACTATGCTGCCTCAAGTTATCATTCTTATGAAGCATAATATCCTTTCCTATTTTATTTCTGGTAGCTGGATAGTACAGTTGATAGTGCCCTGAATTGGGAAGATGTGAATTCAAAACCAGCCTCTCCACTCACTAGCTATGTGACCCTGAACAAGTCACTTAGCCTCTAAATGCTTCAGTTTTCTCCTCAGAAACATTGGGATAACTATATCATTTACCGCTTAGGGCTGTTATGAAAATAAAATGAGATAACATTTGTTAGGTAGTTAGCACAGTGACAGGTGTGCTTAATATACATTTAATGTTTCCTTTCTTTCTTCCTTTATCCTTCCTTCTTTCCTTCCTTCCTATCTCCTCTCCCTTGCCAGTGCCATAGATCTTCCCAGAGGATGCTTCTTTCCTAATTTTGCATTAAACTTTACTAAATCTTTGCTCAGGACTAAGCAATAGCCAATGGCACTCAGCACCATGGAGGAAAAAGTCTACCCATAATGGAAATAACCTAACCTAATGCTTTTCTAACCTAAGGAATTAGTATAATGGACCACGCCCGGGTAGAACAATTGAGAAGCTATGGACAAGACAGTATCAGGTGAGAAAAGTAAGATAGATTTTACTCATGGGCATACAGATGGTAAGTAAAGGAGCCAATAATGGAACCGAAGTCTTATAGGCATAGAATTATAGAATGTCAGAGCTAGAAAGGACCCTACATCTGTGCTTTTCCCACTATGCCAAGCTCACTACTGATGGATGGGTAAGAGTTGAACTGAATGATCCTGGAGGAAGGCTGCATAACAAGATAAGGGAACTGCATGAGCAAAGGTTTGCAAGTGGATAAGAAAAGTATGTGGGGGAACTTTAATACAAACCTATGTGACAGGTGACCTCTCATGGGTGCATGACGTAGAGTAATAAGGGTAAATAGGTAGGTTAGTGCCATATTTTAAATAACCTGAAATTCCAGGCTCAGAAGTTTGGATTTTCATTCAGGAGACAATAAGGAGTCACTGATAATTTTTTAGTAGTAGAGTGGTACAATCAAGGTATGCATTAGGGAAATTAATTTGGCAGTGGTGTGAAGAATGGATTGAAAGGGGCCCAACCAAGACTAGAGGCAGGGGGGAGAGTCATAATAGTCCAGTGGAGAGGAAATGAGAACCTGATGAGTATGGTAGCAGTGTGAGTAAAAAGGAGGGGACAGATGTAAAACATAATTTTGAGGTAGAATCCATTGGACTGACTGGATGTGGAAGAAAGGGAAAGAGAAGAGGCAAAGTTTTGAAACTAGGTGATCTGGAGACTAGGTGACTTGCTATAAACAGAAATAGGGAAGTCAGGTGGGGGTAAACACCACTGAGGAGCCAATAAAGAACCTCACCCTATAGGGAAATCATTATACTTTTTCTAGTTGGACCCAAGTCCCCAGACCAAGAGTTTTCCACCCATTTTGTATCCTGGATCTTTTTGGCAGTCTAGTAAAGCTTATGCACCCCCTTTCAGAATATTTTTTTTAAATACATAAAATAAAATACCTAAGATTACACAGGAAACCAATTATATCAAACAAGAGTTATCCAAATATTTTAAAGAAATAAGTACATTGTTCTCAGGTCAAAAATCTTTGCTTTA
The DNA here is from genome assembly GCF_016433145.1 of Gracilinanus agilis. NCBI lineage: Eukaryota > Metazoa > Chordata > Mammalia > Didelphimorphia > Didelphidae > Gracilinanus > Gracilinanus agilis. The sequence continues at coordinate 200,233,114 of NC_058132.1, forward strand.
GACAAGTGATAGTGAATCTTTAGAGATGGAGTGCCAGGCTCCACTCCCCCAGACCAAGTACCATGCCCTGCCCCTCCCCATTACCCCATACAGGGGAGAGAGAAAACACCTTCCTCCTCAATATATATATATATGCATATATATACATATATATACACCTACTGATATCTATATCTATCTATATTTGAAAAGAGAGGCAGCTAGGTAGCACAGTGAATAGAACATCAGGCCAAAAGTCAGAAGGACCTGGGTTTAAATCTGGCCTCAGACACTTCCTAACTGTATGACACTGGGCAAGTCACTTAACCCCAATTGCTAGCCCTTGATGCTTTTCTGTCTTAGAGCTGATACTAAGAAAGAGGTTAAGGGTTTTAAAAAAATATTTTTCTAAAAGAAGAGCTTAAAAAAAAGAATTTAGGTGGTAATACATAGTCAACCAGTCCTGGTAGGTTAAGAATTTCTTCTGTTGAGCAAGAGGATTTTGGATGGTAAATATTTTGATTTTAGAGACTTGAATCTTATTCTTGGTATGACCTTGAAGCCAGAGCAAATCTGAAATCTTTGATATAGAGTTCTATGTGAGCAAGAGGACTTGCTGCCTAGCATGGTATTTCTTAGTGTTTCCTTTAGATTGAAACACCTTCCCTAGCATTTTACCCTAGACACCTACAAATTGCCATACCTTAGACTTCAAACTCAAAAGGCAAAAGGAGAAGAGGGTTTTTCCTTTGGGATTAGATGAATTTTCTTTCACCAGATTGTTGAAGTTGGGGCAAGAGATTATGGTAACTTTAACTATGATCTACCTCATGGCTCTGAACGTCAGTTCTCTTTCCCATCAAACCTGATCACTGGAATTTTGAAAATGAATGTCCTTTCTGGAAATGCATGGTAGATGTCTAAATGGAAACCAGTTGTGAAAGGGAACATAGTCTCTTGTAATGCACAATAATTTGGAATTAGGAAAGCATGGATTTGAATCCCAGATCTTGCTAGTTGTATATCCTGGGGAAGTAGCTTAATCTCTCACAGCTTCAGTTTCTCCATCATTAAAATGGGGATAATAATAGGATGACTTACAAGGTTATTGCACAGATCAGATGTGATAATCTATAAAAAGTGTTTTTTCAAACTATAAATCCTTATATAAAAGTCAACTATCAAGTAAAAGCGAATCCTCTTCTGTTTCTATCCTCGAGGCATTTATTTAGGAGCTAGAAGCTGGTAGGACTTTGTGGACTTTCTCAGGAGAAAGAAAACAGAAATAGCTCAACTCCTTGAGTAACATGCTTGGGGCACATACCCTAGTCCTCAACCTTTGGTAAGGGAAGGGTCATGTAAATTATACGATTTGTTGCTGATATTGTAGAATCCTAGAATTTGAGCTAGAAGGGAATTTAGGGTCATTTAATCCAACTCCTCTATCGTATAGATGAGGAAACTGAGATCTAGAGAGGTAATTTGATTTGTCCAAGGTCACACATGTGACAAGCAACAAGGCCTGACATTTATATTTATATGGCAATTTAAAGTTTAAAAAACATTTTACATATTTTATCTCACTGGATGTCACAATAGCCCTATTAAGTAACCACTGTCACATATATACTTTCTGTCTTAGAATCAATAATGAATATCAGTTCCAAGGCAGAAGAATGATAAAGGCTAGGCAAATGGGGTTAAGTGATTTGTCCAGGATCACACAGCTAAGAAGTATCTGAGGCCACATTTGAATCCAGGTCTTCCTGACTCCAGGCCTGGTCTACTCTCCACTGTGCTACTGAGCTGCCCCTATGACCATAGATACTAAACTCTATTTTTTAGATGAGGAAGCTAAGACTCAAGAAATATTAAGCAGTTTGCCCATGGTCTCATGACTAGTAAAGGTTATAGCCAGAATTCAAACCCTGCTTTTTCTTCCTTAAACTCAAGCTCTCTACTCATGATCTGAACCCAGATTTTCTGGCTCTTAATCAAGTGCTCTTGCCACATCTCACACTCTAGTGAACAGGGTTGTCCTTTGATTCTTAAAGGAAGGCACTGGAGCCCTCTCCTGGCTTGCTTTACTGTGTTTATTTTCCTGGTGGGCAGGTTTATTTTGTGCAGGAATCCTACTGAATTGTATGAAATGAAAAATTAATTTGCATCCAATCTAATCCCTGTTCCCAGCACTGGGGGGCCGGTTCCCCTCCATTTCCCTGGCTTCTCTTCTCCACTCCCCTCCTTTGCTGGGATATGACAGATGCACGGGGTGAGCCTTGGTGGGTTGTGGTTTTGTCTTCTTTTTTTCCTAAAGAACTTTGTTAGCAAGGCTATTTAAATCATTCTAATTACTCCAGAAACACCCCATTAACTTTCCCAATGAGGGTTATGAAGGGAAGAAAAGAAACTGAAGAAAAAAATAAGAAAATGAGAAGCCACCATTGTACTTTTCCTGAATTTTCTGAGGCTGTGGGGAGAGAGAAAGCCCAGGGCGGAGGGAAAATAACCAGGTAATGCTAGGTCCCGCCATTAGGAATGCAGAATTCATTAGAAAAGCATTGATTGCAAAGAATTGATTTAGCAGTGATTTGATTGTCAGACATACAATACGTCCAAGGAAAAATTTTCATTATGATTCAGAATTAGTTAAAAAGAAAATATGAGAACAAGGCAATGCCAGGAGCTGTCCACAAGCTTGGTACTGAATGTCACTAATTTTACTTTTCTATGCACAGAATAGGTGGTAGTCCCTTACCCTCACCCCCCAAGCACACACAAACACTCAACTCAGGCCTAAGTAAAGGAATTCTAGGAGCATGGTTTATTCAATCACAGAATTATTAGAGCTGGAAAAGACCTCAGAGGTCACCTACTACATCTCCCTATCCAATCCATGAATTTTCTTTACTAAATCCAGCATTTGCTTTAACACCTCCAGAGATGGAGAACTCATTACCTCAGAAGACAGCCATTTTACAGAGAGCTCTAATTATAAAGAAGTTCTTCCTTATGGTAAAGAATTATTCTTCTATATAATGTATATTGTAATGGGAAAAGGATAGAGATAGGATAAGATTTAAAAGAAGTGGAAGGCTATCTTTAAGACATACTAGGAACTCAAGGGAAAGGATTTTAGCAGGCAAAAGGCAGAGGAGGAACAGTTTGAAAGTGACAACTAGTAGAATCAGTGACTTCTTGGAGGAGACTTTGGGCTTTTCCTGTCGGAAAGGAAGGAGGAAAGGCAGCTTGTTGGAGCTTAGCTACCTCAACCTGACCGTGGAGAAGGAAAAAACCCTAAATCATCTTTGGAGGTACTAGAAAAGGATCTGACCATTAGTCCCAGTTTTTCCCTCTTTAGCCACCCAAAATAGCTCAGAACCCCTTGTCACATAAGATTCTTATAAATATTTACAAGAAAAAAATTTTTCTTTTCTAATCTTGGACTATTCTGGTATGTTCTATCCTTTACCTCAGATACTTCAGATCTGCCATACTGTACCTTTATGCAGTGCCAAAGTGAAGTCTATCACCTTTTGGTTTTATACTCTCCTTAAAGAGTTTATTTACTACCCTGAAATTCCCCATCATCACATTTTTTTTCTCAAAGAAGTTGAATTTTATACAACTAGCCTCTGGGTATCATCTATTCACCAGATTCAGCTAAAGAACCATTCTTTCCTTAAGCCTGAACATAATTTCATTATAATGTTCCTATTTAAGGGCACAAAATGTATATTTACATATCAAAAGTAATCCCAACTGACTTCCATTCAATAATAGTAAATATTTAGGAAAGAAGGAAAGAAGTACCTCCTATATTCCAGGCACTGTGCCTAGTACTTTATAAATATTATCTCATTTGCTGTCTGCAACAACCTTGGGAGGTAGGTGCTAATATCATCCCTACTTTGCATTTGAAGAAACTGAAGCAGACAAAGGTTGTGATTTTTCTAGGGTCACACAACTAGCAAATGCCCAAGATTGAATTTGAACTCAGGTCTTCTTGCCTCTAAACCCAGGAAACTATCTACTGTGTCACTTAGCGGCGCCTAAGAAATCACTTTTTCCATCTTAACAGTCAGACAACAAGCTTTTGTTAAATCAGTGATGGGCAACCTGTTGAGCTTGGTGTGTCAAAATTTGCCAAAAAAAAATGAGCATAACTTGGGTGGTGTGTCATTTCAAGAAAAAAACCATAATTTCACAATTTTTGTAGTTTAAATAACAAAAATGTATAATTATAATATATAACTATTTAATAAACCAAAAAAGGTAAATTAATATAGGTAGAATTGTCATCTATAGTGCACAAAGTGCCTACACTACACTACAGCAAATGTTTTATCCTCGGCACACGGCCCCATACTTCTCTGTATGCGGCCGCATGTCATCAAAAATGGCTACACATGTCAGTGCTGACACATGTGTCATAGCTTTGCCATCACAGTGTTAAATCCTTACAATATGTAGGTACTAAAATATGATTAAAAGTAAAAATTGTCCCTGCCCTCAAGGAACTTTAAAATCTCATTAGACAACATATAATTGCATATGTAAAGGTATATATTAGGAAATAGAAGATAATCTCAGAGGATGAAACTAGCAGTGGAGAGTCTGGGAAAAGTCTCCTGCAGATGGTAAGATTTTACCTGAGTTTTGAAGGAATCCAAGTGAGATGTGGAAGTGAGAAGGAAGAGCATTCCAGGCGCAAGAGACAGCAAATGAAAACACATAAGGTTGGGAAATGTAATATTGTGTAAGAAAAGAGAAAACTAATGCTAAAGGATTGTAAAGTATATGACTTCCCAATAGATTTTCAAGTCACTATTGCTTTGGGGAAAGTAAAGAGATATTTTCTAATGAAGTAAAGAACTCAAGGTATTGAGCAAAAGGGGCCTATGAGATTCTTTTTTTAAATCAAGTTATTTAAAACAAAGGAATCTTCTGCTTCTATAAGGATAAAAAATGATAAAGGCTGCTATAATAATATAAATTAGTATTTTAATTAAAGCCATGCTGATAGATAAAGTCATTAGACCACACGCTTGTAAGAATTCAAAACTGCCGCCTCCATTTTGTTACCTCTCATCTCTCCCCGAGCCTGCTAGCCAAGAGGCCACTCCCCCCTAACCCAGGAGATTTTAAACTGTTCTCTGCGTGGAGACGTAGGCGTCCCCACGCCCAAAGAACCGGAAACAGAAACCCGTTGGACCACGGGAAATGTAGTTTGATAATTTCCACGTGTCCATAGAAAATATATATACTTTTAGATGGCATCTCCCAAATTTCACTTTTACAATTCCCTGTGAGGTCTGGCAAAAAAAAAAAGGTTAGCCCTTTTTCTTCGCTGGACCTGTAAAAATAGACAACTTCTAAAATTTTCAGGAATTTGGGGATAAAAGAAATAGATGAACAAATGGTTAAAATTAGCTGCATTGACAAAAAACCAATTTGGGGGCAGTCCCCTATTGGTATAACAGTGTACAATTAGAACAAATTATACAACTCAATTTCAACTCCCCATAGTTCAATCAACTGCACCCCAAAGTTCAAAATTTGGTCTTCATGGTACAGTGAAGGCTTTTCAGACATCTTCATGGTGTCTTCACCAAACAGGTTCGTCGTCTGGATTCTGGGGAGATGGCAAGATCCTTATCCTGAAATTATTCTCAAAAAAATTTAAACTTTACACTTCAAACCTCTCAGGCATTGATATGTCTATGAATTACCCATCAGAAGACCTAGGCCCTAGGCAATGATTCCCAAAATGGGTGCCATTGCCCCCTTGTGGGTGTTGCAGCAATACAGGGGGAGCAGTGATGGCCACATGTGCATTTATCTTTCCTATTAATTGCTATTAAAATATTTAAAAATTAATTTCCAGGGGCTAAGTAATATTTTTTCCGGAAAGGGGGCAGTAGACCAAAAAAGTTTGGGAACCACCTAGGTCCTAGGGAGTAAAATGGAGACTTAAATGATAGGATCTTCAGTTCTAGGGCCCTGAAGAAGAGTGTGCCCCCTATAAGATTAGATTGACCATATGCAGGAATGAATGTGAAATGAAGAATACACATTTCTATAGTTTTTTTCATGTTTGTCAAGTGCTTTCACAATAACATTATGAGATAATTAATGAAATTATGTGTATCCATCTGACAGATAAAGAAAGTAAGACTAAGAAAAGTGATTCACCTGTGATTACACATCTCCTAAGTGCCTGAGAATTGAACCCAGGTCTACTCCTTATCCAGTGCTTTGTCATTATATCAGGCCTCCAGAGACTAAGCTTTCTTTCCCAGGTATAAGGATATTCACTCTCTTCTCTTTCCCCTACCAGTTTTTCTTCATTAATATCTCATTCTCTTCTCGTCAGTTGATCTGTCCTTGGATCTCTTTTCCTTACTGAAACTGGGTAAGTAGCTTTCAATTCTGCATGAGATGTAGTAAGCAAGAGTATTTGACTAAATAAAACACAGGGTTAGGCACGTCTCCAATAAATTTATGTTATCCCCTCTTATACCTTGATTTTAAAACTTTATTCCTAATAAACCTTATCTATCTGATTCCCTAATGAGCTGGCCCTTTGTGTCCAAACCTTTTATGTTTGTCATCTTGAATTTGGAGGGTAACAATAGTAGGCAGGTAGTGGTCTGAGTCTGGAGCTGGGAATGGAAGGTAACCTTGAATTTAGAGATTATGGAAACAGGCTAGAGTAGAAGGAAGCTATGATACCTTCTACCAATATGATATATTGAAATGAAAAATGAATTTTGAATCCACAAGATCTGAGTCAAGTCCTAGCTTTATCATTTACAAACTATATAACCTTGAGCACTCTACAGCTACTTTCTCAGCTGCCTTCATGGCTCTTGTAATAAGACTGCTCCTATCCAACCAACCCGTGGGGAGAAATCTTCACAACCTTGGGTAAGTAGCTCCTTTTACTCACTGATAAGCTGAGGATTGTCAGCTACCCTCAAACTGGTTTTCCTATCTGATGAGAGGGTTTTACTGGGATATGGTCACTGTCATGCTACAGCTTCTTGGAACCACAGGTGACCAGTGATCAGTGGATACTCGATGCTCAAAATGTTCTAAAACAAAAGTGCTGTTAAAGGTAATTTCTAAAGGTTTAACATTTAGGGTTAAGTGACTTGCCCAGGGTCACAAAGCTAGGAGGTTTCTAAGGTCAGATTTGGATGTGGGACCTCCCGACTCCAGCTTCCACAATGATGGTAAATTAGTTACTTGGCTCTGAGACAAGACCAAAGTGGAAGGGGAATTGGTGTTCGACTTTTTGTTCCAAGGTGGTTGTGTACTCCACACAGCTTCTGAGACACAGATGTAACAGAATATGGCTCAACTCGAGCCTGACAATTCACATCAAGAAAACAGAGGTCCTCCATCAGCTAGTGCCATATCATCCACACGTGGAACCACTGATGACAGTATATGTAGAAGTGTGAAATTCTGTGGAAAAGTCCACTTCCCTTGGCAGTACCCTCACGGGGTGGTTCACATGTATGATGAGGTCAATGCACATATTGCCCAGCTAGCTCAGTGTTTGGGAGGCTTAGAAAGAAAGAGGAGAGAAAAGGTTATCAGACTGCATACCAAACTGAATGTCTATAGAACCTTTGTGTTGACTACACTGCTATATGCCTGTGAAACCTGGACAGTCTATCAGCACCATGCCAGAAAATTGAATCACTTCAGCTCAAATTGTCTCAGGAAGATCATGAAGATTATCTGGCAAGATAAGGTATGGGAACTCTGAGGTCCTTTCTAGAGTTGAACTACTAAGCATTCGAAGTCTCTTGCAGAATGCACAACTCTAATGGGCTGGCCACGAAGCCCAAATGCCAAACACTTACCCAAAAGACTATTTTACAGAAAATCTGCATTTTCTGTTAAGCATTCATACGGTGGTGAGAAGCGGTATAAGGGCACTCTCAAAGTATCTCTGAAGAACTTGAATACTGTCTGCGAAATATAGAAAATGCTGGTACAGGACCACCCAGCATGGTATGCCGACATCAAAGAAGGCATCAAGCTCCATGAGCCAAGCAGAATCGTAAAAGCACAAAGAAAACATGAACTCATATTGGACTAATTAGCTCCAGCTGAACACAGCATACCTTGACCCCAGCATTGTGGCGTCATTGGCCTTCTTCGAAAACAAAGAATGAACAAGTCGGCTGCCCACCGTAGACCTCAATTTTCTCATCTATGAAATGAGAAGCTCAGTCCAGATCATCTCTGAGATACCTTCCAACTCTGACAGTCCCCTTTGAGAGAAGAGACAAAGGAATAACATAAGGAAGGTGAGGTAAACTTTCTCAGGTCACAGACTTGAACTGCCCTCAAAAGGGTTCCAAATGACCTTGCACTTGTATTCAGATGCTTCCTCTCTTTGCCCATCATCTGATTTGTTTTAGCTCTGACCTTATTTCTTTCAGGCTCTAGTGCCTGTCAGTGAGAGATAATTGGCCTGGATAGGCTCTCTCTAGTAAGAGTTCCTTGTTGATAATGAAGAGACATTACTCCCCAGACTATTGCCAACATTTGAGAGCCCATTCCCTATTCCTCAAAATATAATCTATCCTGGGAAACAGCAGTCTTTCAAGCAAAGGATCTTGAGTAACTACTGGTTCAGTCATCCTGGTTTTAGCATAACATTTTCAAGTGTAGTGAAGAAAGAGGCCTAGAAGAATGAGCACTGGATTTAGCATCTGAGGAATTGGGTTCAAATCCTGCCTCTGTCCTTTACTACTTACACGATCTTTGTGACATTAGTGTCCTCATCTATAAATAGAAGAATTTGAACTAAGTAGATGACATCTAGGGGTAGCATGGAATAGTGGATAGAGTGCTGGATTTTGGAGTTATGAATATCTGGGTTCAAATTCCACTTTAGATTCTGTGCAACCCTGGACAAAGTACTTAACCTCTCTCCTCCTCAGTTTCTTTTTTGTAAAATGGACATAATACTGTATACCTCACAGGATTCTTATAGGAATCAAATGAGATAATGGATGTGACAGTCTTGACAGTCTTTAAACTGCTATGTCACATGTTGCTGTTGTCATTGTTATGGTCCAAGGTTCAGCCCTAAATTCTATTAATTCAGTACAGAGAACTAGTGCTGGGAGCAGGTCAGCAAATGCACAAATAGGTTTTAATTGTGCTGCTCCATGTCAAAATATTCCTTCCCAGCTGTTCTGGAAGCTGGGGGGCTTAAACCAGAGCCTTTTAGAAAGGTAAAGAAGTATGGGGCTCAGGGGAAAGGGAAGGAGGAAGGGAAAAAAATCAAAGCTGAGCACATCGAGTTGGCTTTTTGCCACTGAATGCCACATTGATCAGTAACCCTTCCCTTCTCCTCCCCTCCCATCCCCCCAGCTTTTGGCCCAGCAGGGCAGGGCTGTGGGAGAGCTAGCTTCGATCTACAGCCTTAAATGATGACTCTGAGGTGTGATCAGTAAAGCCCAATGATTTTCTGAGAAGCGGCATTTGCTAAAAGGACGGCCAGAATTGCTTTAATTGCTACTTACATTAATTTTATCATAAACCATGGACCTGTGTGCAGGAGTATTTCATCATCATAGTAGACAGCCCTCTCTGAAAGATTCTCCCTTGAGCAATGACCTCTCTAGACTATGGACAGGGAGGCAGACAGGGGCCCTGCTCTCTGCTCCTCAGCAATGGTCCAGCAGTTTCTGGTTGCTCTGTACTTTGGAAGCTCTTCTTGGGAAGGACTACCTCTAGATGAAGCCCAAACCAAAAACACCTCCCTTGAGGAATACTGAAATGTGTTCCACGTGACCCAGAGAAGAAGATGTACTACTTTCTTTTTTACTTTTTGGAGTGGAAGAAGCAGTGGTGGCCTGAGCCAGTGGACCTCTGTCTAGTGACCTGGATTTCAAAAAAGGAGCCAAGCCTGCCATAGGAAAATTATCACACATAACCATAGCCCCTCTCCAGGGTCTCACTCACAATCAGAAATGGGGAGAAGGAAAAGTTAGGAGGAGGCATGTTCCTATGAAAAAGGAACCCCTAAAATCAAATGTATTTAATCAATAAAAGGATCTAAGTGGCCTTTCTTTGGGTAGGAATATAGCAACTTAAGTACAAAATGATCACTTGGTAGCTCAACTACTTTCCCTGGGTTATCCCCAGGGATTATAGGGACTAAGCAGGGGAACAGTATTGCCCAAGTTCTGAGCCACCTAAGAGAGCCAAATATTTGTACTAGGTACTGGCTTCAGCCTAAAGGGAGGGGCAGGGCAGACTAGGGAATATCAGGAAAGGAATAAGCATTTATTCCCACTATATTCCAGGCACTGTGCTAAGCATTTCATAAATATTATCTCTTTTGTTTCACAGGCAAAAAAGATTTGAGTGACTTGTCCAGGGTCATACAGCTGGTAGTATGTGACTAAGGCCAGAAATGAACTCAAATCTTCCTGACTTTAGGTCTAGTGCTCTATCTATTGTGCCTCCAAGCTACTGCAAACATAATAAACATGATAATAATTCAACATAATAATTAAGTCACATGTTGAACACTTTGAAAAGTACTTTCCTCACAACCATATGAAATTGGAAATGGAAGTATGGTCATTTCCGTTTTGCCAATCAGGAAAGCGAAGTAAAACTCATTTGACTACAACCCTGTAGTAATTATGTTGTTGTTGTTCATCTTTTGTTTTGAAGAGGACCAGTGACATCATTGGATGATATCTTGACCTGCACATGAATTAGATTTAAGTAAGGTTGAGTTGCACAAAATTGTCAGCCTCAGTCTCTCTTTCAGAGTTATCAAAGTCCAGTGGCAGGACAAAAGTTGAGAAGATTGGGATGCAGTAGATGACCTTGGTATCTTCTATATCTGACCAAGGTCTAAGCACTCCATAGTACCTGTTTCAGTTGCCTTCATAGCTATTGGAATAAATTGTTCTTATCCATTCATCCATGAGGGAGGAGTCAGTACATGCTAGGGGTAGACATCCCCCATAGCTCCCTTACAAGTTACCCTTGATCTGGTTTAGTTTATCTGCTCAGACAGTTTTAATTGGGGTGTGGCCACTGCACATGCTATAGCTTCTTGGAGCCATAGATGAGAGTTGGGTGACAGTGGATGCCAAAGGTGGATGAGCAGCCCTGAAAAAGCCTAGCAAGCCCTCACACCAGAGGTGCCCTCCTTGAAAACCCCAGCTATTAAGCTATTAAGTAGCAGAGTCAGGAACCAATATGTAATTATATATATATATATATATATATATGCCATATCCCTCCATAATCAACTGTAAACTCCTTGAAGGTGAAGAGTCATGTTTCATTTTTATATCTCCAGCACCTAGGACAGTTCTATACATACAAGCTGTTTAATAAATGCTTCCTATACTGAATTAAACAGAATTTACAAATTTCCAAAACACTATACCAAATCAATATGGAGTTATGTAAGGAGCAAGGGATTTAGAGTTAGAGGACTTGAGTTCAAGCTTTTTTACTTAGTACAAATGTGATGACCATGGCTGTCACTTTCCATCTCTAAGCCTCAGTTTCCTCATCTGTGAAACAGGTAGGGGAAAGCTAGGTAATCACACAAATCTCTTTTAGCACTAGATATTAATAAGTTCTTCCTCTCTAGAGTCATCAAGGTGAGTTTTAAAGGAGGCAAGGGACACTAATTAAAAGAGAAGGTAGGGGAATAGTACCTTCAAAGGCCTCAGACTCTTACAAGAGGAAAATGAATCCTGGAGTCCCTGAGGTGGTTTGAGACCACATGGAGAACAGGTTAGTAGATATACAAATTTGACCACCTGGGATCTTCTTGAAAGGGGCAGAAACCCTTCTAGAGGTTCTGAATGTTATTGCTCAGCTCAAATTCAGGGCTGTGCATATCTTCCAGTTCAGCCCAGGCCCTACCTAAATACTAAGAAAGCCCAAGGACTCAAAAATACTCATATGTATTCAATTCCCTTTTCCCCTTGTTGAGGGATTTTATGACTCATTGAGGGGGCATCTAGGTGGCACCGTGGATAGAGCACCAGACCTGGAGTCAGGAAGATCTGAGTTCAAATCTAGCCTCAAACACTTACCACCTGTGTGACACTGAGCAAGTCATTTAATCCTGTTGGCCTCAGTTTCCTCATTTGTAAAATTAGCTGGAGAAGGGAATAGCAAATCCCTCCAGTATCTTTGCTGAGAAAACCCCAAAGAGGTCAAGAAGAGTCAAACATGACTGAAATGAGTGAACTACTATGATTCACTGAAGGGTTCCACAAGTTGAGTACATACATGTATACATGTATTCAGGAGTACTTCCATATGTTCCTATGAATATATATGTAGTTATCAATCCATCAATTTATTAAATAGCTATATACTGGGCATATTCTAAGCACTGGGGGATGCAAAGACAAAGTGAGACAGTCCTTGCTCTCAACGAAGTTACATTCTAACAGAGGAGACAACATATAGACATATGAATATGGGCATTGTGTACTTATCTATCAACATTACTGTTGCTGCTCATTCATTTTTCAGTCATATCTAACCCTTTGTGACCCCATTTGGCATTTTCTTGGAAAAGATACTTAAGTACTTTGGCATTTCTTTCTCCAGGTCATTTGACAGGTGAAAAAAATGAAACAAACAATGTGAAATGACTTACCCAGGGTCCCACAGCTATTAAGTGTGCGAGGCCAGATTTGAATCCAGAAAGATGAGTCTCCCTGATTCCAAGCTCAGCACTCTATCAACTATATATCTTTACCACCTATATTTATATCAAATAGACCACCTAGCTGCACTAATATATCTGCATTTATAAATGTATATAGAATATCTACAAAATGAGTGCAAAGAAGTTTAGGGATAGATTTCTCTCCCTAGAAGCCAAAAGAACAGGAAGGTTTTCATTTAGAAGTAGTCAGGAATTCTAAGGATTCTTGAAATCAGGAATTCTCAAAGGAGAAGGGAGTCAATTTTAGTCTTAGGAAAGAGCCAATGAAAAGGCATGAGGAAGAGGAGATAGAATATGTTTATAGAACAGCACGTAGGACAGAATGGTTGGATTAAAGAGTACATGAAAGTGAATACAAATGTCTATAGTCTTATATCCTTGCCAATATAGAGATGTCCATATACACTAATAAAACATATTAATAGAGCATTTTAAGATTAACAAAGTGTTTTACATTCATTATTTCACTTAATCCATGCAAAATCCCTTTCACAGATAAGGAAACTGAGTTGCTGGTAGGTTATGTGACATAAGTAGTAAATGACAGATTCAGGATTTGAATCTAAGTTATATTTCAATTCTAGTACTCTTTCTACTATCTTACACTGAATCTGTCACATATTTGCATGTATACATGTGTATATATTCATCCATCCATATATTTATGTATATAGACTCTCTCTCTTGATATATATGTGTGTGTATACACACACACACACACACACACACACACACACACACATATCAGCATGGTTAGCCAATATGACAGTAAAGGAAAATAATAAATGTTGGGCATGTGGCAAAATTGGGACACTAATGCATTGCTGGTGGAGTTGTTGTGAATCGATCCTACCATTCTGGAAGGCAATTTGGAATTATGCCCAAAGGGCTTTAAAAGATTGCATGTCCAAATTTGATCCAACAATACTCCTACTGGGTTTGTATCCCCCCCCCAAAAGAATAATGAAAAATATTTGTACAAAAATATTTATAGCTGCACTCTTTGTGGGGTGGCAAAAAAATTAGAAAATAAGAGGGTGTCCCTTGACTGGGAAAGGGCTGAAAAAATTGTGGTATATGATGGTAAATGGAATACTATTGCGCCATAAGGAATGATGATCTATAGGATTTCTTTATGAACTGGGAGAGCCTCAGCGAACTGATGCAGAGTGAAATGAGCAGAACCTAGAGAACATTGTACACAGAAAGTGAAGCATTGTGGAATTATCCAATGTAATGAATTTTACTACCAGTAGCAATGCAATAATCCAGGACACTTCTGAAGAACTTATGAGAAAGAATGCTATCCACATTGAGAGAAAGAACTATGGGAGTAGAAACACAAAAGAAAAACAAATGACATCACTTATTACTTGTATATATGGGGATATGATTTCGGGTTTTGGCTTTAAAAGGTTGCTCCATAGCAAAAATGAATAATATGGAAATAGGTATCAAGTGCTAACATTTGTACAACCCAGGGGAGTTGCTTGTCGGCTCTGGGAGCGGGGAGGGAAGAAAGGAAGGAGAGAAAATGAATCATGTAAATGTGGGGGCAATATTTAAATAAATAAATAATTTGGAAATATATTTCTGTATGTGCACACTAACATATATATAATATGTATAATTAATACATATCTGAGCATATTTGCATATAACCTAATCATCAAAATATATCTGTGTTGTACACCTATATATTTATCAGCTTGGGGTTTCCAAATTACATTCATATTCTCCTCTCTGCAGAGCCAGAATGAGATCATGTTGTCTCTTAGGCAAGGTCTGAGAGTTGGGCTTTGCCCCCTCCCCTCATGTTTTCCCATCCACCATAGCATATGTGGCTTGACTTATTACAAAATAATTACCTACACTCCACAGGGAGAGGAATTTTCTGGCATCAAATTCACACAAGAAAATAATATTAAAAAATGTCCCTAGTTGCACCTTGCTGTCGTTTATTTGTTCAGCTAGGTATGTGTGTGTGTGTGTGTGTGTGTGTGTGTGTGTGTGTTCATTTGAGTAACTGTCTGCCTACACCTGTGTGCATCAGTCCATGTATAACTTCCTCTATGTATCTTTTTAGTGTAAACTTAGAACATGCATGTGTATAATAGGAAGGGCACGTGATTTGGAGTCAGAATATTGGAGCTCAAGTCCTTCTTTGACTTCTGTAGAAGGTAAGCTCCTCAAGGGCAGGACTAGTTTTCCTTCTGCTGGCATTTGTGTCCCCAGAGCTTAGCATAGCAGTTTAGGAAGTGCATAGTAAGTGTTTGTTGATTTGTTGACTTGTGTTGTTGACGTCTTTCTCTCCCTGGAATCTTAGACCCATTATTTCCTCTCTCTTGGCTCCCTCCCCTTTCCTCTTCAGAAAAATGCAGGAGTTCAATGAAAAGATCACTAAAATTTCTTCCAGCTCTAAGACTTCTGTGTGAGGGTGTGCATAAACAGCCTTCCATTCTGAGAAAACAACAGGCAGCAAATCAGAGGCGGGAGCTCACTCCCCTTTAATTTGTTCATTCTGTCTCCTTGTGCTGGCCTCTCCCTCTCCTAGAAGAGGTCACTACCTCTTGAGGGACAGGCCCCTCCTTGCCTGTCTGAAAAATGATGTGAGCAAAGCAATCTCCTAATTAGTAATAATCATGTCTCCCTGACAAGCTATTATTTCACTGGGAACAAAAGAAGTAGGAGGGGGTGGAGGAAGAGTTAAGAGGAGTAGAAGAGAGAATTAGCAGAGGTTTTTCTCTTCACTCCCCCTAATTTTGGTAAATCTAGGGCTCTTTGAAGCTGAAACAGGCATTCCTACACCAGAAAGTTCTTTAGTCTTCAATATTATTCTTTCTCTTTTTCTTCTACCCCACTCTCTTACACCTCAAGCACTGCCAACTCCCTATGGTTGGATGGCAAGAGCATCACTTTGAAATTTGGGGACCTTTATTTGAGTTCCAACTTCTTGACTTACCTATGGGGCTCTAAGCTAATTACTATTTCTTTGGGTCTTCATTACCCATCTGTAAAGAGGGTAGGATGGCGGTACTCCATGACTTACAATTCATTATGAAGAAATAATTTTGTAAAATCTATCGTTAGTCATTTTTCTCTTGTGTCTGAGCCTTCATGACCCCATTTGAGTTTTCTTTTGGCAACAATATTGAAATGGTCTGCTGTTTCCTTCTCTAGCTTATTTTCTAGGTAAGGGAAACTGAAGCCAAAAGGGTTAAGTAACTTTCTGGGAGTCACCTAGTTAGTAAGTGCCTGGGGCCATATTTGAACTCAAGATGAGTTTTCCTGACTTCAGGCTCAGCATTCTATCTTCTGTGCCACTTAGTTGCCTTAAAAATCTACAAATGTTAACTATTATTGAAACATCAAGGGTACCATATCAAAAGTTGAGCCTAACTGAAAAAATGACTTCCAGGGCTTCAATGGAGATGAGAGGCAAGTGTGAGGGTGTCATTCTTCAGCCTTCATGTACCAATAGAACACTCCATTTACTAGAGTTAATCAGTAATTTTCTGCCCTAAACTTGTGGTGGTGAATCTATGGTACATGTGCCAGAGGGGACACTCAGAGCCCTTTCGTTTGGCATGCATGCCTTAGACCTAGCACAAAGTTTGCCAGAGTTCATTACTAGAACACCAGAGGGATGCAGCACTGGGCTGGTCCCCTCCTCCTCTCCATATGTACCTGAGGACATTTCTCACTTTACCTACCCCCTCTAAAAGGTTTGCTGTAACTTCCCTAGACTATAGACTTGCAAGGTAAGGAACTTTATCTGTGTAACATAATGTATGCATGACCAGACAGTAATCCTATACAGACTTGATGCTCCCAAATGGATGTTGATGATGACCTTGTTTCAAGAGGAAACATTTGCCATTCTGTTTTCATTCTTTACATCTGGGTCTAGTTGCCAGGTTTCTACTAGCTCACTATTCAAACTCTAATTTCTAAAATTTGGAGGGAACTTAAGAGATCAATTTATCCAACCTCCTCATTGAATGTAAAAGGAAATTGAGGTCCCAAGAATTCAACTGACCTGGCCAAAACAGACAAAGCAGTAATGATCAGAGCCAGGTTTTGAACCCAAATCCATTGTCTCTCTATATCCAGTGCTTTCCTCCATGCCATTTCACTCTCCTTAAGATTCTTTCAGGAGCAACTGGGTATCTCAAGAGATTTAGAGCCAGACCTAGATGCAAGAGGTCTGGGGTTCAAAACTAACTCAGACAATTCCTAGTTTTGTGACCCTGAGCAAATCACTTAACCCTCACTGCCTAGCCTTTACCACTCTTCTCTTGGAACCAAAGCACAGTATTGATCCTAAGATGGAAGATAAGGTTTTTAAAAAAAGATACTGTCATTCCTGGCCTTCTCTACCACAAAAGGAAATGAGAATTATAGGAATTCAGAGTTGGGACCTGAAAAGCTATCTTAGTACAAAGCATACTGAATAATATTCTCATCTTACATCCTTGACAAGTTGTCATTTAGCCATTGCTTGAATACCATCTGTTGACTAATCTACCACCTCCCAAGGCAACCCATTCCTCCTTTGGGCGGCTCTAGTTGTTAGGAAGTTTTCCTTTATAGTGAATAGAAATTGCTTGTATACATCTTTAGCCAATTATTTACAGTTTTGCTCTCCATGGTCAAGAAGAACAAATCTAATATCCCTTCTACATAACTGCCAATCAAATAGTTGAGGACCGATGTAATGCATCTCCCCCCAAGACTTCTCTTCTCTAAGCTAAACATCTTTAGTGCCTTCGTATGATCCACATATTTTATGGTCATATTCTAATGGACTTTATGAACATTTTTTTCTAAAATATAGTACCTAGATATGAAAATGTATTCTAAATGCAATCAGGAGAAACTGGGTGAGAGAAACAATCACCTCCCTCACACTCTAAGACTGTATGTCCTTGTGAATAAGTGTAAAATTGCATTTTCTTTGGGGCAAGCAAATGAAGACAAGGAAGTCAAATTCATTAGAATGTAAGTCCCTATCTGGCTATGATTGGACTATTATTAAGATTTTACATCTCCTTTTTTACCTTTATCTATATCCCTGTAAAAATATTGAATATCAAAGGACCAAGGATAGATATTACACTAGAGTCATCCCACAAGATATCTCCCCTACCCAGGCTGACCTCCATCAAACACTTCTCTCTGGGTCTGGCCATTTTAATACTTAAAACACCTAATTTTACCACCATCTATCTCATATCTCTTCAGCTTTTCCACAAGCCATGAATGACTGTCAAAAGAATCTAAATATTTGGTGTCTACAGCATTCCCTTCACCTAATAGTCTAATTAATGTGTCCCTTAAAAAGGAATTGAAATTAACATGGAATATTATTCTTGATGAAACCATCTTGGCTTTTAGTGATCTTTGCCTCATTGTCTAAATGCTCACAAATCATTTCTTTAATACTATATTCAGGGATTTTTCTAGGAATCAAAGTCAAGCTCCCCGGACTATTGTTTGAAGCCTCCACTTTGTTCCCCTTTTTGAAAACCAGGACATTTGCCTATCTTTGGTCCTACAACATCTCTCCCTTCTCCACTATTTTTTAAAAAAGATCACAAACAGCAGCTTAGCAATCACATTCACTAGTTCTTTTAAGGATGTATTTGGAGCTTGGTGACTAACTCATTGAAGGCAGCTAGGTACTTTTTTATTATCTCCTCATTTATTTTGAGTTTCAACTCCCTGGTAACCATCTTTTTTTTTTTTTTGTTCTCTCTCCCAATCCGAAGATCAATGAGCATGAAAGCACTTTGAGCTCTTAGGAGAGAAAGTTGGCCTAGATGGCCCAGTGGTTGGTTATTCTATTGGCAACAATTCCCTTCCCATCAAAAGGGTATGAGATGTCTAAAAGTTCCAAGGGCCAGGAGGACATTGCTCCAGGCCTCTACATGTGGAAAATTCCTTCCAACTGGAATAACTGACCTAAGCTGAGGTCCCTGCCAAACAAGAACATATTTGACAGACTTCCACTGCAACAGCAAGAACCAAATTGAGAAGTCAGCCCATCCTTCAGATTACTGGCAAGAATGTGGTTCCAATATGTGGTCTTATAACTCTTGCAGGACAACAGAACAATGATTGTGTCTAAAAAGGAGGGATATTGTGCCTCCAAAACATATCATATTCACCTTCATGAATCATCTTCTGTGAAATTATTGCTTTTCCCCTTTTCACTATCTCTTCAAAATATGTGGGACCTTATAAAACCTTCTAGTTTTCACTTCAGCCAGAATAATCAGCATCCATATTTGTCACCAATGTCTGCCATCCTGATATCTAACCAATTCAGATCAGTCCTTCAACTCAACATGAGTGAATAGAGAAACATAGGTGGCTGACAAAAATCTTAGGTTGCTTTAATGAAAACAAAATGGATAACAGTAGTGCCACTGCTTTACTTGGACATAGGCAAACAATATTCCTCTAGAGTTTTTAGAAGACTTTGTTGAAACTTACTCTTTAGTCTTTTCTACCTCTTCAGTGCTCCTTTGAAGATGACTTTAGCTTGAGGCTTATTGACTGTGAGTATCATATCATCAGAAAACACAGTTATGTTGATCACTGAATCATTCCCTATCTGTTCTACCTCCATACAGAATGCCTTGCTCTGTCTTGAGTAACCTTCTTCCTTTGTACTTCCTCTCTTTTCCAGCAGCTTTATATGCTTTGCCTTCCTTCCCCTATTAGAATGTTGATCTAGATCAGTGATTCCCAAAGTGGGAGCCACCACGCCCTGGTGGGTGCTGCAGTGATCTAGGGGGACAGTTGATGGCCACAGGTGCATTTATCTTTCCTATTAATTGCTATTAAAATTTTTTTAAAAACTAATTTCCAGGGGGCTAAGTAATATTTTTTTCTGGAAAGGGGGAGGTAGGCCAAAAAAGTTTGGGAACCACTGGCTAGATGGCCAAGTGGTTGGCTATTCTATTGGCAACAATTCATTTCCCTTCAAAAGGGTATGAGATTTCTAGTAAGCTCCAGGGGCCAAGAGGGCATTACTCTAGGCCTCTACATGTGGGAAATCACATTCACTAGTTCTTTTAAGGATGTATTTGGAATTTGGTGATGAATTCATTGAAGGCAGCTGGGTGACTAGATAGAGTGCCAGGCTTGGAAATGCGAGATCCTGGATTTAAATCCGACCTCAAACACTTCCTAGCTGTGTGACTCTGGGCAAGTCATTTAATCCCCATTGCCTAGCCCTTAATGCTCTTCTGCTTTGGAACTGATACCAGTATTGATTCTAAGATAGAAGATAAGAGATTTAAAAATAAGAATATGAACTCCTTGAAGTTCTAAAACTATGTTGTTTTCATGCTTTTGTATCTCTAGTGTTTTACACAGGGCCTGGTACCTTGTTTTTTATCCTATGTTTTCAAAGACCAATGAGTGATGTCTTGACTTGCCCATGAATTGGATTTTAGTGAAGCAGAGTTGAACAAATCATCAGCCTCACTCTCTCTTCCAGAGTCATCCAAGTCTAGCGTCAAGACAAATATCAGGATAACTGACAATGGCCCAAGATGCTGTGGATGACCATGACATCTTGGATGTTTTGCCGAGCTCTAAAAACTCCACAAAACTTGATTCATCTATCTTCACAGTCATTGGAACAACTTGTTTTCCTCCAATCATTCCTGGGAGAGATAGAATTTACAAGCTTGGGGTAGACATCCCTCTAGATCAGGGGTCGGCAACGTATGGCTCTTTCTGCAGAAGCCATAAAGTCCATTTTTTTTTCAGGCGCTGTTACAGGAGCGCACACTGTGAGCACTGTACGGCTCTCACGAAATTACATTTTAAAAAATGTGGCGTTTATGGCTCTTACGGCCAAAAAGGTTGCCGACCCTTGCTCTAGATCATCAACAGGTTTAAAGCCTCTTGGCTATCTTTAAACTGGTTTAACCCTTCCACTGAGACAGCTTTACTAGGGTGTGGCTGTTGCATATGATTGGAGCCACCGGTGAAAGTTGAGTGACAGGTAGATATAGAGATAGATGAGCAACTTCCAAAAGGGCTTGGCAAGCCTTCTTACCAAAGGTGCTAGTCCTGCTTGCATATCCCATACATCCCATCTGGAAAGTTCCAAATAAATGCTTTATCTACATCTATCTAGTATAGAATTCAGTTCATTTTAGGAAGAACATTGATCACCTTGAGCTCATCCAGAAGAAAGTGAACAAGATAGTAAGGGAAATGAAGATTGGTTGAAGGTCATTCTGCTCCCACTCAACAAAGTGCCCATTACATGCAAATACTATGAAAAGAGTTGCCTTGGGGAGGACTAAAGCTCTCCTCACCAGAGACCTTCAAACAAAGATAGGATGACCACTTGTCATGTGTATATATTGATTGATTAAACTAGAGATCCATAAAGGAAGAAATTATGGTTAGGTGAGCACAGAATAATATACTTGTCAGATCTCTGGGAAAAGATAGATTTTAAAACCAAGCAAGAGTTAGAAAAAATTACAAAATGTAAAATAAATAATTTCGATTACATTAAACTAAAAAGGTTTTGTACAAACAAAGCCAATGCTGCCAAAATTAGAAGGGAAGCAACAAATTGAGAAAAAAATCTTTATAACAAAAAACTTGGACAAAGGTCTAATTACTCAAATTTATAAGGAGCTAAATCAATTGTACAAAAAATCTAGCCATTCCCCAATTGACAAATAGGCAAGGGACATGGATAGGCAATTTTCAAATAGAGAAATCAAAACTATCAACAAACATTTGAAAAAGTGTTCTAAATCTCTTATAATTAGAAAAATGCAAATCAAAACAACTCTGAAGTACCACTTACACCCAGCAGATTAGCTAACATGACAGCAAAGGAAAGTGGGGAATGTTGGAGGGGATGTGGCAAAATTGGGACATTAATGCATTACTGGTAGAGTTGTGAATTGATCCAACCATTCTGGATGGCAATTTGGAACTATGCCCGAAGGGCTTTAAAAGACTATCTGCCTTTTGATCCAGCCATAGCACTGCTTGGTTTATACCTCAAAGAGACAATAAGGAAAAAGACTTGTACAAAAATATTTATAGCCTCCCTCTTTGTAGTGGCAAAAAATTAGAAAATGAGGGAATATCCTTCAACTGGGGGATGACTGAACAAATTGTGGTATCTGATGGTGATGGAATACTATTGTGCTCAAAAGAATAATGAAATGGAGGAATTCCATGTGAACTGGAATGACCTCCAGGAATTGATGCAGAGTGAAAGATGCAGGAGAACATTGTACACAGAGACTGATACACTGTGGTACAATCAAACATAATGGACTTCTCTACTAACAGCAAGGCAAGGATCCAGAGCAAGGCTGAGGGACTTATGAGAAAGAAAACTAGCCACATTCAGAGGAAGAACTGTGGGAGTAGAAACACAGAAAAAAAACCAACTGCTTGATCACATGGCCTGATGGGAATATTATTGAGGATATAGATACTAAACAATAACTCTAGTCCAACTATCAATAATATGGAATTAGGTCTTAATCAATGATACATGTAAAACCCAGTGGAATTGTGCATTGGTTATGGAGGGGTTGGGGGGAGGGAAAGAACATGAAACATTTAACTATGGGAAAATATTCAAAATTAAAATAAAAATAAAATAAAAAATAAACTAGAGATCCACTGAGATCTTTTCCAAAACTGAAATTCCTGTACTGTCACAAATCAGAATGAAGTGGTTTTTGGCCCCAGTAATCTTTTCATTTCTACTCCAGTGACCAGTTTCTCCTTAATCTGGTCAGAATCAGGTTTAGAATAACCATTCCTCTTGTTGTTTCCTATACTCACTGAAGAATTTCATTACCATTACAATAAATCATAAATTCATCAGTTGCTTTGCTTTTCACAGAAAGGAAGACCCAATAGTTATCTGGATAGTGCCCTCCCCCACTACTACCATATCATACTAGCTTTGTGATCTGTGACACAAAATTCTCATTTAATTCCTTCTTATATCCAGGTGATCAGTAGCATGCCACAATATTATTTCTGCTTCTACTTTTGTTGGTCTTGCTTGAATGCTATCTACTGTTTATCCATTCAGATTTCTGAATTTCCTTATATTTACACATATTATATATGTAATGTTCCTACCCTGCTATAAAAAGCCTTCAGTGGCTCTGTTATCTCCAGGATAAAGGACAATCTCCTTATGGTAGTTTAAAATCTTCAGTCATTTGGTACCAACTTAACTTTCTAGGTTATCTCACAGTATTCTTATTCAAGATGTCAAGCAAAATATACTACTAGATGTTCTCCAAACTAGAGGTTTTATATTCTGACTTCATACATTTGCAAAAACTGTCTCCCATTCCTGAAATGCACTGGTTCCTCCTCTCTGCCCTCTTAGACTCTTTATCCAGTCTTAGCTTAGATGTTACCTCCTCCGTATAGCCTCTCATAAGATTTTCTCCAATGATAAAATCCTCTCCCTCCCCAAATTTCCTTGTATTTACTTCTAAGTATCCTTATCACCACCACAACTGTTCCAAGTAGAAAGTCAACTTAATGAGGGCAGAGATTGCTTTGCTTTTATTTTTGTACCCCAGTGCCTAGGACAGTTCCTTAACTTGTATGTTTCAAATTCATTATTTGTTAAATTGAAAATATAACCCATAGAAGTGTCAGTATAGTGAGAAAGTGTTACATAGGATGAGTAACTCCATTTTATTTCAACCCTCCATTTTGTTGCTTTGCAGCTGTTCTGTAAATTGTTTTTCTGCAACAAGAGAAGCTCTTAGCCTTAGCTTGGCAAAGGCAAGTATATCTCCCAAATTTGGGAAATAACTATTAATGACATATATTCCCCAAATTTAGTAAACAACTAATGATGTGTGTGTCTCCTAGCTTTGGTAAACATCTAGATGCTAATGATGCTTATATTTGTGTGTGTCCGAAATCTGATAAACACTTGCTAATGAGGTTAGCTTTGATAATTTCCTTTAATCATATACTAAAGTAATAAGCCACCAATCAGAACTTAGATTTAAACAGCTAAACGGTTGCCCAGAACCATAAAAACCACCAGAAGCCCCAGCCATCAGGCTGTTCCTGGGTCACAAGTAGGATAGATTCCTACTTTCCCCAAATTTGGAAATGTGATTATTCAGGATTATCTCTAGAACAGGGTTGATTGATGGCAACTTTCCTGAAAGCCACTTAGAAGGGCAAAACATGGTCTCAAGCAGAGAGGAGGTCTTCTTAAGGAAGCTGGTACAAGACATGTTTACTGGGATCTTTAGGAATCAGGTTGTTGGTTTGTTCCTAGAAGGGTTTAGATTATTGAAGAGTCAATAAAGGTTGATTACATTTGTCTTATTAGCAAATCATCATCATTAATTAGCATCCATAACCATGGGTTATGATCAGTCAGTCAATAAATATTTATTGAGTGCCAACTATATACCAGGTATTGTGCTAAATGCTGGTGATACAAAGAAAAGCAAAAGATAGTTCCTTGTTCTCTAAAAAGCTCATTGTTGAGGGCAGCTGGGTGGCTCAGTGGACTAAGAGTCAGGCCTAGAAACGGGAAGTCCTGGGTTTAAAAATGACCTCAGACACTTCCTAGCTGTGTGTCCCTGGGCAAGTCACTTAATCCTCATTGCCTAGCCCTTACTGCTCTTCTGCTTTAGAACCAATACTCAGTATTGATTCTAAGACAGAAGGTAAGGGTTTAAAAAAAAAAAAAAAGAAGAAACTTGTAGTCTAATGTGGAGGAGCAGGGAGAAACATGGGAACAGTTATGCACAAATAAGCTATAAACAGTATAAATTGGATATAATCAACAGAGGGAAGACACTAGCATTAAGGGGATAGGGAAAGACTTTCTTTAGAAGCATATTAATAAACCTCTTTTAGTTTAACTGAAAATACTGAGAAATAAACATTTCCCCAGTCTAAAATCCTTTCCAGATTTTTGCCCTTTAGGAAAGTGTATGGAAGGTTCATGAAAAACAGAACAGAACAAAACAAAACAAAACCCAAGGCCTCAAGAAAATGGGTTAAAAGTGGTAACCAATTTTAGAATAACAACAACAATTTAAAAAAAATTCTGTCTACTTAAGATCATTGCCTTTCCCATCCCTGGAAGGGAATGGCACTACGACCCACCTAAGACAATGTCCTCTTCCTAATTCAGAAGGGATTAGAGTATTGATCACTTGCCACTCCAAAAGCTGTGGTCAAGGAAGAAACAGAAAATTTTTAGAAAAAGATGTTCTATTGGGGAAGGAAAATGTTAACCCCAAACTGCAGTTTTACTATATTACAGATCTTCTCTTTCTTCAAGATTTCTGTAATTGTTACCTCAAATTATCCTGTGGAAGAGAGATGTCTAAAGCTGGAAATGCTTGGATTTCAAATGTTAAATTAGTAAAATTGTTTCTGATAGATTTGTGCCTAAATCACAGAGTCCCATGTTAATAGTTTTCTTCAACAACAGACATTACACCATCCCCCTTTATTTATTTTGTTTCTTTAGAAAAAGGCACACCCTTCCAGTGCCATTTTCTAGAAATGAACTCCATTCAACTAAGTCTCAGTGATTCTAGGAGGTTAAACTGCTTCTTTGTATTAGAATATCTAATTCGCCTGGCTTATTATTTATACTTTTTGAATTTGTATGTGGCTATCTGAGGCTATGGGTTTATTGTTGGCTCTCTTCTTGAATGCTGACTCCTGTGAAATACTGGTCCTTTCTTCTGTTATTCTTCTTCCTGTGTTGTGCTTGCTTCTTTTATAGATCTGTTAGCTATTTTAGTTGGAATGAATTATCCACGGAACATAGAATAATAGGATCATAGATTTAGAGCTGGAAGGGACCTCAGAGACCATCGAATGTCCTTCTGGCTCCTAGAATTTACTGAACATCTTTCAACTTGTGCCCTTTTGAATGGTTGGATAGGATGGAAATTTTTGCTATCAGAATAACCACTGCCATATTTTTATAGGCTGTTTTCTTCCTCTGTCTCTCTTTTCACCTTAAAACTCTTCTGATTAGATTTTTAAGATTCCAGGCAGAGTTGAGTGGACCACAAGACACTGTAGGAATAAAGTTTATTATCATACAAAGTTTTGAATTAGTTCCCTTCCTTCTACTAGACACAGACATACCACTATAAAAAAAATTCCCCAGCAAAACTAGGAAGAGGCTAAGTCAAAATCATTAGTACTTGACAATGTCCAGGACTAAACTCTGCAACCTCAGAAGACATATTGTTTCTGGCTAGAAGAATAGTTGATTTGACAGTGTGACTACAGATTTTCAAAAGAGGGATTTTTTTAACCAATTACAAAGAGTTTATATACAAGTGTCCTGGAGCCTCTCTGATTTGGAATAGCTGACATGAGACAGCTACTCCAACCCTGAACTGTTAACATTTTCCCTCGACTGTAGAAAGTAGCTTTTTGATAGGGACAAAAGCACTAGAATGGGATCCAGAAAACCTGGATTCAAAACTCAAATTTACCATAGAAAATCTGTGACACCCTGGAAAAATAATATAATCTCTTCAAACCTTGATTTCTTTGTGAAATAAAAATAAAACACAATCTCCTTTACATAGATCAAAAAAAATCCTTTTTTTTTACAATAGTATACTATAAAACTATCAGCAATGAAGAAGGTAAGAGATGCCATTGCTAACTATTAGGTCTATTGAAGCTCTTGTATGTTGATTCCGTATTGCCAACAATGAGGTTCTAGGTGACAGACATTCCAAGAATATGGAAGCAATACATTTTAATGGCTAAACTTTAAATCAGAAGAAAAAAAAAAGCTGTATTCAAAACCTGACCATAACATTTACATTTACTAGCTGTGTAAGTATGAGCAAGTTATTTAACCTGTCTGAACCTCAGTTTCTTCATCTGTAAAATGAGGATGATAACATTTGTAGTACCTGTCTCCTTGAGTTATTACCCTCAAGAAACAGCATTTTGTTGTAAGGGCTATCTAAATTTTTAATTTCCTTTTCTTAATTTTTATGTATTTGGGGGCATGAGGTAAGTTCTGTAACTTTTGGTTAACTGAATGTGTGTTTTCTGATAATATTATTTTGACTAAAACCTGTCCCATGGGATATAAAAATTTACTTAGCACCTTAAACATTCCTTAAATAAGAAGCCAGAATAAGAATCTCAACTGTCTCTGACTTTTTGGCAACATATAAATCTCCCTCCCTCATTAGCCTATTTGTGAATCTTCTAAATGTAGTTTAATTTACTACCTGACTTAGTTTACCTAAAAATTCTATTTAACTAGATTTGCTTATATATGAGATTATGAATGTTTAAGTTTGTTCAACTTTTATGACATTAAAGGAAGGGTAGTATTATGAATTTGTCTTTTCTTTAACTGTAATGGTCTAAGAGGAATGTACAAGAATGTACAATTCTTTCTCTGTCACTGACACAATTTTGTTTATAACTTGGAATACTAATCTTATTTCAGATCTTTTTTTTTGTCTAAAGGCTGGACTGAATAAAACATAAAGCATAGATCTTTCTTGCCATTATAATTTCTGTGTTGGGATAGATATATTTTGGCAGCACTTACCTACCATCTGAACTCAGAAAGGAGATATTTCTCCGTTAACATTATCATTATTAAAGTTGGTTTAGGCTGATCAAAGGTTGTTTTTAAAATGGTAAGTTAAACCTGGTTGTTTTATTGACTGTCAGTTAGGTTTAAGCTCTCTGCTGGACCTTCAGAGTTATGATGAATAATAACCACATATTTATAGTTTTAAGTATTACAAAGCACTTTCTTAAGAATAGCCCCCTGAGGGGAGCTCATCATTGGGGAATGACTGAGCAAATTATACTCTATAAAAGTAAAGGAATATTATGGTACCAAATGGTAAAAGGGAAGGTTTCAAAGAAAGCAAGGAAGACTTGTATGGACTGAAGCAGAATAAAGAGAGCAGAACCAAGAGACTAATTTATACCCTAGCAATAATATTGAGAAAATAATTAATTCTGAAAGACATAAATACTCAGATCCATGCAATGATCAACCATGATTCCATAGAATCAGGATGGAGAATGCTATGGACTCAACATGTAGAATGAGAAGAACTTTCAATCACAGCCTGTATGGGAATTTGCCCTGCTCAATGATATATAGTTGTTACAAGGGCTTTACTTTTATTTTCCAGTGGGAGAAAAAATAAATGCTTGATAATGAAAAACAGTAAAATTTAATTGAAGTAAGTAATGCAAATGCTATCATCTCCATTTTTCACAGAAGAAACTGAGGCTTGGAGCCTTGAAGTAACTTTCACAGAATTATACAGCTAGTAAGCTTCAAAGCCTCAAACCCAAGGCTCCTATCTCTAGATCCAGAGCTTTCCCTACCCCCAAAAAATGCTATTTCACTACCAGGGAAATGTGGTACATAACAGCCCATATGGAAAACCACCCATTTGCAGATGCACTTTCCCTGAGCCTTAAATCATCCCTGCCCAAATACAGAAAGACTATAAGGGCCATTCAAGCCCAGCAGAAATGTCAGCACACTCTGAAAGAGGTCTCTCCTGGCCATGAGAATGGGAAGTTGTCTGCACTTGTGATAAGCACAATAAATAAAACAATGAAACCCATTTGAAGGTACTTGTGAGACATTCAGGCTTTGAGAATTTGGGCTTTGATGAGTTTGAAAGGCAGAGAAAAGACAGGAAAGCTAGTTCCCTCTTGGGCCCAGGTTTGTTTATCCTTCTTATCTGAAGACAGAGCCAACAGCCTCAATGGTTTTGAAAGGCCCTGGATGTTTCCCTAGATTTTGTCTGGGCTCTCAGTTGCTCACCAGGAACAACTAGATTTTACTCATCTGCAAATGGGCCAGTTCCTACATATGAAACAAAACAAAGTAATTAGAAGGGCTCTCAATGAAAAAAAGTAGTAGGCAGCCTACTAAAGTGTAAAAAACTTGGATTCATATCCCATCTGCTCCTCATTTCCTGCCTGAATTTGAGCATGTTTGTTCCAGGTCTCAGTTTTCACATCTATAAAATAAGGGTATTAGATCTGATGTGGTAGTGATAAACCCACACTCCAAAGACTTGGGTCTGAAAGTGGCCTCCATTACTTCTAGCTGTATGACCATGGTCTAGTTAGTTAATGACCTCATTTCTTTGATTTCCCCTTTCCTAAAATGCAGAAAGTAAGGATGTTAGTTTTTGCTTCTCAGCATAGTTGTTGTTCAGGCTTTGGTCATGTCCAAATCTTCATGACTTGAGGTTTTCTTGGCACAGATGCTGGAGTGATTTACCATTTCCTTCTCTAGTTCATTTTATATTTGAGGAAACTGAAGTAAATAGGGTTAAGTGACTTGCCCAGAGTGACACAACTAGTAAGTGTCTGAGGCCAGATTTTAACACAGGAAGATGAGTCTTCCTGACTTTAGGCCTGGTACTCTATCCAATGCATCACCTAGCTACCTCTCAGCATCACAGCGAAACTCAAAAGATATTGTCAAATTGAAATCTGGAGACCCCAAGTTTGCCCTGGTCCCCTGAGAATTCACCCCAAGGGAAGTCCCAGACTCAGCCCTTTCAGACTGAACAATGGACCCAGTCCAGTCAAGGTGGGACTATAGACCAAAATCAAATATTAAGTACCCTTTTGTCCTAGTAGTTTCTCCCTTGTGTTGAAGTCCTCTCCCAGGAAGCCCAGCCCTAGTGGCTGGACCCTTCCTTTTTGTATCCATTGTAAAGCATCAGCCTCTCCCTGCCTTGGACTTCTCATTTCCTTATTGCCATGGTAATGTCAATCAATCATACTTCCCTGTCCTTCGTTCCCCAAAAGGTATATAAGTGCCCCAGATTCTGTTATTCTTCAGAGAATCATCTAACTGGTACGTTCTCCCAGGGATATGTCCCCAGAGCCCCAGGGTGTTGACTGTGTAGTTTTTGGTGTTGACTGTATAGTTTTTGGAACTCGGCTCTGTGATAGCGGCCAATTACTGGACCTATCTCTTTCCTGATTAAAGACTTGGTTTTTCTGAGTACTTTAGAAGTTCCATGTTATTTCCAAGTTAACAAGATAATGAATATAAGATAACTTACAAACACTGAAATGATCTCTCTCTGCTATTATTATTGTTGCTGTGAGATAATTCTCATAGATTTGAATGGAGTTCAGCTAGAAACAGTCTGGGAATGATTTACTATTCTGACATTCTTTTTCATATTTAATGATCTGTGGATTATTAGTATTATTGTTGCTATTATGAAATTTTAGGTCCTTTTGGCTCCACTGAAAAGGATTCCCTGGTTTTGCTATGGCCAGCAGAAAAAGGAAGACAACAGAAAATGTTAAGTATCAAAACACAAGGAAAAAACTAGTTTATGTCTTTGGCTATGTGTAGCTATTGGGGTATTGTGGAAAGAGTACTGGCCTCCAGAAGACCCAGAACTGACTCTGACCAAATTATTTAACCCCTATGAGCTTTAGTCACCTCAACTATAAAATAAGGTGAGGAAAGAAACGAAGATTTTTTAGCATCTATTAGGGTGTATGAAGTATTCAGGGAGCATGAACACCTCTGGTGTGAGGGCCTACCAGGCCCTTTACAGAGCTTCTCATCCTTCTTTGCTGTCTACCTTTCACTTCACTCTCACTCATGGCTCTAAGAAGCTGTAGCATGTTCAGCAGTCACACCTGGTAAAGCCATCTTGGTGGAAAGACTAAACCAGTTTGAGGGTAACCTACAAGTCTCAAACCCATTGATGATGTCTACTCCGAAGCTTGTGAAGACCCCTTCGTCCCACCAGAAATGGCCAGATGAGAACAATTTGTTCCAACGACCATGAAGACAACTGCAGCAGATGCTATGGAGCACACAGAGCTTGGTCAGACCCCAAAGATGCCAAGGTCATCCACTGCATCGTGGATTATCGCCAGTCATCCTGACTTTTGTCTTGCCACTGCACTTTGAATAAGCCTGGAAGAGAGAGTAAGGCTAATGATTTGTGCAACTCTGCCTCACTTCAATTCATGTGCAAGCCAAGATGTGACCCCATGTTGTCATTGATCCTCTTTGAAAACAAAGGATGAAACAACAACCAGTGATTAGCACCCCAATTCCATTTAACTAGTTAACATCAATTAGCTTTTAGACATAGCAAAAACAAGATGTAGCAAGAAGAGAAGTATAAATTTTCCTTCAGGGGCATATTCTTGGTTTTTGGGGAGAATAGGTTCAGATTTAATGCAATTTCTACATAGAAAGGACTAATTTTCATCCAAATGTGGCATTAAAGCTGGATGTCCTCTTTTTTGCTGGGCTGGCTGGAAAATCAGGAATGTACTACATTCCTGGACCCAAGGTACTTGCTTTCCTGATCCTTTAAAATTTGCAAGGTTATAGCCTCCAGATGAATTTTCTTCACCTAAAATCAAAGAACAAATTCCCAGGCACAGAACTGAGGCTCATTTCAATGGAACATCTCAGCCTCAGAGAGATTGACCATTTTCTCACAGCATTGTCTCTCTTCTCTCACTGGAATGCTCTTGGGCAAGAAGCCGCACAAAGAGAAGAGATCAAACCAAAATACCAGAACAAGGTAGAATATCACTTTTTTAATGCACCCTCCTTTCTTCCCTCTCCCCCCAGATCTAAGTCTACAATTGCAGCCAATCAAAAAGAATTCTATTCACCTCATGGTCAGCAGACTCATACTCACAGAAAGCATACCCATGTTTCAGATCTCTCTAAGGCAATTTCCCTTGTATACCATTGTGACTCTCCCAGAAGCAAGGTTTCCAGCCTCCTCCATGTGAGAAATTGCATTAGTGGCACTCTGCACTTGCTCATAAGGACTGGGCTCAGTGGCTAGTCCCATACATTATGTTTATAAAGATTGTTTGAAGGAATTGATGGCATTTAGCATAGAGACACAGAGGGATGTTATATCTGTCTTCATGTGGACCTTTTTGAAGGGCAATCCTACAGAAGAGTAATTGGATTTGTTCTGCTTGGTCCCAGAGAGCTAAACTAGGAGTCATGAGAGCAAGGTACACAGAGGCAGATTTATGCTTGACATAAGGAAGAATTTTCCAACAATTAAAACTATCAAAAGGGAAATAGACTATCTAAGGCAGTGCTGGATTCTCTCTCAGTAGAGCTCTCTACACAATGCTAGGTGTATATCTGTCAGGTATATTATAGAAGTAATTCTTCTTCAAGTATTGGTTAGATAGATTCCTTATATATCTGAGATCTTGTGACTTAGGTTCAAATCTTAACAGTGCTATTAATTTTATGAGTGACCTGGGACAACTTGCTCACCTTTCTCAACTTCATAGTCTTCATCTATAAAGTAAGACGAAATCTTATGTATCCTTGAAACTCTGTGATCTCAAGATAATAAGGAGAAGATTAAGCCAAAGAATGATTTTCCCAACTTTGGGAAAGAGAAGCAGGTAACGGGTGTCCTGAACATTTCACCATGATCTCTTACCTAAATCAGGACTAGGGAGGAAAGTGTAATTTGTTTGTTTAGTCATTTCTCAGTTGTGTCTGATTCTTCATAACCTCATTTGAAGTTTACTTGGCAAAGATGCCAAAGTGGTTTACCATTTCCTTTTCCAGATCATTTTACAAAAAAAGAACTGAGGCAAACAAGATTAACTTGCCCAGGGTTACACAGCTAGGAAGTGTCTGAGGCCATATCTGGACTCAGGGGATGAGTTTTCCTGATCCTAATCCTAGTTATCTATCTATTATTGCACCACCTAGCTGGTCAAGGCCCTTAACCTTGTTTACCTCAGTTTCCTCACCTGTAAAATGAACTGGAGAAGGAAAAGGCAAATCACTCCAGCATCTTTGCCAAGAAAACCCTAAAAAGTTGATGTGGGACCCTAGGTTTACCTTGTACCCCCAAATTATAGAAGTGTTTCAGGTCAAACTGTAAGCAGGAAAATTCCTTTGCTCCCTTTCATTCTTGTTAAGGCTAAAGAAAGGGTTGGCCTGGACTTCAAAAGCTAATGGTAAGAAAGACCCTTGAGAGAATTATTCTCCTTGGATCCTCCTTTAGGTTTTGAGATGGACACAGAGATACACCTCCAGGCTATGCTTTAATAACATTGGGTTGTATCTAAGATATCTGTTCCCTAAACTATAAGGGTCACCCCCTATGTCTTCAATCTGACACTGGTTAGATGACCAACCCCCCCCCCATCCCGTGCTTGCATATCCCCCTGAAGTCACATATCACCTATTGCAGAGAGTATAAAGACCCCAGAATTAATGTCCCCGAGGAGGCAACTTTCCATCTATTGCTGTCCTCCTAGCCAAATTCAACATGAATTCCAAATTAATAAGTTTTATCTTTTTTATTTGTAAGCTAAGTTATGGAGTCTTGCATTCTTGCAAAGGGTACTCTTCCCCAATAAAGGGGGTTCATCTCAAGCCCCCTACAACAGTGTCATGAAGAATCAGTCACAACTGAAATAGCCAGACAGCAACAAAGTTGTTACTTGTATCTATCTAAAAAGCATAATTTATAGAGACAATTTGGATCTCCTAGAAATCATTGTGACTCAGTGGAAGAAACCCCATAATCCAAAGAATGCAATATGTAAGGAAATCGAAGCAGCAGAAGAAAGATTCATGGTGGAGGGTGGTATAACATAAGCTTCTTAAAGGGAGGGCCTATTTCCAGTACTTAGTTTAGAACTTACAACATAGTAGGGGCTTAATGAACACCTGTTGATTAATTTATTGGAGAGCGTTTAAGTAGAGACCAAAAGAAACAGAAACAGAAGCAATATGACCATTGGAGCATACTACAGATAATTTGTGCAGAAAAAGGAAATAGATGAGAAGTTCAGGAAATGGGTCACAAGGCTGATACAAGGCATGATAAAACACAGATGGGGGACTTCAATTATCTAGACGTATGTTGGAGCTCCCTCTCTGCCAAGAACATAGCAGCTAATAATTTCTCAGCTTGCTGTAACAATAATTTTATCTTTCAAACAGTGAAAGAAACAATGAGAGAAAAGTCTATTCTGGATCTAATTTTCACTAATAAGGAGTGGCTGGTTTCTCAGAATGAAATAAAGGGAATCTTAGGATTTTTGACAGTGAAGAGGAATCCCAGGTATAGTCTAGTATGCACCTTTGTTGGGAGAGAGCAGATTTCAAAGGGATCAGAGAAAAGCTAGGTAGGATCATAAGGCCTAAAATTCTACAGGGAAAGTAAACTGAGGAAGGAATAGAATCCTGAAGACATAAAGAGGAATTTGACTAAGGAGAATGATATAGCTATTTCAGGAATTCACAAACCAATTTTGCTTTAATTTTATTTTTTTCAAGTAAGACAAGCAGAATAATTAGTCAGGCCCTGTTCTAAGTCTAGATTACCAGATTCCAAATCCTGGTTCAATTACATCAAATTCTTCCCTGCCCCCACCCTCCTATATGCCCATTTTCTTTAACTTAATATTTTTTCCTCCTCCTTTAGTAAACTTAGAAAAAAAAAAACTAAAGGGAGATATGCACTGCTTTCAGGGAGCCTGGAACTCTGGGGAACAAAGTTTCCTCCTTTATTCTCAACCAACTTGGATCAAGGAATCCAGGAAATTAGAGGGTTGGAAGAGAATGATCTCGTAAAATACAAATTGGACCACATATCTCAGAGTTGTTTGCTCTACAAACTCTAATTTCTAAAATCTTTTGGAATAAAGAGAAGGAGAAACAGCTAGAATCCTGGAAAGGGGTTTCATTAAGCTGAGAACTGACTTGGTGGTCAAAAAGAGTGGGTTTGCAAAGCTGAAAAACACTGAGAACTCCAAATTCTAGTCACTGTAGCAGGGAAGTAGGAGAGAATGGGGTCATCTTGAATTTTCCAAACAATCCTTAAATCACATCATACAAACAGAAAGTCTACTCCATCTAAGCATCAAAGCAACCCTAAAGTAGCCTGTAACTGATTAAAGCATATTTTTTCACTTTATTTTTCTTGCTTTTTTTTGCAATATAGTTAATATGGAAATATGTTTTGCATGATTTCACATGTATAATGGGTATCATATTACCTTCCTTCTCAATAGGTTGGAGACAGGCTGAAGGGAGGGAAAGAAATTGGAACTCAAAATTTTAAAAAACTGATTATTAAAAAATAAAACATTTTAATGAGGAAAAATAGTATATTGTAACTAGCTTCTGTACCAAAATTACTAGGAACCAGAGATCACTGATATGTTTTCTTCCATAACCTTTTTTGCCATTAGAGCCATAGAACAAAGATATTCTTCACTACCTCAAGCATGGGAATCCTATCAGACAGATTAGAAAAGCCAGGTCACAAAATCAGTGCCTAAAAGTAAATATAAAATTATTTTTTTCCCAAGACCCAGCTACAATTTAAAAATCTACCTGCTGGCAGAAAGTATCTTAAGAAAAATTTAATCTTCCTTCACCATAGGGTAATAGATAAGTCACAGGACTTGAAAAAAGGAAGACTTGTATTCAAATTCTACTTCAAAGTATTGGTGTGACCCTGGGAAAGCCACTTAAACACTTTATGCTCCAGCCCCACCATATGCAAAAGGCTGGTCAATGTAGATTCTAAAAAAGCATTCATAGAAGATAGATAATTAGAGTGGGAGGGGAGATTGAATAAAAAACCATGGCATGTTATAATAATATCTCCATTTTGCAAATGAAAAAATGGGAGTTGTAAGATTTTAAGTGATTTATCCATGGTTAAAGAGCTAGCAAGTGTCTTAGTCTGATTCAAATCCAATCTCATTTCTTACTTTAAAAATAAAAGGAAGGTCAGCTAAGTGGTTCAGTGGAATGAGAGCCAGGCCTAGAGATGGGAAGTCCTAGGTTCAAATCTGGCCCCCAGATATGTTCTAGCTGTGTGACCTTGGGCAATACACTAAACCCCCATTGCCTAGCCCTTAGCCCTCTTCTGCCTTGAAACCAATACAGTGTATTGATTATAAGATGGAAGGTTAAGGAAAAGAAAAGAAGCATGTAGGTGGCTCAGTGAATAGCCAAGTTTAAAGACAGGAGGTCCTGGGTTCAAGTTTGGCCTCAGACACCTTCCAACTGTGTGACCCTGGGCAAGTCACTTGATCCCAATTGCCTAGCCCTTAACCACCTTTCTGCCTTGGAAGCCATACTTCATATTAATTCTAAGACAGAAGGGAAGGAAGGAACAAAGGAACGAAGGAATGAAAGAGTAGAATTCTTTTTAACCCTTACCTTCTGTCTTAGAATTAATACTATGAATTGGTTCCAAGGCAGAAGAGTGGTAAGGTCTAGGCAAGGGGGTTTAGTGAATTGCCCAGGATCACACAGCTAGAACATATCTGGGGCCAGAGTTGAACCTATGATCTCCCATCTCTAGGCCTGGCTCTCAATCCACTGAGCCACTCAGCTGCCCCCAGGAGTAGAATTTGCCAGATATAAGCCTTTGAACTTGACTTCAAATCCTAACAAAATTCTAGACTCTATTATTAAAAAGTTGATTAGTAAACATTATAAAAAGCTAGCAGTGACCACAAAGAATCAGCATGGCTTCATCAAAAGCAGGTCACACCAGACTGAACTCATTTCTTTCTCTGATGGGGTAACCAGACGCATAGATCAAGGGAATGCTGTAGATAACAGTTTGCCTACATTTGCATTTCGATCTCCTCTTATGGAAATGAGGGAGAGATATGAACTAGCTGATAGGTGGATTCAAAACTATTTGAATGACTTGAGCCAAATAATAGCTGTCAGCAATTCTATGTCAGCTCCAAAGGAGAACTTTAGTGGACTACACCAGAGATCTGTCTTTGCCCCTGTGCTTTTTTTTTTTTAAACACTTACCTTCTGTTTAGAATCAATACCGTGTATTGGTTCCAAGGCAGAAGAGTGGTAAAGGCTAGGCAATGGGGGTCAAGTGACTGAGATTGGATTTGAACTCAAGACCTCCTATCTTCCCTTGTCCCGGCTCTCAATCCACTGAACCACCTAGCTGCCCCCAACCCTATGCTTTTTAACATTTTTTTAAATTATTCACTTGGACAAAAGCATGGATGGTATGCTTATAAAATTTGGAGATAACACAAAGCTAGGAAGGAAATATACCCAGGATAACAGAATCAGGATCCAAAAAGATCTTGGCAGACTGGACCTAATAAGATATGCTCCTAATAGGGTAAAATTGAAATTGAAAAACAAAGTTTTACATGGAGTTTCCAAATGCAATCAATTTCAGAGGTGTAGGAGAGGATAGGAAAGGCTAGATAGCAATTTATCTGATAAAGATCTAAAGTTGATAGTGAACTACAAGTTCAATATGTGCCAAAGCTAATAGGATAGGCTGCTTTTAGATAGAAATGGTCTGTGGGATTCAAAAGGTGTTGATAGTTCTGCAGTACCTTGCCCAGGTTATATCATACAAGGACGATTGCATTTAGTTCTGGGAATTACATTTTTGGAGAGATATTAATTGGAGAATATTCAAAGAAGGACCACCAGGATGATTAAGAGACTCAAGATCAAAACACATGTGGATTGTTAGAAGCTAAGGATGTTTAACCTGGAGAAAAGAACACTGGAGTGTGGGGAGGGGGAGGCATGATAATATCTTCAAGTATTTAAAGGGCTTTTATGTGGATGAATAGCAACTAGGTGACACAGTGGATGGAATGCCAGGCCTGTGATCAGGAATTCATCTTCATCAGTTAAAATCTGCTGTCAGACAATTATTAGCTATGTGACCTTGGAAAATACACTTAATCTGATTTGCCTCAGTTTCCTCATCTGTCAAATGTGCTGGAGAAGAAAGTGGCAAACCATTCCAGTATCTTTGCCAAAACCCCAGATGGGGTCACAAAGAGTCAGACATGACTGAACCAAGTGAACAGCAATAATATGTGGGAGAAGGACAAGACTTTATCTGTCTGGCCTCAGAGAATATAATTAGGAGCAATAAGTGGAAACTACAGATACTAGTTCAATTCTATACAAGAAAAACCTTCCGAACAACTCAAGCTCTCCCAGGTAGAATGGACAATCTCAGAAGGTAGTGAATTCTACCTCACTGGATGGCTTCAAGCAAAAGCTGGATGACTACTTTTTGGGTCGATTGTAGAAATGCTTCTCATCTGACTATAGATTAGACTCTGAGGTCCCTTCCCACTCTGAGAGAATGTATGACTTTGATCAAATTACTTCCGTTTTGGGGGGAAGTTAGTTAGTCTCCTCTTCTGTAAAATGAAGGCATTAGACTAGATGATTTCTAATGTCCCTTCTAGTTCTTAATCTTATGATCCCATAATTATATAATATCCACACAACTATATGGTAAGCTTCATAAGGGCAGGATCTCCTCCAGTGCCAATGGGTGGTCAATCAATGTTCAATGGAGTGAAATAGTTTCTGGAAGGTTTGTGCCCAATTAAGACCCCTCCCTTTCTCCAGTGTCTTCTTTGAAGTAGCCCAGGGATTACTGGGGTAGGCAGGAAGAGAAAAGGGAAAATGGGAGGCAAAGGGATAAATTCCAGAAGTGTATCAAAGAACTGAGAGGTTCTTCCCAGACCCTGTTCCCTAAATATAAATGCAGGCACTCCTGTGGGTCTCAGCCACCTTTGAGAGGAGAGATTGATGAGAGGGATGTCAAATTCCTTGTACTAAGGGTAAGGGAGGTGAAGTAGAAAATGTTCAGCAAAAAGATGATAAAAAGTAATGAGGCCCTGAAGGTGCATGGAGTCATGGGGACTTAAAAGCAGGTGAACCAAGGGACTAGGCAGGGGGTTCAGATACTGGTGAGGAATCCTAAGGGAGAGCAGGGCCATTACCCTGCCTATTGGAAAGAGGGAAATTGGGTAGGAGGTAGTACCTTATCCCATGAGGCCCTGGGGACCAGTCAGGTTTAGGGAAGGAGAGTAGACCTGTATTTCTTCCTGCCTTATCCCAAACTCTCTTCTCTCTCTCTTCTCAATCAGTTGGTTCCCAGAGGCCCAAGGTCACTCATCCCATCACAGTAGGCTGGACCCAACTCTTCAAAGCAAGGAAAGTATGAAGGAAAAAATTTGTAGTCCAGTCAAAATGGGCCTTTCTTTGTTCCTCACCCATTCTATTTTCCATCTCCCTGTCTTTGCTCTGGCAGTCTCACATGTCTGGAATCTATTCTGTCTCTTCCTTCAAGATGGAACTCAGGCATTGGCTTCTGCATGATTTCTAGTGCCTTCCCTTCTAAACTACTTTGTATTTATTTATTTTATATGCATTTGTATTTATTGACTTTATGTATTTATTATCCCTCTCTCTTTGCAAATAGGGATTGCTTAAATCTGTATAGTTGCATCCCTGCTCCCAACCCAGAATCTGGCACTAGTTGATACTTAATATTTGTTGACTGATTGGTTTCCTTGAGCAGATTAATGGGATAAGATGGAGCAATACCTCAAAGTGATGTTTCCTCTTCCATGTCAGTCCCTTGCAATCATCCCCTTTGACCTTTTTGAATTATAATAATAATAATAACTAATATTTCCATAGTGCTTACTATCTGCCAAACACTGTGTTATACATTTTTTCAATTATTATCTCATTTGATTCTCACAACACTGGGGGGGTAGGTGATAAGGAAAAATGAGAGAGTTTGATAAAGTATCAAAAGAAAGGATGGTTTTATTATGTTGTGAATTATACTGGCCTCCATACCAAGTGCTCCAAGTCCCCAATCATATCGTGGGAGTCCAGAGAAGAACCATAGTTCAAGTTAGGGAAGCTTCATGGATAGGTTTAGTTTTGTTCCTTCAGATATGAGGGCCAGAGTCGAAGGTATCGCAAAGAGTTACTTATGGGATTGAGAAAATTTATAGTATAAGCCAAAATGAGAAATAGTATCAGGTTAGATCAGTATCTCTGGAGGGACACTTAATAATAGGGATGTGGAAGAGAGAGACAGAAGAAAAAAAGAGGAGTATGGTGTGAAAATTGCCATATAAGCTTACTCAAGTCAGCATGCAAGGAGAATCAAGGTAAGAGAAACCATCTAGAGATGTCTAAGCAGAATAGATCTAAGAACTAGAAACCAGAAATAGCATTTTTCCTGGGGTCAAGAGCTGAAGGCAACAGTGGGACTAGTGTATTCCAATGGTCGCTTCTTGAGTGGCTTTGGAGATTTAATGGAAAAGACTACAGTACATGAATGCCCCATGGAGACCAACTAAATAATGTTCTAAAAATAACCAAAATATTCATAACAACACTTTGTGGTAACAAAAATATGGAAATAAAATGGGTACTCATTGACCAGAGGATGGCTAAACAAAAAGCAGTATTTGAATGTAATGGGAAAGGATTGTACTATAAGAAATGACAAATAAGAGAAAGTCAGAGAAAAATGGGAAGACTTGTATGAAGTAT
The DNA here is from genome assembly GCF_016433145.1 of Gracilinanus agilis. Taxonomy (NCBI): domain Eukaryota; kingdom Metazoa; phylum Chordata; class Mammalia; order Didelphimorphia; family Didelphidae; genus Gracilinanus; species Gracilinanus agilis. The sequence continues at coordinate 200,273,292 of NC_058132.1, forward strand.
TGCAATGAAGAAAACAGAACCAGGGGAATAATATAAACAATGTCTGCAATAATGTAGATAATAGCCCTGAAAAAGCAATGAAACTCTGAATTATAATATACAATCTGTCATGGAAAACTAAAGTAAACACATCTTGCTCCTCTCTGTAGACTTAGGTAGAGTAAGTATTTAGACTATAGCATACATATTCAGATGCAGTTGGTTTTGCTTAGATGTTTTTCTTTGTTAGAAGGAAAAGCTGGATGAGATTAAAAGAAAATTATTATGGCAAATAGACTTAAGCTTGACAATTGGAGGCAGCTAGGTGGCACAGTGGATAGAGCACTAGGCTTAGAATTAGGAAGACTCATGTTCACAAGTTCAAAATCCAGCCTCAGACATTTACTAGGTGTGTGACCCTGAGCAAGTTACTTAACCCTGTTGGCCTTAGTTTCCTCATCTATAAAATGAGCTGAAGAAGGCAATGGCAAAGCACTTTAGTATTTTTGCTAAGATAGCCCAAAATTGAGTCACTAAGGGTCAGACATGACTGACCAACACCAACTTATATACCTATCCATCTTTCAAAAAAAATATTTATAACTGATTGGATATGTGAGGAGGAGAACAAGAAGTCCAGAGTAACACCAAAGTGTTATGAACCTGTATGACTAGAAGAACTGTGGTGCCTTTGATGAGAATAGTAAAATTTGGAAGAGGGATAAGAGGGCAATAATGAGTTGTGTTTAAGATATGTTAAGTACGAGATGTCTACTGAGACATTAAATGTCCCATAGGCAATTGTTGATATGAGACTGAAGTTCAGAGAAGAGCTGGGGCTAGATATATAAATCTAGGAGCCATCTGCATAGAGATGATAATTAAGCCTATGGGAACTAATGATGTTACCAAGAAAGAATGTAGAGAGAGAAAGGAAGAGGGTCTGGAGCAGAGCCTTAAGAAATAACTAGTTAGGGGAGTGCAGTTTCTGTTGAGGTAAATCTCCTAGGGGTCTATTTCCTCAAAATATTCCCCCCTCTGTTTCCTCTAGCCCCTCAATGGAATGGAGAAACACTGTGGTTAGGAAATTTATCCCTCACCCCAGTAGACCATCTACAAAATAGTAAGTGGCCATTGACCTTTCTCCCACTTCTTCCCATCCAAAAAAAAAAAAAAATCACAATCTAGCTTCTCTCTTTGGTTCCTCTACAGTTAGGAGGTCAGGAGGATATCTTTAGAATTTACTGAGTATCCTAGATGTGCCAGGTTGATGCATTAGATAGAACATTGGGCCTGGAGTCAGGAAGACCTGAGTACAAATCTGTCCTCAAACATTTAATAGCTATTCTTGTTCATTCTTTGTTTTTTGAAGATCAATAATATTATGGATTGATGAAATGAGGCAGAGTTGCACAAAATTGTCAAATTCACTCTCTCTTCTAGAGTCATCAAAGTCCAGTGGCAAGACAAAAGTCAAGGCAACTGGTGATGACTTAGGATACAGTGGATGGATGATTTTGGCATCTCTGTTGTCTAACCAAATTGTGTAACCTTGGGCAAATCATTATACTTCTGTCTGTCTCAGTTTCCTCAACTACAAAACAAAGATAATAATAGCATCCACACAGAATTATTGTGAGGATCAAATAAGATAATAGTTGTAAATTATCCCACTTCCTGGTACATAATAGGCACTTAATAAATGCTTATTTTCATGTTCCCTTCCCACTTCCCTCCCAGTGATGTTTTTTATCTGATTGTTCACCTGGAGCATAGCAGAAAAAACTCAATACCTAACTAAAATACCTTCCCAGGGCTTCTCAAATTCAATATACTAACTCATAAGGAGATACTTTTGTAACAGAACTTGCTATCAAAGGACTATTGTTCCTTGTCACCCTGTCCTCCACACCCTTGCTTACTGAAAGTCCTCAGGTGAGTCTGGGCTAATAATTCTCTTACCCTATTCCAAATTCCTCCCTTCTGAGAGTTTCCTTTCCCTGTTCCCATTCCTTGTTCCATGTGTTATATTTTAATAGAAGACTCTAGAAGACAAAATATTTGTCAAACCCCAAAGGAAGACATTGAACAGTTAGTTTTTCAGGCACTATGGCAGCTGGGTTGGAGATCCTTTGGGATAAGGGCCCTCAACTCCTAGCACAAAAACATCTGCTTAACTCTCCTGTGTTAAAATGTTACCCTTGGTGAGAGAGACAGACACAGAAGCCGAGAAACACACACAGAAAATGAACACCTTGGATTCAAATTTGACTTCTCTCACTTACTAGTTGTATGCAAACTCTTATACCTCTCAGATGCTTAAATTCTTCATCTATAAAATGAGATCATAATACTTGTACTGCCTATCTCACAGGATAGTCATGATGAAAGTGATTTTCAAGCTCTAAAGTGCTGAAGAAATGTGATTTGTTACTATTATTACTGAGCAGCTAGGTGGCTCAGTGGATAGAGTGCTGAGCTTGAAGTCAGAAGGACCTGAGTTCAAATTCAGTCTCATATGCTTACTAGTTATATGACCCTGGGCAAATCACTTGACCCTGTTGGCCTCAGTTTCCTCTTTTATAAAATGAGCTGGAGAAGGAAATGGCAAAGCACTCCAGTATTTTTGCCAAGAAAACCCCAAATGAGCAGAATTTGGAAGAATTGAATACAGCTGAAATAACTGAACAACAACAAATTATCATCATTACATATAAGCAGCTTCTTTGGGGGACAGGGTGGGGAGAGCTACAATAAAAATGGAAGAAGAGGTCAGTACTACTGTATAAGTCCTCAACTCTCCTCTTCTCATGCCAAGGGGATATAGACTCTGGCCCATTCCCAGGTTCTAACACTCTCTATTAAAAGAGCCAATTTATTCCCACCCTTCTCTTTGAATAATTCAGCAGAATATGTTCAAACCCAAATAGATTCTGCGAAGTGATTACTTCAAAGAAGTTCCCATTAGGCTTGGGATTTTTTCTAATAAGCAAACACTGAGCCCTTTGCCACTTTTCTAGCTTTGGTGAAGGATCTTTCCCTTCATCTCCTAATGTCGGTCTCTATACTTTCCAAGGTGACCTAATGGTCTCAGAGCTGGACACCATTCTATTTCTTAGCTTACCCATCCCACCAGGGGCTCACCTTGCCCTCACCCCATTGCTCTATTGGCATCCCCATTCAGGAACATAGGACAGCAGCCTCTCCAGAAAGGAAGAGGACTAGCCATGAGATGCTGACTCTGGAGAATACCTGAAGAGAATTCCTTTATCTTTGGAGTATTACCGAGTCCAGTCTCCCTCATTTTACAGATGAAGAACTCCAGGGCAGGTCCTCATCACCTCACACTCATATTATTCCATGGCTACTGATGGGTCTTGCCTGCCTTAAATCTCTCCCCACTCCAGTCCATTCTCCATTCGGCCACTAAAGTAATTTTCCTAAAGTGAATTCCACATGTCATCTCCACCTCCCACGACTATTATGTAAACTCCAGTGACAACCTATTGCCTACAGGAGCAAGTACAAAATGCTCTGTTTGGCATTCAAAGCCCTTCATTACCTAGCCCTTCCTACCTTCCAGTCTTCCTACACTTTAGTTCCCAACACATGGTCTTCCATCCAGTGACACCGGCCTCCTGGCTATTCCACAAACAAAATACTCCATCTCTTGTCTCTAGCTATACCCCCATACTTGGAATTCTCTCTTTCCTCCCCTCAGACTATTGACCTCCCTGGCTTCCTTTAAGTCCCAAATAAAAGTCCATCTTCTATAGGAAGCTTTCCCCAATCCCTCTAAATTCTTTTTTTTAAACCCTTGTACTTCGGTGTATTGTCTCATAGGTGGAAGAGTGGTAAGGGTGGGCAATGGGGGTCAAGTGACTTGCCCAGGGTCACACAGCTGGGAAGTGGCTGAGGCCGGGTTTGAACCTAGGACCTCCTGTCTCTAGGCCTGACTCTCACTCCACTGAGCTACCCAGCTGCCCCCTCTAAATTCTTTTTTGTTAATTATTTCCTATTTATCCTGTGTATATCTTGCTTTGTATATATTTCCTTGCGTTGTCTCCCCTGTTAGATTGTTAGTTCCTTGAGGGCAAGGACTGCTTTTTGCCTCTTTTTGTAACCCCAGTGTACAGCACTGGTACATTTGGTTGTTATTTAGTCATTTTTGGCTATGCCTAACTCTTTGTCATCCCAATTGGGGATTTTCTTGTCAGAGATACGGGAGTGATTTGCCATTTCCCTCTCCATCTCATTTTATAGAGGAGGAAACTGAGGCCAATAGTGACTTGCCCCACTAAGTTGTTAACTTGTCTCACAAGTTAAGTGACTTTCCCAGGGTTATGCAGTTAGTAAGTGTCTGAGGCTAGATTTGAACTCAAGATGAGTCTGCTTGATTCCAGGCTCAACACGCTATTCACTATGGTGTCACCCAGCTGCCCTGCCTGGTACAGAGTAGACAATGAAATGTTTATTGAATTGAATCGAAGAATGGAAAGGGTTAAATGATTTCAAGGTTACACTACCAGTAAATAGTGGATCAGTCAACTTCTGTATCCTGTTCTATTCAGTGTAACTCTCTGGATGGGTACCTGGATCATTTAGACAGCAGTATGAGAAACCAGGCACGTGGGTGGGTCACTAAAAGGATAGGTGACCCAAGACACAAAGATAGCCACACAAATGTACAGACTTCTCAATTGTATTTGCTTATGCTAGGTGGCGCAATGGTTAGACCTGGAGTCAGCAAATCCTACCTCAGACATCTAACCTCTGTTTGACTCAATTACCTCAACTATAAAATGAGGAAAACAATAGCATCTAGCTCCCAGGATTATGAGGATCATGAGCCAGCCTGTGGCAAAGTGGCTCACTTAGTAATAGTACCTTCCAATCCAACAGATGAGTATGGTATGGGAACATTTAGGAAAGGCAGCATGATTTCCTTCCATGACCAGAACTGTCTCTCTATTTCTAGGAAATCTCAAGGCTGCTCCCTAGTGCTGGATCTAAATTCCACGTGCCTACTCCTTGGGGACATATAGTAAAAGGAATACTGGAATTGAAGTCAGAATTTGGATTAGATCTCCAATTCTTTCACTTGGTAACTCTTTGTCACATCACTGTCCTGGACCTCAGTTTTCTTCATTGATAAAATGGAGGGATGGGACTTGATAATTTTTCAGGTTCTTTTCAGCTCTAAAATCTTTGGTCCTATGAACTAAAGAATTATACAGTATTTCTGTGGCTTCTTAGAATCTTTCAGATGCCCCCAGAGACTGATAGTGGCAGAGAGGTACTGTCAGACATTCTCCTTCTCCCCCTTAGTTCCCCTGTCTGCTTTTCTTCTCGCCTTCTTACCTGTCTGAGGGAGCAAATCTGATCAGCCCACTTGCCCCTCAAACCAAATAACTCCGTCTTTGGCTAAATAGAGAAGAGGAGATCTTGGATTTGAAGAGACACTTATTTATCTCTTTACCAGACAGTCTAATGAATAATTTCATGTTTGCAAAAGCTCATTTTGAAATTTGAAGACAAGAGATATATTGCCAAGGCGGCTCTAATACTGCGACATTAATTTTGCGCTGAAAGATTTACTCAAAAATTAGATTTTACAATTTTAATGCCTCCATTCTTTTCTTTAAATAAGCTGTGAAATACAGTTAATTAGACTTAAACCCTGGAAGCTTAGACGTTTGAGCTTTGGTGTAAGCTACAAAAGAAAGCAAGCTTTTTCACTTGCAAATTAAATCTAAATTCATTACACGCCTCAACCTTAACCAGTGCAGAAATGCAGCTGGTCTGGGGCGGGGTCCTCTTCCAGGTTCCACAGATTTCCCTGCAGGATCCAGGCTAGAGAAAGAGTAGGAGAAGGGAGAAGAGAGAGCATATGACAAAATTTCCCAGAGTATCTCCAAATAGCCAAGAATGCTTTTTGTAGTCCCCTTTGGCCAATCCCACTGTCCTTGCTCAAATGTTTGAGAGATTTCTCCATTTAAAGTTCAAGACCTTGGAACAGGGGCATAGGTTCTTTGTTCAATATTGCAAGCATTTATTGAGTACCAACTGTGTACAAGATGCTAGGGATATAAAGATGATAATCTATAAGTCAGTTAAGACTAAATAAATTGGATTTACTCTTAGGGAATCTTCTATCCAGTAACAATTGCTGTTGCCAGGAGGTATTTCCAACCAAAGGTCTGTCTGGAAAAAAAAAAAAAAAAACAGGATCTAGCTTCTTTCTTGTTGTCCCTTAAGGTTGTTCTTTGGGCTCACCTGAACCCTGAATAGCAACAAGCTTCTATGTTGAAAAAAATGAGTTTTAAATTTTTATTTGTTTTTTGAAACACCTTCATTTTTTCAGTACCTCTTTTCTCCCCCTTTCATACAGAGAGTAGTAAGTTATAAGAATAAAAAGAGAAGTATTTCAGTAAAATTAACTGACACATCAACCAAGTTTGAAATAAAGTATGAGGTATTTCATAAAGAAGGGAAGGAGGTACATTTTGATATCTCTTCTTCAGGATTCAACTTGGTTAGCATAACTGCATAGTATTCAGTTTCCACCTTTTTTTTTGGTTACTGTTCTTTCTAGTTACATTGTTGGGGTCATTGTAAATACTATCTTACTGGCTTGGTTGATCTTACTCTGCATCAATTCCTATAAATCTTCCCATGCTTTTCTGTATTCTTCATATTCATCAATTCTTACAGCACAATAGGATTCTATAATATGTCCATACTACAATTTGTTTGACTATTTCCCCTACTCATGGGGGGAGGGGTGCTACTTTGAACAATTAACTTCTAATACACATCTGAATATAAAGCATATTTATTATAAAATACATGAAAGTCAGAAGTAGAGCTTTTATTGGCAAGGGGATAGTACTGGATCCCTACCCACCATACCTTTACTTCAAACCCTATAGAAATAAGACTTGTAATTGACCCTACCAGTCTAGTCAGTTATGAAATATAGTCATTTCCATTTCTGAAGTATCTCTCAAACCCACTACCTTCTTTCTACTTAGCCACCACTGTAATTCAATCTTTTATCACCTCTTGTCTGGACTATTTTAATAGTTTCCTAATTGGTCTCCCCACTTCAATTCTCTTTTCATTCTTCATTCTGTAGGCTGCAAGAGTGACATTCTTAATACACAGTACAAAACATGTCATTCTCCTTTTCAAAAAACTTCATGATTCCCTCTTGTCTCCAAAACAAATAAACCCAATATCATAGAGTTAGAGCAGGAAAGGAATTCCTAAATGTCCTCTAATCCAAGTTTCTCATTTGTAGGTGACAAACTGAGTCCCAGAGAGGTGAATTGACTTGTTCCACATCACATAGGTAGTAAAGAACAGAGCTAGGATTTGAACACAGGTTCTCTGATTCCACTCCATTCTCCTCTCTTTCCCCTGAGACACTCTAACTCCAACCATGCTCCTTGGCTGGACTTTTAAAACCTTTCACAATATGGCTCCAGCCTATCTTACCAGGCATATTACTCTCCTTCATGCAATTTTATATTTCAATCAAATTGATCTTGTCTTCTCTGACACAACACTCCATTTCCCCTCTCCAGGTCTAGAAATGGAGTCCTCCTTACTTCAGGCTCTTAGAATCTCTAATTTCCTTCAAGACACATCTCAAGTGTTATCTTCTCATGAAGTCTCCCTTGATTCCCCAAGCTGCAGGTACCAACCCTATCCTACCAAGTTCTCTTCTATCTGTGTTGTATATACTCCTATAATATGCCCCTGTATGTGCATGTTGCCTCCTCATGAAATTGTAAACTCCTTGAAGGCAGGATTGCTTCATTTTTACCTTTGGATTCCCAATGCCCCATATACAATCTGTCATATACTATGGTGGCGCTTAATAATGTTTATCAATCAACTAATAAAAAACCACAACGGGGGCAGCTGGGTAGCTCAGTGGAGTGAGAGTCAGGCCTAGAGACAGGAGGTCCTAGGTTCAAACCCAGCCTCAGCCACTTCCCAGCTGTGTGACCCTGGGCAAGTCACTTGACCCCCATTGCCCACCCTTACCACTCTTCCACCTATGAGACAATACATCAAAGTACAAGGGTTTAAAAAAACAAACAAACAAACCACAACTGAGATTTATTCCTAATAATCATTATTTCTAATAGGACTCAATATATTTTTTAAGTCTCTTTCTTCATTCCTTTTTATCCTGGCAATCTAAGAAAGGTTCTCACATTCCTTACTCCAAAACAACTTCTTCCAAGACTGGGATGATTGAGATTGTGTCCCCCTTCTTGTCTAGAAAACAGAAACTAGCCTTGGTTAAATATGTCTGGGGGCAGCCGGGCATCCTTGAGGTCTCCATTAAAATGAATTGGACAATGTCACTCTTAACCAAGGCTTAACTGGATTTCTTTGTCTAGCTCCTGGAACCTTATAGCTGGGCTATGTGATTTTCCCATCAACATAAAAGAATGAGGGAGGGACTGAGAAAATGTTGGCCCACCACCTCATTAGGTATTCACCAATTAGAGATATCTTAGTCTGTCTAGGGATGAAAAATGAGCTTCCAAAATTATATTTAATGACTTAAGATACTGAATTAATCGCCAACTGACTAATTTATTGGTTATTGTTAGCTTGATCAATAAATTTATTCTCTTACCTGTAACCCAATCTCTCAGAATTTTTAATCATCACAACACTAATGAGGAAGTTCCAGTGATATAAGATTTGAGAACTTTAGTGAAAGCAGAACACTTACAGCCTTAGCTCACTCTCTCACTGCTCTTTTGTCCATGTCTGTTCTTATTTCATCTTCTGAGTGGGTTCTTCCTGAAACCACTCAGATGATAAGGCAGCCACATTGCAGTCTTGGATCAAGTATTTTTTTTAATCATATATATCAGTCTGCTCATCTTGCACTGTGATTCCACATTCTTAATCAGTTTGATGAATCTGAGAAGCCCCTGCATTCTCTTGTATGACTTCCCTTCTTCCTAGCATCTCTTGGGTTTTGGGCCAATGGCATTATGGGAAAGTTACCCCTTTTTTTATTAGCATATCCACTTTGGGATCAAAATATTATGTGAAAGTCAGTCTTTCCAATGACACATCTCTTTTACAACAGATAACACAGATCTTCCTTTTAAGGTGTTTACAGACTAATGAGTATCACCTTAGACATATTTTAGTCCAGCTCCTTCATTTAATCAGTGCCCCCAAGAAGTTAAAAAATTTGATCAAGATCACACAGGTTAAAAGTAGGAGGGCTGGAATGTGGTAGTATACAAATAAGCATGTTCCAAAATGGAATACAAGGATTAATGAGAGACCTTGACAAGTATCAAAAGAAAAGTTGGCCACATTCAGCAATGGGCATTAGGGAAGTCTTTATGAAAGAATGGATACCTGAGCTATGCTTTCAAGAAAAAGGAAGATGTCAATAGGTGTAGGTGAGTAGGAATGTATACTAAATACAAAGAAAATCTGAATAAACATATGGAAGCTGTAAAGAGAATTAAAACATTGGAAAACAGTTCATTGTCCAATTTGTCAGTAACTTGGGTTTCTTGGAGAGGAATAGTATAAAGTCCAGAAAAATAGGTACAGATTGCAACAGGTTTTTAATGCCAAGCTAAAAGGCAACATACAATCATTGAAGCTTTTGAGCAGAGGAGTGAAGTGGTCAGACTTTTGCTTTTGGACAAGTCTGACAGTAGCTACCCTATCCTTCTTGAATGATGAGCTCTCCAATCATCCCTCATTTAGTAAGCTGTGTAGAATACCAAATCTACTTTTCTCAAATGTGAGAAATCGTCTACATTTAGAGTTGTATTGTTTGAGGGACAAGTAGCCTGATCAAACTTGCTCCATATAGCTACAGTACATCCAGGTGGATAAATTATAGGGAGTGAACTTAGCCATATATTCTGCTTGGGATAGCTTAATACATAAATCATGGAATTGCAGGATTTTAAAGCTGGAAAGGGTTGTACATCATCTAATCCAACATCAAACTCCCTTTACAACAATCTTTGACAATTTCTTGAATACTTCTAGCAATAGGGAGTTCACTACTTAGGTAGTAGCATACTGCTGGACAGTTCTTTCTTACACTCTCTTACAGTCTCTTACAGAGACTTTTCAGTTCTACCCATTGTTCCTTGTTTTATCCATTGGAACAGAGGTTTTCAAACTGTTTTAGGTCTGAGGTTCAGATTGGAGAGACCTTTTTTCTTCTCCCCAATCTTTGTATACTACTGGACAGATTTCCAGGCACAATTTCCCAGGTTTAAGTAGAAACATTCTTCTCCACAAAAGTATAATCTAAAGATTGTTATTCACTTCCCTAAATTCCTTGATACCTTTTTGATGCATCCTTTTTCCTGCTACCTTTCTGCTCAGGATCCCTTCTGAGAAATTTCATAGTGCTTCAGCAATACAAAACTGCTCACTACCACAAAATCTTATCCTTTCAACAATACTCTTCTCCCAATGAGCCCATAGGTTCAAATCATGGACAACCACTTTATCAGAAGAATCAAAATTACAGGCAAGCAAATGACTATTGGAGTCCATTCTGTGGCTGGCCAATGATAACTTGCACCTGAGAAATATCATCAATGACTTCTTCAGAAAAACAATACAGCATCATGTAGCAAGAGGACAAGATGCTCCTAGTAAGAATAAAGATATAAATAAATAATAAAGCCTTCTGACTTCAAATCCAATATTCTAAGGCCTATGACAAAGTCTCTTTAAAGAATATGTATGCTACATTTAAAAAAATTATATTTTGTTCTACCCTTTTCCTCTAAACGTGAGGTTGTTTTTTCTTCATTCCACTTTCCTTGACTTCATACCTGTTTCCTTCAAACCAGGCCCCAAAAGTGGGTTCTTTGGATAGGGCTGGGGTGGCTTAGTGGGCCATTATTATGCATGTGGAAGTCCACTCATGAAGGGATGATGACTGACAGGATTATAAAAGCAGATGTGGTCAAATGAGATAAAAGAGCTGCTTTTGTTTTACCAAAATGGTAAAGGGATAAAGCCCATGTTTTAAGTCAGGTTAGACAAAAGTTTAAGAATGGTCTCAATATGAGAATAAACTTTCACAATGAAACAGGAACCTTTTATTAGAAATTGCCATGGTGCTCCAGCACCAAACTGGAGGTAGATGATAAGCCAGCCCAGTACCTCCTGGCTAATTCCTTGATTCTTTTTCCTCTGAGGCAGGGAAAATTCCAGGCCTTTTCCCTCAAGTCCAAAACAAAATCCTTCTTCTCCAAATGGGGCCTCTCACTTGCCATAGTCAACAAGTAGAGCAATATTATGCAACTGGATTAGGTATCCCTCAGAAGGGCTCAAATATTTTCTCTTCCTTCCCTGAAAATAATTAGTAGCAGTTTCCTCTATAACATTCCCCCAAAGTAGATTATCCAGATTCTTTTTGAAGACCTCCAGAGGTGGAAAACCCACAACTTTAAAAAAAAAAAAAACTCTTAGCTTCTGCCTTAATATCAATTTTAAGAGAAGAGTGGCAAGGGCTAGCAATTAAGTGACTTGCTTAGGTTCACATAGCTCTGAGGCTAGATTTGACCCCAGGTTTTTCTAACTCCAGCCCTGGCACTCTATCCATTGTACTACCTCACTGTCCCTGAGAGCTCACTACTTCTGAAGGAAACTTATTTTAGCTTTGCTAGGGAGATTTCCCTCACATCAAGTCTGTTTCTGCTCTTCTTCTGTAAACTTCAGTCATTGCCTCTGGTTGGACCCTCTGGAACCAATCAAAACAAATCTAGTCCCTTATCCAAATAAGAACCTCTCAACTATTTAGATGTATCTAGCATCTTTCCCTACTGGTTCTCTGAACCAGGCCAACTATTCTTTCTTCAACCCATTCTCATAGGGCATTGTCTCGATTCCTCCTCACCACAGCACTCATCCTCCTCTAGATGGGCTCCAACTTGCCAGTATCACTCAAATTGAATACAATATTCCATACATTGTAATAGAGTACAACTTTTCCCAACCTGTGAACTCATACTTCATCATCACTTCATCATCTAAGCTATCTCCATTACTGGCTGGGGATTTCTCACTCCTGCTATCTCTTGATAGCTGAGGAGGAAGGAAAAACTCAGAGGATGCTTTTGGGTCCCCATTAGCCAGATGGATATGGAGTCAATTACCATCCTACCTAAATTCCTGAAGTGATCTCTAGCATCATAAATTTAGAGTTAGAAGGGACATTAGATAGATTATCTCACCCAGTCCAAAATCCTAGCTTACTTTATAGGTCCACAAAGATTCTTTTAAACCCTTAACTTCTGTGTATTGGCTCATAGGTGGAAGAGTGGTAAGGGTGAGGAATGGGGGTCAAGCGACTTGCCCAGGGTCACACAGCTGGGAAGTGTCTGATGCCGGATTTGAACCTAGGACCTCCCATCTCTAAGCCTGACTTGGCCCACAAAGATTATTGAAATCTTCTCAGACATTTCTATTTCCTCAGATAACACAAAGACAAGGGCTAACCATTCTCATAGCAGGAAAACACAGGGAATCACATAGAACTCACATATGAGGAACTCATTGCCACTGTGGATAGAAACCATCTCATATTGACCTATTCTCTCTGTCTGTCTCTCTGGCTATGGCTCTGTCTTTGGCTCTGGCTGATTGGCTGTCCCTCTCTCTCATTTAAACCTTTACTTTCTGTCTTAGTAACAACCCTAAGACAGAAAGGCAAGGATTAGAAAAATGGGGTTAAATGACTTGTCCAGGGTCACAAAGCTAGGAAATGTCTCAGGTCAGATTTGAACCCAGGTCCTCCAGACTCCAGGTCTGGCACTCTACTATGCTACCTCATTGTCTCTTACCTTGCCCTCTTAAAAAACATACCCCAGTGATGAACTAGGTCTTCAGAAAAACAGGGTCAGTCTTGACTCTTACTAGGGGATAGTGGAATTGTGACATTCCCTTTTACATATTACCTTGTATGGTGCCAGATCTTCTTCTACAAAACCATTTCTCTCACTTATATTTCAACACATTTCTCTCTCTTTCCTTTCTACACTTCCCAAATGAACTGATTATATGCAATTGACCCCATAATTTTTATCTGTATTTTCTAACAACCATATATTTTACTACTTTATTTAGCATCATTGAAGACAACTCCACTGATTCCAAGACAGTCCTCTTGTCTTATTGGCATCTATTTTCCATATTTGCCCTTGCTTGGCTTCAACTATTCTGTTTCACTAAAGGTCCTAGTTTAAAGACATTTCCCAGAACTGGTCAATGTGTCATCCTTTCCTAGGGAAGCCTAGGAGGTAGACAAGGCCAGCTTTGTAAGTCTACATGGAGATGCTTACTTTTTTGAATTAAGTAAACATTTATATAGTTACCTACGAGGCCCAAGACATTGTATTGGGTGCTGATAAAAGTAAAAGAGGCTGATAAAACATTTAAGGAAGACATTGTCCCTGCCTTCATAGAACTAAAAGTCTAATAAGGCACATGCACAGTTTTGTGGAGTGAAAACAGGAGGAGGCACAAAAGATGAATTTTCAACCAGGGATACTCTTGTGGATTGTGGATTTGTTTCATCCCCTGGAACAACAGTTCTCCCTCAGGGAAGTGTGACTGCATCAAGTGCAGGGGTTCTTAACCTGGGACCCATGAACTTGAATAAGGGGGAAACTCTGCTTTTGTTTCAATAAAATTGGTTTCCTTTGAAATCCTATTGATTTCATTTTATTCATTTAAAAAATGCTACTGTCTTATGAAAAGAGATCAATAGACTTAACCAGTCTGCCGAAGGGGAAGATCCATGGCACAAAAAGATTCAGGAACTATAGTGAGTCACCCCATTTTCCTACTGTCTACAAACTTAAGACTTCTAATCTTCAGTTGGAAGAAGAATTCTGCCCTCCCCCACGATACACGCATGCACATGCACACATATTTCCTGGGGCCAGGACCAGCAGCACTGGCCAGAAAGAAGACACACAAAATTCATACAAAAGGAACAGCAGGAAAGGTAACTCCCAATACTATAGGTAATAAGGATTCCCCAAGGTCAGAGCCCTGAACAACTCTCATACCTGCCAAACATATAGAAATCTACTTTGAATCACTCCCCTGGCATGCCAGAAGGAACAGCTTGACTGATCACACAATCACTAGCAAAAGTATCTTTCTTGTGCTGGCTTTTATGCCCTGGCCAGTAATTGGGCCCCCGGGAGAGAAGCAGTGAGTGAAAGGGATTACAGCTAGGCTTGGAGAGAGAGAGCCACCACACCTGCAGCATTTCTGTTCCTGGAAGCTCTGCCTTCCATCATGATTACACAATGGGCTGGGCTCCCTGTTGTTCTGTTTATGAGTCTTTGCCTTCCTGCTCTTGTTTCACGGGCATCCTTTCTGCCAGGGCATTTATGAGATATGATTGGAAAGATCATTGCTCAAAAATCCCTCCCCTCACCCATCACAGGGCCAGAAATTCTATCATTAGAATTCATTGCTTTGGGTCAACTGTGGTAGTACTGAAAATGAAAAGGAAAGGATCAAGCAGTGCCATAGACTGTGAAGGAAATATCAAGAGGACTTGATGACTGATTAGATTGAGAGGGAGGGGGCAGGGAGTGGGTTCCTGAGGATAGAGACAAGGATTTTTAATTCATAGAAACACAGATTTAAAGCCTGGAAGAACTTTAGAGATGATCAAGTCCAATTTTTTCATTTTATAGATGAGGAAACTGAGGCACAGAGTGGAGGTGGGGATGACTTGCCCAAGTTCATGCAGCTAAGTTAGTTAGACACCCACTTTGTTTTTAGTTCTTAACTCTTACATGAAGTATTTCTCTGATTATTTCCTATATAGTCTACCTTTCCTTGACCTCATTTAGATATTTGTAGACTACTGAATCAAAAGGTCTGAACACTTCAATCCCTTTTCTCATATAATTCCAAATTGTTTTCTAGAATAGTTGGATCAATTCATAGTTTCACCAACAATAAATTAATGTACTGCCTTTTCACAGTCCCTCCAATATTGATTGTTTCTACTTTTTTGACAATCTTTGCCAGTTTGCTGGATGTGAGGTAATACCCCATGTTTTAATTTGCATTTTTTTCCATTTATGCAATTTGTATAAATTATTTTAATTCACATTTTTCTTAGTAGTAATTTGAAGCATGTTTTCAGTGTCTTTGAAAGTTTTGTGAAAACTATTTATTTAAATGCTTTGGCCATAAAAAAGTACTTCTTGAAAAAATGGATGCCCAATAGCCAGGTATTCTCTTAGGGCCAGTCCCAAACCTAGGAAAGGGAAATCTATCACTAGTTAGCACCATGGGAAAAGAATTCTAGCAAGACTATATTTAGAGCAGAAGTGATGGGGCACTAAGGCTTCACAGAATACTGGAGCTCAAAGGACCCTATGAGATCAACTAGTTCAATACCATCATTTTACAGAAGAGAAAGTTTAGTAACCTACCCAAGGTCACACAGCTAGTCAGTGACTGTGCTAACTCAAATCCAGGTATCACAACTGTCCGTTCAGTCTTCTTTCCATTGAACCATGCTGGACTTTCCCACTGTCTCTGCCTCTCTTTGACTCTGTTCCTCTTTCTCTATGTCTCACTCTGTCTCTTTCCCCCCTTTGATATCTGATTACAAATCTCTCTACTTTTGCTCCTTTCTCCTAGGATGTTAATAAATGGATTGGCATAAAAATTTTCATGTATGTCATGTACTTAATCCTGAGTTTGAAAGCCATTGCAATTGACTGCACTAACTCACTTATTTTATTTTGCATTGTGGCAGTTAGGGGGTCAGGAGTGGATGCTGATTTATACAAAATAGCATTCAAATGGCTCCACTGAGCCAAGAATTCAGCTACTTTCTAAGAGGAACTTCAGCTCTGGATCATAGTGTCCTTTGCATTGTAAGTGCTCAATATGCTTAATGATAATGATGATGATTCAGTACTATGATGACAAAGGCATGTCATCATAAAGGGAAGTGTGCAGGGTGATAAGGATTAAAGATTATCTTGGAAAGATCTCCGAATAAAGGTCACAGCCTTCTGTATCCAAATGGATTCTGTAGGTCAGTTAAACTTCTGCCACTTACCACTGTCAGTTCTATTAGCTGGCTTCTGTTGATAAAGTCCCATTTCATCTCATTTCCCAAGTGGGTGCCATTCCCAATGCTCACACAGTTGGCTTAGTGTGACCACAACCAGGAAGGTAAGGCAGATGAATACTGGAAAGCAGGAAAGCAGCAGTCATTGTCAAAATTCTCAGTGAGGGCTTCAGTATCTCAACTACTCTGATTCTGAGGTTAATCCATTCATTCATCCTTTCATTCAATATTTACTGAGCATCAGCTATGCACAGAAGATTTTTATAAGTTCTAGGGGATACAAATATGAACAAGACAAAATCTCTGCCCTCAAGGATCTTATGATCTAGTAGGGGCAGTGAGATATGTACACATAAACCATAAAACAAGATAATACTTACTGAATGCCCTAAAAGTGGTATAAGCTAAGTATAGTACTCTCAGAGAGGAGAGAGATCCCTTTGGTCCAAGTCAGTCTTAGAAGAAGAAAGTCAAGCATCATTTGATAGATACTCTAGATTTTGAGAGAGAGGGTTTTAAAGACTTTAGAGGAAAGATATAGGTAGGAACTCAAATCCTAAGATTTTCTGGGGAAAGCTGACTCAAGAGAATGGAATGCTCTTAAAAAGAAAATTCTGATGACAAGAACACAAATGGGGAAGAAATACAATGGCGGA
Organism: Gracilinanus agilis; assembly: GCF_016433145.1. NCBI lineage: Eukaryota > Metazoa > Chordata > Mammalia > Didelphimorphia > Didelphidae > Gracilinanus > Gracilinanus agilis. The sequence continues at coordinate 200,290,074 of NC_058132.1, forward strand.
AGAAATGTAGGAGCTGTCTAAAGAGAATAATGCACCTATACAAGGAGCTTATTCAACAGCTTTAGATTTTTCAAAGATACATGCAGAAAATGGAAGCAAAGACAGGTAGTAGAGGATGAGTACAGCGGAGTGGCACAGTCCCAAAAGAATAGTTTCAGGAGCATTCAAGCTCAAAATGAGCTGAGGCTTGAGATGAATGCTTAGGACAACAAAAATGGCATTTTTAGCTATGCTGGAGACAAAGGAAAATTTAAAAATGTGTAATACTGTATCTAGTTGGGGTAGATTAGATGAAGTTAATAAATAATGGAAAGAAGGCACAGCTATTCTACCTCAATTTTGGCTTCTGGTTGTTTTTTTGTTTTTGTCATATAGAATGAGATATAGACCAGAAAGTGAAGCATAAAAATGGCTATTTAGATCACTGAAATCTAAAGATATTGAGATAATGATAGAGTTCTATCCATCTTCTATAAATTTAAATCACCAATATCAGGTGAACTAGATATTTTTAAAAAATCTGTCAAATGTAATTTCTGAGTCCAAAGTTCCTACTCATAGGATCATCAATTTTAGAAATGAGAGATATTAAAGGTCTAATCCAATACCCTCATTTTATAGATAATGAACCTGTGGTTCAGAAAAGTTAAGTGACTTACCCAAGGTTATACCACTAAGTATGAGAAGCGGGATTTGAAATTAGGTCTTCTCATTTCCAAGCCTAGCACTCTCTCCACTATGCCACAATGCATATTGTCATTGTCAGTAACTTTTGTAGAACAGAAGAGGCACCATAAGAAGATCGTTTGAAGGAACTATTACCATAGAGAACAGAAGACTTTGCTTTATTCATTCTTGCTGTCTTGTGAGAACATTAGCCCAATTCTAATCTTTAAAGACTGGTTTTCAGCTATGATCTTTTTATTTTCCTTTTCAGTTCGGTCTCTCTTGCTTTTCATGGCTTCCAGCAGGTCAATTCTGGTCTCCAATCTTTTATCATTTCATTTCATTTCTGGACTTCTTTTTCCAAGTGGAAGATTCTGTCTTTTAAACTGTTTTCTTTTTTAACTATTTTCCCTTTTCTTGCCAAGTGTGTTCTATCTTTCTTACTTGGTTTCCCATCTCCATTCTGATTTCCTGAGGAGTGACCAATTTCTTTTTTTTTTAAAGTTTAGATGTGTTTGCTTGTTTGTCACCCTTTGCTGTCTCCTTGGTAGATTGTCATTTCTCTCCATAGAAACTATCCAGGGTCAAAGTTTTTTCTTATTTTTTTAGTGGTTGTAGATTGTAGTTCTTGGGTGTTTGGTGGCCATTGATGTGTTAGTTTTTTCTTTCCTTCCCAGTTGGAAATCTGAGTGAGGAGGGTAAGCAGTGTATTGAGCTACAGAGTGTTTTTTGCTCTGAAGCTATTTTTCAGTCTCTGCCATGTCTGCTATGGCAGTCCCTCTTTGGCATATCTCTGCATCCTAGCTCTATGTTCCTCAGCCTCCTGGGGTCCCAAGTCTCTCTGCTCTTAGGGGTAAGTCTGTGGTGTCCTCATCCAGCCCTCCCCCCCAGGAACCTAGAGATTGCCCCAACCTCACTCTGATTCTGGTGTTGTAGGTGGAGTGGGGGAGAGGTGATCAGCTCACACTTTGGTAGGAGTAATTTTAGCCCCTTATAATGTAGAAATGCCCAAATCCTGTCTACCTTCAAGGCTGCACCCTACAGTAGAACCCTTTGCCCATCTGATTTTGGTTTTTGTCTTTTTGAGTCACTTTATATAGGTCAGTGGTGAGGATAAGAAGACCCTTGCTTCTTCTCTATAGCCACCTTAGCCTGGAAGAGAACAGAAGACTTTGGAGGAGGATATGAAAATCTATGCTGAGGTGTTTTAATTAAACTTATTCTGTTTAATCTCAGTTTTCAGAACTAGAACCAGTAGATGGATTTTGCAGGGTCAGATATCCAGAATCACATCTGAGATTGAAGGAAGACATATAATCTAACCCAAATCTAGATAAGAATTCCTTCTACAACATATGGGCCAACTGGTTAGTTGTTCTATGTCTTCAATGAAAAGGCATCCACTACTTGCCAAGGCAGCCCTATTCCATTTGAGAAAGCTCTAATGATTAGGGGGTTTTCCTCATGCCAAGCCTAAATTTAAAGCAACTTCAAACCATTGCTCCTAGTTCTTTCCTCTGGGGTCATAAAAAATTAGTTTATCTTTTTTCATCATGAGGTCTTTGGAGCAGTCTTTGATTCTTGACTTGTTGAAAACAGTTAAGTCATTCACAGTAGATCATTATTATTTTACTGATTATTATTTATTTTAATTGTTTTTTATTTTAATATTGATACATTATTGTTGTCACTGATATTTACCACCATAGAAGGAACAGGAAGAATCTGAATGCAGATGGAAACAAATTCATCACTTTATTTCTTCCATGAATTTTTTTCTAGTGTAAGCAACATGTCTCTTGTTTCACAACATGATGAACAGGGAAACATGTATTATATGATAATATATGTACAGCCCATATAATGTTAACTGCCTTCTTGGAGTGGGGGGCAGGGGGGGGGAGAATGAGACATGGATTTTTGGACATAGCTAATATGAAAATTTGTTTCTTTTGGATAAGTGTATTTATCATAATTTATTACATATTCATTACAAATTATATGTATTATATTATTTTATGTTACAAATTATATTATTATATGTAAAAATTAAAATAAATATCTATACTTTCAAGAAAAGAATTAGTTTAATTCTTCTTGTACAGTCATATCAATGCCTAAAGCCAGGTATCATGTTTCTCTCAAGTCTTTTCTTCTTCAGGCAAATACCTCTAATTCCTTAAACCAGCTATTATATGTAATTATCATTCCAGGTCACCCTCTGGATATTCTTCAACTGAACATGCCCTTCCTATCCATCTCCTTTACTCACACTACCAACCACCCTCATTCAGGTCCTCTTCATCTCTCACCTGGACTACTGTAATGGGGCTTTCTAATTGGTCCACCTACTGCCTGCCTGCCCCGTCTCCAACCCAACCATCCCCACAGATACCAAAATCACAGGCACAATGCTGAAATGCCAATAAATCCTCATTCCCTAAATCCTTCACTAAGGTGGCCCCTACCCACCATTCTAGCCTTATTTCATCGTCCCCTTTTTGAATTCTACATTCCATCTCAACTGCATTATTAATTGTCCCTGACTTTATACTCTATATTCCACCAACATGTATTTGCACAAAATATTCTACAGACCTAAAATGAAATTCCTCTTTATTTAGTCCCCTCAGAATTCTTATCTTCCTTCAAGACTCAATGCAGATTTCCCACCTCTGTTAAGCCCTCTCTGAATTCTCTCTCCTCTTGATATGATCTTCCTTCACATTTTCCTTTGTGCGATGCTTATTTTGTACATATTATATAGTCCCAGTAGAATGGAAGCTACTTAAGGGCAGGGAGGATTTCATTTTTGTCTTTGAATAGTCATTGTCTCATAAAATACAATACTCAAGTTGTTGTGGTTTAGTTGTTTCGGTCATGTACAACTTGTTGTGATCCCATTTGGAGTTTTCTTGTGACAGATATTGAAGTGGTTTGCCATTTCTTTTACCAGTTCATTTTACAGATGAGGAAACTGAGGTAAACAAGGTTAAATGATGAGTCTTCCTGATTACAAGCCTAGTACTCTATCCACTGTGCCACTTAGCTGCCCAGAATACTCATAGTATGTGATTACAGTGATACCTCCATTGTCGTCAATAATCTCCCTGAAAACAATCAGTGAAATCCAAAACCAGCAAAAACTGAGGCAATTATTTCCATATGAATCAATGTAAATACAATTAATTCATTCTAGACACTCCAAAATACATACCAAAAACCATTTTATAGAGAATATAGTGTTTAATACTAAAAACAATAAGAAATTAATACAAAGTGAATATAAAAAACTAATGTAAAGAATAAATGAATATTTAAAATGGCATTTAAATTTTAAAAGGTTAAATTTACCTTTCTGAAGATTCTTTTTGGCATATGGAAGACAATGAGGAGGGGAGAGAGAGGTTATTGTTTGGAAAGGGAATCCCCCTCCATAAGGACCTTAGGTATCAAGGCATTATCTGGAAAGACTTTGGAAATAAGCTGACTTGTAGAGGAGTTGTTATTATGTTCTTCTTCTCAGCTGAGACACTATGGGAGAATTTTTACTTGACTGAGATGAGATATCTCACTCCTAATGAGAGTGCTCATTCATTCTGTATATTGTCAGGTATATATTCTCCTCCATATACTTTATCTTATTTTCTTTTGCTAGCTGTATGGATAAATGGATTATTTGCTTTTCAATACATGTATCGCTCACACTGAGCAGAACAATGCATAGGTTGCCCTTTGTTTTCAAAAAATTAACAACAAGGTCATGTGGGCATGCCAACAAAATCCAAGGCAACCAACAAAAACCAAGACAAATTTTTTTGCAGAAAAAAATCACTGATAACTGATGTCTATGAAAATCGAGGTATTACTATACTAAATGTCTGTTGAATTTAGCTGAATTCTTTTTTTTTTTTTAATTAAAACCCTTACTTCCGTCTTGAGTCAATACTGTATATTGGTTCCAAGGCAGAAGAGTGGTAAGGGCTAGGCAATGGGGGTCAAGTGACTTGCCCAGGGTCACACAGCTGAGAAGTGTCTGAGGCCAGATTTGAACCTAGGACCTCCTGTTTCTAGGCCTGGCTTTCAATCCACTGAGCCACCCACCTGCCTCCCTGAATTCTTAAAGTACAATAGCAAGGGCCAAACAATACTCTAACTATTGTGTAAGCAGATAAATACAAAAAAAAATTATTACTTCCTTAGTCCTGGACATTATACCTTTCAATGCACTCCCAATGCATTAGCTATTGATGCAAATTTTCTTGCAGCTCAGAAAAATCTGATCTCTTTTCTTCCAGATTGCTAACTAGCCTGGCCTCTCCAATATACACCTTGTAAATTGATTTTTTGAAACCTGGTATGAGACTTTATATTTATTACTATTAAATTTCATCTTTTTAGGATTCAGCCCAACATTTTAGCCTGCCAAAATGTTTTTGGATCCTAAATCTGTTATACAACATGTTAGTTATCCCTCCCAACCTTGCATTACATCTGTAAACTTGATAACTATATTATTTATGCTTTTATTCAAGCCACTGATAAAAATGATAAACAGCACCAGATCAGGACACCTCCCTCCCAAGTTGACATCCAACTGTTTAATGACAGCTCTTTGAATTTGGTCATTCAATCAGATTCAAATCTAGCCAACTGTGCTCTCATTGAGTTTCTACCTCCATCTTTTTCACAAGAATAGCATGAGAGATTTTGCAAATGTTTTCCTGAAATCTGGGGAAACTATATCTCCAATGTTCAACTGATCTAGTCTAGTAACCCTGTCAGAGAAAAGAGATGAGATGATTCTGGCATGACCTGTTCCTAATGAAATCATCCTGGCTTTTCTTGATAGTTCCTTCTTTTTCTAGTTGCTATTACTTTAATAAAGCCTCCTAGAAACTTTAGGAATCAAAGTCAAGCTCACTAACCTATAACTTGCAAGCTCTATTCTCTTCCATAAAAAGAATCAGTAGATCTGTTCTTCCTCAATTTTGAAGTAGCTTTTCTTTTTGAACAGTCATAGAATCATAGATTTAGTGTGGGAAAGGATATGATACGTCAACTATTCCAACTACCTTATTACTGAGGCTCAAAAAAACTAATTGACTTGCCCAAGATCATATACAAAGTAAGTGGCAATAGCAGAGGGTATGAACCCAAGGCATCTGATTCAAAAGTCAGCACAAGGGGCAGCTGGGTGGCTCAGCAGATTGAAAGACAGGCCTAGAGATGGGATGTCCTAGGTTCAAATCTGGCCTCAGACACTTCTCAGCTGTGTGACCCTGGGCAAGTCACTTAACCCCCTTTGCCTAGCCCTTACCACTCTTCTGCTTTGGAACCAATACACAGTATTGATTCTAAGAGGGAAGGTAAGGGTTTTTTAAAAAGTCAGCATAATTTCCAAAGACAACAAACAATGGGTCAGGCATCCTTTCTATTGGTTCTTTAATAATAAATCAAAATATCTTGGGTATCTACTTATACAAGGATGTGTAATTTAATGCTAGGGAAATATAAAATGAAAGTCTCTGTCCTCAAGAAACTTTCATTTTGTCAGGGGAAACAACTCATACAGATATAAATAAATACAAAACATGAGGGCAGCCACATGCTTCTGTGGTTAGAGAGCCTGTCAATGAGAGGTCCTGAGTTCCAGACACTTCCTAGCTGTATGACCCTGGGCAAGTCACTTAACCTCAATTATCTAGCCTTTAGTGCTTTTATGCTTTGGAACCAATACTTAATATCCATTCTAAGACAGAAAGTAAGGGTTTGAAAAATACAAAATATATAAAGAGAAGATACTAGGTAATTTCACTGAGGATAGGGATAGCTACTTTAGTAACTAGCGAGATTGGGGAACATATCATATAGGAAATGGTATTATAACTGAGCTTTGAAGAAAGCTAAGGTCTAAGAGGAAGAGGAGAGGGAACCAGTAAAACAAGCATTGACTATGGACTTAGTACATTGTCAGTTGTTTGTGTGGCTATGCTAGGCAACTTCCCCCTTTCCTCCCCTACAAACGGTGCCTTTAGAATTTCACTTTCTGAGCTTCCCATCCCTCTTGGGCTAAACTTTAGTCCAAGGGCTCCTAATCCTTGCTCTCTCTTGTCAGTTTCTGGGTACCTCTACTCCTATTCTTTCTAATCAGCTATTCTCTATGGGCTATCTAGGGTATTCATGGAAGACTAGTACCTCTAGTGTGACAGCTTGTGGAGCCTTTTTCAGAGTTGCTTTTCTCCTTTGGTGTTCACCTGCCACCCATCTCTTACCTGTGACTCTAAGAACCAGCCACAATCCAGTAAACCATTCCAGGAGGTGAACTAAGCAAAGTTAAGGGAAACTGACAGGCATCAAACCTATCAGTGAGTTAAGGGGAACCTTAGGGAAGTGAAGATTTTTCCCAGCAGAAGTGGTAGATGAGGAGAATTTGTCCCAACAGCTATGAAGGCATCAGAAGTAGGTACTGTAGAGTGCTTAGAGTTTGGTTAGACATGAAGGAAGCCAAGGTCAGTCATTCACTGAACCCTGGGCCATTGCCAGTCATCCTGACTTTTGTCTTGCCACTGGACTTCAATAACTCTGAAAGAGAGAGTGAGGCTATTAACTTTGTACAACTCTGACTTACTTAAATCCAGTTTATGCTCCAGTCAAAAGATATCACCAGTGATGCCATTTTTTGTCCTCTTTTAGTCTGAAGAACAACAACTATTCTTTCTGATAACTCAGTGGATATATGTAAGCAGGGTTCTATCTTCCTTTTCCTTTCCAGGTTAAAGTCCTTTTGGTTAGATTTATAAGACTCTAAGCAAATGCATCCTTACCTCCCTTCCTGGAAGCACAATTTGGCCTGATTTCAGTACATATTTCCTAACAACTAGAGTTATCCAGTAGTAGAATGGGTTGCATTAGGAGTTAGTGGATTTCTCCTCAGTAGAGGTCTTCCAACTGAATGCTAGGTGACCACTTTGTTGGAGAAACTGTAGAGAGGATTCTCAATCAGATATGAATAGAACTAGCTGACCTTTGAAGTCCTGTTCAGCTCTGAAATTCTTTTATTTCATAACTTAGCTCTCAAATGAGTTCTTTTTCCAGAATGTTACACTTGCTATCCCCTTATGCCAAAACACCTCAAACAGATAATAGCAATACTTCATTGTTCAGAAGACTGCCTATTTTCACCAGGACTGGGTACGTACTCCCTCCACTGCTGAAGAATATAACTCCAACATGCTTCCTCATCCTTTATAATTCTTCTCTAAGTTTCCCTTTAAGTTCACTATGAAGGATCTACCCAACATACTGGAAGCCTTTCTCTCATTCTTTGGGTTCCTTGTGAGGGATACCATTGTACCATTTGAGTCTCTCACTATTGTCATATGACAGATTCACCTCTCTTTCTAGTTTTTACATTTCTCGTGGGCCAGTTGTCATTTGCAAAGAAATTAACAAAAATGGCAGATGTGATTTCTCCCATGGAGAGAGAAGGATCATTCTTTCATAATCCCTGACCAGGGAAAAGGAAGGAAAGGGAATAAACATTTTTTTTTAGCAGCTACTAAGTGCCAGGAATGGAACTAAGCATTTCAACAATATTATCTCAATTGATCTTTACAACAACGTAGTGAGGTAAGTGCCATTATTACTCCTATTTTATAATTGAGGAAAATGAGACAGATAAAATCAAAGTGACTTGCTCAGAGTCATACAGCTAGTGTCTAAGTTCAAATTTGAACTCAGGTCTTCCTAACTCCATATCCAGAACTTTATTCATTGTGCCACCTAACTCCCTCATGAACTGACAAATTCATGCCTACAGTACCAATCCCACCTCTCCCTCCAATATAGTTGAAAACTCAGATATTTGTAGGAAGAGGGAGAAAGAAGGCAGAGAGACATAAAGACCAACAGAACAGAGAGGGGGCTCAGAAGGGGAGAAGTTGACTCATTAGCTGCATTTTGAATTCTGACGTTTGAGCCTGATGGAACCTAAGGAAGGTTGGAATAATGAATTAATCCCAGGGTGGAAGACAGCTTTGCAGTTTCTTAGCTATTAGCAGCCTGGTGTGAAGGGGATGCCCTGCTGAGCCAACATGTGGTACAGAGATTTTCCACTCTACCTGTTATCTTCTATATCCTTCCTTCCCTGACATAGCCTGGTGTCCCAGTGAAAGGTGGGTTATTCCAAATTGCTTAAGGCTGAGACCAGACCCCTTTTGGGGTTGACAGGAAGCAAAAAGAACAGAAATTGGAAAAAAACATAGGCTCTGGAATTGGAGGGTATGGACACAAATCCTATTTCTGACTCTGACTGCCTGTATCATCTTGGGCAAGCCATTTGGCCAATGGGAGTCTCAGTTTCTTCTGTTCAAAATCCTCAGCTTCCCCGAGGCATCCACTCCTCACATCACAGCTGCTCACCCATTCTCCTGCAGTTGGTTCCCAGGCTCCCTAATGCCAAACATGCTTCCCATGGCCACATGTGATCTGTGATACTTTCAAGTGCCCAGAACCAGATTAAAATGTATTTGGAAGGGCAGCTAGTGGCTCATTGGCTTGAGAGTCAGGCTTAGAGATAGGAGGTCCTGGGTTCAAATTTGGCCTCAGACACTTCCTAGCTGTGTGACCCTGGGCAAGTCACTAAACCCCCATTGCCTAGCACTTACTGCTCTTCAGCCTTGGAACCAATACTGACTATTGATTCTAAGATGGAAAGTAAGAGGTTTGTTGTTGTTGTTGTTTTAACGTAATTCAGAAATATTCAAAAAATAGTTAAAATAAAACATAGAGAATGTTAATATGTGGTTTTCTAAGTCAAGATGCAGCCCTAAGGGACCATTCTGCTAGGTTTAGAGTCCTCCCTTACTATTTGAATTTGATACCACTGTGCAACAAGATTCTCCTTTGAAATTTTCATGGCAAATGCCTATCCATCCTCTCTTTGAACACTTCAAGATATGGGGGAGTCACTACCCTCACAGGTAGCCTGTACCATTTCTAGACAATTCTAATTATTAAAAAGTTCTTTGTTATATTGGACCCAAATCTGACAAGATTCAATGCAGTGGAAGGTCCCACTGAGGTGGAATTAGCATAGATTTTCTATTACAGGCAAAAATAAGAGACAGCAATAAAGAAATAAAGGGAGGCCAGGATGAAGAGAATAGAAGACAGAAGGAGAGAGAATGAAATGTCTCTCTGGCTATCTTCTCTATTCTACGTGCCCGTTTCTAACCCAGGCCACAGAATTCATCGCTCATTCTGATTCAGTGGGACAGTTATTTTATATTATTAAAATAAGAGATTATCATCGCAAGCGATCTCCATCTCCTTTCCAATCTCATCTGAAAAGCAGGCCTTGCCTCCCCCACCCAGGCTCCTAATTCCTCTCTGCCTCAGCTGTTAAATCATTTAACCCAGCAAAGTGTCTGGAAATGCATTTTGCATGAGAGACATGGGGCGAGATAAATCCAGGCTGAACTGTACTCTATGAAAACGGATGTCTGAGGTACCCTCAGAGGTCAGAAGCGCAGCTGATAGATTGTGATGACAGCAAGGATGGGCCCCATTCCCTTCACATGGATAACAAAGATCCCAAAAGCTTTGTCTTCATTTTAAGTAGGGGAGAAACTGAGGCCCAGAATAGAGAAGGTTTGATGGTCCTGGGGATTAGGCCTCAAGAAAAGGGATGATAATAAGATGAAGTTTCTGTGGAGGGTGATGAGAATGGTGAAATAAAATTCACTTTTTTAAAAAAGCATTTATTGTTCAAATCTGACTTTCGAGGCTTCCTAGCTCTGTGACCCTGAGCAAGTTACTTAACCCCAGTTGCCTAGCCCTGACCACTCTTCTGCCTAGGAACTGATACATAATACTGATTCTAAGACAGAAGGTAAGAGTTTAAAAGGTTTTGAAAAAAGAATGTTGTGTGACTGCTGTATACAAAGTTCTTGCTATATACTATGAGAATTTGTTTTTCATATACTGTATAAATCTTATATCAGGGTTCTAGAGTAGAAATGCACTAAATCAATTCCTCTACATTAGAGAGAATTACAGGGATCTCCATCCAGTCTATTGTTTTTTGCATTTTCTTTGTCCTTTGGAAGCCCAAGGAATATCTATCTTCTCTCTCTCTCTCTCTCTCTCTCTTTTTTTTTAACAGAATTTGGTTAATAAAGGAAGGGGAGAAGGGATCTTTTCTTGCATATGTGATCTGTCCACTTGTGGGGATAGGCAGGAGTAGATGGTTTGATAGACCACTTCTTCATTAGCTATCCACCAATTAGAAATGTCTTGGGATAGTCAAGGTGGAGCTGAATAATGAGCTCCTAAAATTCTAGTTAGTAAGCTGCCTGACCCAGCTTCCATGTCATCGCTGGCCCTCATAGGTCACTTTGTCGATTATGATGCTGACCTAACCAATAAATGGGTGTATATTCAATAACTTGACATTCTTACTCAAAACTCAGCCTCTTGACTCTTTAATTGTAACAATATAGAACTAGGTAAGGGGAAAACAAAGAAAGGAAGGGAAAGGAAAGAATCTATTTACCTCAGTTTCCTCATCTGTCAAATGTACTGGAGAAGGAAATGGCAAACCACTATAGTATCCCAAATGGGGTCACAGTCAGTAAGGACTAAAAATGACTGAATAACAACAACAACAACAATGGAATAGAATGCTTTATGAGGTAGTGATTTCCCCTTCTTGGAAATGTTCTATCACAAAGAAGATGTCCACTTTCATGAGTGAATTTAGATAGCCTCCAGGGTCCCCTACCAGTCCATGATTCTTTTTTTTTAACCCTTACCTTTCATCTTAGAATGAATATACTATATTGGTACTAAGGCAGAAGAGTGGTAGGGGATAGGTGATTAGGGTTGAGTGACTTGCCCAGGGTCACACTACTAGGAAATGTTTGGGAACAAATTTGAACCCAAAGCTTCTCTTCTCTGGGCCTGGCTCTCAATCCAATTAGCCACCTAGTTGCATCCCCAGTTCATGATTCGTAATAGCCAGAAATATCAAGCCTGAGTTTTATATGCTAGATTTTAGGTTAGATCCATAGTGTAGACCCTATAGTTTGTTTGTTCCCTGGCTGATTAGTTTAGTTATAGATCATCTAATGCTATTAGGACCAAAGATCCTGAAATGAGTAATACCAATGATAGCTCATATTTATGCAGCAATTTAATGTTTATAAATCACTTTAAATTCATTATCTCTTTTGAGTCTCATAACCAAGTGAACTAAGAGCTATTATTATCCCCTTTTTAGTTGAGGAAACTGAGGTCTCATGTCTTTCTGCTTCCAAGCCCAGTATGCTAGTGATCAAATCATACCACTGCTCAAGACCAGAAGGTTAAATGAATAGGAGTGAGGGGAAAGCATTTATTAAGCTTCTATTATGTGTAAAGTCAGCCAATAAACATTTACTAAGTGCCCACTATGTATCAGTCAACACTATGCTAAATGATGGGGATGCAAAAAAAGAAAATAGTCGTATCCCAAATAGTTCACATGCTAGTGGGGGTAGACAACATATAGGGAAGATTGAAGCTGCAAGACGAATGGAAAGATTCCATGGTCCATAGGGTGCAGCTGCAAGGCAGCTGTTAATGCTTCTTCATTAATGCCATTTACACTGCTAAAATTATATCAGTTCTGATGTGGAGCCTTTTGACAGTGATGAGAACTTTGGTTGTAAGAACTTTCTCTTCTGGGTCTTCAGGAGATGGGGGCTATAGCACCTGAAGGAGCAGCTAGCTGACAGGCTAGTGTTGGATAGGACTGATAGCCTCAGGTGCTGGGCTGGTGCTGGCAGAGTTGCTATTCCCAAGACTCATGTCCAGGATCCAGAATTGTCTCCATCAGGGTGTGAGGGGAGATGGTGGTCAAGTGGGTGGTGATGGTTTGACTTAGCCTGCATTTGCTGCCTCTTCTATTTTGTCCTTAGAGTGGCTCACTAAGTTGGCTAAGCTGACTTGCCATTCCTGTGAGTAGTAGTTATCTGGTAGTGGTCTTAAGGGGGACTAGAGGGACTAGGTATGGAAGGATCTATCCACGTACATTCCATATTTCAGTAATTCAATGAAGCTCCTTTCTCCTTGGAATGGGTACTTCTTCCTGTGTCCTGTGGTACAGATGGCAATAAATACAACCCTTTCCCCTATCCTTTTCATTTCTCAACCAGACAGACCCTCTCATAACTCCTCAGAAGTAGATTTATACAATGTGCTTCAGACATTCCTTTGGGGTCTTTAAATATTTTGAGGATCCCCACCACTAGAAAAATAACTCGCAGTGTGAGCTCGACTGGCAGTAGGTGAGTCTTCCAATGTGAAAGACTGCTTATTATTACAATTTGATTAATGGGTTATCCTTACAAATGAGATTTTTGCTTAGTTATTATTCATTACAAATGGTGTGAGGTGCCCTCAAACGGCCCCGGGGACCAACACCCAGAATTCTTTAGCAACTTGCCCAAGGCATGCAATAGGGGGAGGAGGGGTCGGAGCAGAGACCACACTAGAACCCGAGTTCTGTATCCTAGGGAAGCTATTTCCTGTTGATAAACACTGGCTAGTGGATCCATTCTAATTTGAGTGGAAGGTACCCTGCCCGGTAAAGGTGAGAATTTTGGAGGTACACTGGGTCCAGCTGTGATCACAGTCCCCCTCTTCTCTCCAGGGAGCCTCATGCTTCTCTCTCCCAAGCTACCCCTCCCATTTCCAACAGTCACTCAGGCCAACTCTTCCAGCCGCACTAACGAGTGTGCTCTTCTCCAAACAACAGATTAATTGATTTAGAACTTTTAATGCCAGATGCTCAGCAGAGGCATTTTAATAATCCCCGAGCCAGAATTAATCACGCCTCCTGCTCTTTAAGGAGGGCAGTTATTAAATCCTGTGGAGGCTGGGGAGGGGAGAGAGTGGAGGCTGTTTTTTCCTGGGTCCCTTTTACCTCTCTCCACCCTAATTAAGAGTGCTGATACCCACCTGTGCTGAGAGTGGGGGCAAAAAGCACATCTGAGAGGTCAGCTGCTTTCAGAAGTGTGAGCTCTAAGGGATGAAGTGATTGCCAGTGGTTAAGATTTTGGCTCAGGTCCCATGGTGCAGGGAGAGGAGGGTGCCAATGAGAAAGAAGTGATGAGAGTGCCTTTTAGGTGGACAGGGAATCTGTATGTTCCCAACTACCTCTGAGATCAGCCAAGTTAGAAGGGTCAAGGATTAGCACTGGGGATCTAAGAAATAAAGAGTCCTTGGCTATGGTTCCCATATCCCAAAGACACAGGTTTTGCCACAGGGAGTCTTCTCTTTCTTAGACATAGACATAAACATCCAATTCACTGAAGTTCAACTTAGTGTTATTCCTGCATCTCTTTATCTTCAAAGAATCCTTAGTATCCATTACCAATAACTTTACCTGGCATTCAAGGCCCTCTGTCACCTGGTACTACCTTATCTCTTATTCAGCCTTATTTCCTCCTCCTACACAATTTACATTCCAGCCAAACTGTACTTCTCTTTAAGAGTAACACCCAGTAGCACTCTAATACCCTTAAAGGAAAGTTCTTATTCATATGGTCCCTGGATTATCCTCCCTCCCTAGTTTACCTATTACATTGCTACCTATTCTTTAAAGCCCAATTCAAATTGCACTTCCTCTAGAAATCTTCCCTGATCCCTCCTCAACCAATAATGACCATCAGCACTTTATTTTGCACTCTTCTAATACATGGGTAAGGATGGGAGTCACTCGTACCTCAATTAATTCACTAATCAATCAGAAGAATGAATTGGGTTCCAACAAGGCCTAGACATCTCTATTGAATTAACCCATCAATCACCTAACTCACATAAAATATCCACCTTAACCAGGTGTGAACACCTCTATTGAATCAATCAATCAATGACATTAGACTAGATACCAGCAGTCCTTGAAAATCATTGGATAAAATGGAATGACACGCCATAGGAGGTATATTAGTATTGACTAAAAAGACTAATTCACACTGGGGGATCTTCTATAAAACAACAAGCCTGTTAGGACCCCAGCATTCAAGTGCCTGACAGTATGAAGAAAAGAGCAGCCCAGCCAAGCTTCTGAGAGGAAATTATTTAGGGGTGAGGAGTGGAGAGGAAGGATTGGAAGCTCCTCTCCCATTCCCTTTCCATTTGCCATGGAGCACTTGAAGGTCAGAGGTTTTGGACTTCTGTTCAGGGTCCTAGTAGTGTTTTGGGGGCAGTAGTGACTGGTGGCAGCGTCTGCATTGAGTTGTAGACAAAGTAGGAACAGAGGAAAGGCAACTTTGAGACCTTACCAGAAACCCATCAGAAAGCTGTACTATACCTAAGAGGAACTGTAGAAATATTTCCCACAAAGTGAACAGGGTGAGTTACCAACTATTGCTTTACCACATTAACTCTCTAAGCATGAACTCACTTTCCCTTGGACTCTCTATGGGTCTTTCCTTGTAAGAAAGTGTGTCATAGACTTTTGGCTGCAGGGATGTCCTATGCCAATTGTTCATACTCTATGTAGATATTTTTCTAGAAGTTAATTAAGCCTAGCTATTTTATATCAATTGGTAATCATGAGAGGAACATACCAGTTGGGGTTCTTGATCTATAACACTAGAAAAAATTGATCTCTCCAGGTTTACCCCTGGTTGGGGGGAGGCAGGGAGGTAGCCCTCTGTTGGGCTCTAGTCTACCAATATAAGTAGGAGATTGAGAGAGAGAATCCAGTCTATAAGGCACATACTTATCATGTAAGGTTCCAAAATATAATTATCTGTGTCTCTCTTATCTGGATATTAGCCTAGAAGATCCACGAGGTTAGGGACCTGCTTTATCTAAACAATGTATCTTTCCCAAAGCCTAGCACAGTCCTTAGTGTAAAATAGATATTGTGTTTGTTGACTAAAGAGTCTCAAGGAGTTTTTATAGGACTGAACTGACAGGAAAATCAGCCAATAAGCATAAATGCTTATTATGTGGTAGGCTTGGTATTAGGCACTGAGGATTATAAATACAATGAATAAAACAATCCCAACTCAAATGTACATAAATATATAATATATGCCTTTGTCCCCTATGTTCCCCTTCTCTTTCCATTCCCTCCCCTAGATTCCTAACCCTGACCCAACAACCCATCTCTCTATTCTTTACTGTCTTTCATTTAACCTCTCACCTTCTTTATCCCCACTTGACTATCCACCTCTTCCTTCCATATCCCAACTTTCCGCCCACTGTTGCCCTTACACCCAACATTTAGATCCAGTGGAAGCCCCCTTTCCAAAGGCCATATTCTAGCACCTAAACTGGGGTCCAGGAATGAAAGATTTCAATGAGCTTCCTCCCTCCTTGCCTTCTACCAGACTGACCTAAGGTCAAACTAATAACAAAAATCGTGAGTGGGTCAATTCCCTCTCCAAGCACCATTCTAAGATCATAAACTACAGATTGGTGGCCACTCTTCTTCTGTGGCAGGAATTTTCATGCTGGAAGTTCCCCCAAACTGATGAAATCTCAGATCTGATTTCATACAAACAAATGATACTATATGAAATAATTTAAAGTTTACAAAGCATTTTTCTACATATTACCTTACTAGCAGGGGTCTTCTCTGTTAGTGTCCTATTAGGCCAAGATAACAAAGTATTGGGCTTCTGATTTAATTTACCCTTTTAGTGTATAAATTTTGCCTATTCACAAATATAGCTCCTACATTCTAGTGCTGGGATGTAACAATTTCACCATTTCATTAGCTCACCTAATATATTGTTTTCCCAAAACCAGTTAACAACAATGGGTAGCCTGGGGGCATCAGTTATATTTAGGGAAAAAAAAAAACATTTTTTTTAAATCTATGGGGCCTGGTTGACAGACATCTGGACTCAAAATAATCTGGGTTATGTTTCCAGTTTGGCTTATGGTTTACTCTCTTTTTTGTGTGTGAACATTTTATATATATTTTTCCCAATTACATGTGAAAATAATCTTTAACTTTCATTTTTTAAAAATTTGGGTTCCAAATTCTCTCCCTCCACTCCTCTCAATTTTCACTCCTAATGGTTCTGTTTTCTTAATGCAAGCAAGACCTAGAAATAAGGTAGGTATTCATCATTTGGAGAATAGTTGAAATTATGTCAAGTGAATGTAACAAAATAGCATTTTGCAGCAAAAATTATAAATCAAAGCCCAGAGAAACATGGAAAGAAATCCATGAACAGGTATAGAGCAAAATAAACAGAACAAAGAGAACAATATTCAAATGGCAACAGTATACAAATAAAAAGATCAATAAAAGGAAGTTGAATTCCATGTAATGGAAAAATTATTAAAATGTCCTGGAGAAGAGATAATGAAGTATCCTTCTTTCCTCACAGGAAAGAAGTGGGGGACTATTAGGACAGAATATTATATACATTGTCAGACAAGTGTCAGATGTTTTTGCTTAATGAGTGTTCATTGACACAAGGAAGAATTCAGACTGAGAATAGATTGGAAATTGAATGCAAAAAAAAAGAGACTGAAGAAATCAGGGAAAAAATTAAAAATAAAATGTCCTTTTAACAACCTCTCTTCCATATCCAAAGAAGACAAGAACTACATTTCAATTTTTAATCATCCAGTTCAATTTTCTCATGTGTAAAAGGAGGGCAGTGCTTTGAATAATGTCTAAGTTGTTTTCCAGTTATAGCAGTCTGTGCTACTCTTATCCTAAGAGTCTAATTCTCTTACAGATTCTTTTTCTTCTAGTTGGCAGTGACAACAACAGTCCAGAACATTGAGGTGTACTCATGAAAAGAGCTACCTATTACAATCAAAGCATAGTTAACAAGATTGAAATATAATCATGCTGTAATGGAAAGTGCCCAGGTCAGAGTGGCTTTGAAGTTTGAAACTGATACTAC
The DNA here is from genome assembly GCF_016433145.1 of Gracilinanus agilis. Taxonomy (NCBI): domain Eukaryota; kingdom Metazoa; phylum Chordata; class Mammalia; order Didelphimorphia; family Didelphidae; genus Gracilinanus; species Gracilinanus agilis. The sequence continues at coordinate 200,307,668 of NC_058132.1, forward strand.
TTAGCTGTCTGACATTTAATCTTTCTAAGCCTCAGTTTCCTCATCTCTAAAATAAGAATAAGAATATTTGCCCTAGACACATAATAAAGCTACATTGTTCTTTAACAATGTTTTGTAAACTTCAAAATACCCTATGAATGTTCGTTAATGTTAGTTAATATTGTTGAAAATTTGATTAGAGTAAATCAATATAAATTCATTATTTTCCTACTTTTTTGATTAAATTTTATTTTATTTTCAAAATATGTACAGCATAGGCAAGCTCAAAATATTTACAGTCAAGCCATTAACTTTCATTATAAAATTGAATATGCATGCTCACAGAAAAGAAATGTGACCTTTCAGTGGCTGATCCTTTCTTCATTCATTCAACAAACAACATATTTATATTAAGCACCTGCTTCATGTAGAAAATCATGCTAGGTACTGGGAAATAATCAAAGTTTAGATAAAGTAAGTCCTGTTCTCATTGGACTTGCAATCTAGTACTAAATAAAATGATAAAATAAAATAGATATGCATGATATACAATATAACATAATTACATTAAAAATTTCTAAAACAAAGTGCTATCTAAATTTCAAGGGGGAAGGTCACTACCAAAGGGAAGGAGATTAAGGAAGTCTTTATGGAAGAAGTGACATTTAGGTTAGGCCTAAATCAATCAGTCAACAAGCATTATTAAGGACTTAGAATTTGCCTATCACTATGCTAAGTGATGGGTAGAGAAAGACAAAAATGGTTCTTTCCCTCAAAGAACTTGCAATTAATGGAAAAGACAACAAGTAAATAGCTAGATATAGATGAGATATTAGTTCATTACACCTAGTTTAGTAGAAAGTAAATAAATGTTATTAACCACAAAGTTTGCTAGTTATAAACTCCATAGATGGATAAAGTACCTACACCAATTCATTATTCCTGGAAATATTAAAGTTAGGAGTTAGGTGGGTTTATATTTAGAATTTTTTTCAATAATCATTTACCATTTTGCTTTCCCAAAGGCTGTGTCTCCTTCATTTCACCTGGCCACAGCCCAAATTAAAGCTCTTATCCCTTAAGGTTGAAGTGACCACAATAGCTTCATCTAATAGAAGCTATTGTCCTGTACCATTCACATTCTCTTCCCAGACACTGAGGTTTGGGGGCCAGATTGTAGTCCTAGGGAAACCTGATTGTGATTTAGGGGAATTTGACTCCCTGTTCTTACCCATCCCTGCATCTTGGGACAATGTTAGTTATAATAAATGAGATTATGACTCTTGTCTAGATCTACTTAAAGCAGAAAGTAAAAGAGAAGTCAATGTACAATGTGAATCGAGTATAAGACAGGTAGGTTTTTCCTGCACATAAAAGAATAATGAACATAGTAAAAATCATACTATAAATCAACCAAGCAATTTAAATAAGATTCAGTACAACTTACTACTGGTTACAATCTGTTAAAGGTTGGTAGTTAAACTTCATTGGAAAATAAAGCAATTTGGAATGCTGCTAATTGGCCATTTCACTTTTCACCTCAACTTGGTACTGTCTAGATCAAACAGTCAAGCCTGAGTCAATTTTCTTTTCCACTGGCCACCCTCAGTTATATAGAAACTGGAGTAATTGTTGGACACTTCACTTAAAGACCTCCAGACCTTCAAATTTATAATACCACCTACTCAAGAAAAAGAAACAGAAACAGCAAGGACCAACAAGGGTTCACATGTGAGCCCACCTATTTGTAGCCCTCCACCCAAGCTGTCACATGGGCAGGGTTGCCATGACACCAGGAAGGGAAAGAATTCTGTCCTTCCTTTCCAGCCTAGACCCTACTAAAGTCATATATTGGCCCCTGGAGAGTTGCAGGAAAGACATCCCAGGTGGCAGCTGTCTCCTTTATTAAATGATTCACTGAGCCCCCAACTTTTCTAACTCAACAACCAATTAGCTGATTCTTTGTTATTGTCTATTGAAAGTTCCTTGGGTACAAGTTTTATCTAGCCTGAAGCAGGTCCCTAAAACTCCCACATGGTCTACTAGAAGCAGACTGAAAATATCTGCACATACTCCAGAGGATGGCATGTATAAACTTATTCAGTCTTGCTAAGCTCAGTGAATTCTCATTCCACTTTGCTCTCCTTTTGGTGACTCTTACCTGTACTCAATGTTTACAACACAAATAAAACAGATTAAGTTTTATAAACATGGATTTTATCCTGTTATTCTTCTGCTTAGCTGTGGATTAAATATCTAAAGGATATGAGAAATGAAGAGAGGGTTCAAGGAGATACAGAAGTGACAAAAATACAACCTCTGAGTGAAGGATAAAGAAAATGGGACTATTTAGTATGGATTCTGAAAGCTGAAGGGAACTTGATAATAGTCCATATGTCTCCTAGGGGTATTGGAGGATGGGACCCAACTATTTCCCGTATTAGGATCCACAATCACTAATGAGGACAGAACGGAGGAAGGAAATGGGCTTCAGAAGTAGCAGAAAAGATTTAGATTAAGAAAGATTTTGAAAGGAAGAATTTTCTAGCAATTAGAGCTATTCAAAATGGATTGGGCTGTCTTGTGGTATGTGAATTCCCCATCATTAGAAGTGTTCAAGCAAAGTCTGGATGACCACCTGTCAGGGTATCTATAGAGAAGACCCTGCTTTGAGAAAGAGGATGGACAAAATGGCCCTTAAGGTCCCTTCCAATTCTCAGATTATATTATTCTGCATTTCTGAAACAGATGTAGAGATGATTTTTTGAGGAGAAAAAGACCTTTTGGTGTCCCTTTCCCCCTCAAGAAGTATGCCCTTCTATGAGATAACAATAACAGCTCACATTTATATGCATTTTATATTTTAGAAAACATTTTCTGCAGATAACTCTGCTTTCATCATCATTACATTTCCCTTTCCAAAAATTCTTCACTGCCTCCCCTTTCTACCACATTCCATCTAAACCCCTTTGCTTTGTTTTAAATACTTCTGTAAGCCACCCCTACCTCCTCTAGTCAGAGCTATGGCTACATTGTTCCTAATAATAATTGCTGACATTTATATTGCATTTTAGAATTTGCAAAGCACTTTATATGTATCATCCCATTTGACACTAAAAATAACCCTTTAAAATAAGTACTATTGGCATTATTATTCCCATTTTATGGATGAGGATACTGAGACTTAGAAAGATTAGTGATTTACCCACTATCACACAGATAGTAAGACCAGAATTGGAATTTAAGTCCAGGTCTTTTTGATTCTCTATGCTCCCACTCCACACTTATTATACTATCTCCTATCTCCCTATCTCTCCAAATCCTACTCATTCTTGTTCAAGGCCTTATTTCAATTCCATGAAACCTTTCTTGATCAGTCTAGCTATCACTCTTTCTCTTCTATGAATTTCTATATTCAATATGACCAGAAACATAATTTTGAACTTCATTAATATACCATTTATTGTGTGTTTTGCTCCCCAAATAAACTATTAGTTTCCTGAAGATAGGTACCATGTGTTCTGTCTTTGTCCTCCTCACATGCCCTCTTATAGCAATGGGCACATAATAAATTCTGTTTTCTCTTCATTCATTAAGAGATGAATGAGTTAATTTATTACAAGAAGACAGAGTCAGGACAAATTCCCTACAAAGCATGAATCCCATCTCAGACCTCTCACTGACTGAGCCAAGGATTTCTCTTGTCAAGGATCAGTGAATAGAAGGAAGTTTCAAGGAGGCAGATTTTAGCTCTGTGTAAACTTTCAAACACTTGGAGCTGTCCAAAGTAGTGAGCATTCCTTCACTAAAAATATTGAAGCCGAAGCTAGATTAATGCCATTCAAAGACATTGTAGAGAGGGTTCCTAAACTGGGTGTATTGAGTGAAAAATTAGACTAGATAACTGAAAAGTCTTCAAATGCTAAGATTCTATGATTCTCTAATATCCCCATTCTTCTGGGGAACACTAAAGACAATAGTGGTAAATAGAAACACTCCTTCCTCTCTCCAAGTACAAACACACACACACACACACACACACACACACACACACACACACACACACACACACACACGACTTGGACACAGCTGTCCAAATCCTGAACTCTACTTTGGATCACAGGCATCCAATGGGCAAAGACTATGTCTACTGTCTTCACCTCACCCTATAAAGTACATAAACTACTAGGGTACTTGAGGGATACACTATCCCTTGTTATTAATAACATTCATTCACACCCTCCCCCACCCTTATTTCCATCCCACCCCCCTGGTCCCCAGCCTTTGGTACCCACCTGCCCCACCAACAATAACGAATCAATACTTGCTCTTCGTCTGCAAGAACATCTCCGTAATCCTAATTGGTCACTATGGCAACCCCAGCTGCAGCTCCTCGAGGCCCCGATGAAGAGACAGAAGGATGAGAGGGGGTGAGATGGAGGTTAAGCCTACTTATTGTATAATGCTCTGCCTTTGATATCACCTAGATCCACATGCTAAGTACCTGGAAAGAAACAAAATCCCGTGTAAATTAGAATGATACCATCCAATCCTCTCCTCATACCCTGATGAGTAAGAGCCGATAAGGCCATTGTCTGGAGCCACAGGGTCTGACCTCCTACTGCCCAGCTGGCTGATGGGGTTTCTGAAGCCTTTGGCATATTTGGGGGAGAGGGTTATGGGAAAATTCCATCCCTCAGCTGAAATGAGGAAAGGACTCCCCCATCCCCCCAATATAGAAGCCATGGGAAAAAGTAAGACAGGGACTGTTCCTGTGAAGTAAAGGTCCAGAGAGAGGGCTGGGGAAAGAAAGGAAAAGCTATCACAAGGGCCAAATTCATCCTTCTTTTCAGGAATCAGGGTGACCCAGTCTTCTTTTTCTTTACCTCCATTTCAAGATATCAAAGGATTGATATTTCCCTAGTTCTCCTGCCCCTTCAAATACCACTTCATCCCCACCCTTTTCACAATATATCAGTGCAGGGCAGCATTAGATATGTTACCAAGACCTATAATTCCAAGATATAGATCATGAGGCTACTGTTGGTCCAAGCTCAGGACAGCCTTGAAAATAGGCACCTAAAAATGTACCTGGTCACAAAGAAATCTTCCCTCTTAACTCCCTAGCGGGGAGCTAGAGAGTGAGAAAAACGACCTCAGCTGTCCTTATTCTTCACTGGACAGCATTGTCACATAGAAAATAGCTATTTTACAAGAGAGAATTGATTCTCCATTGGTCAATCAGGGCATTCAAATCTGTCCTAATCTCTGCACCCAAGTGAAAAAATATCCTATCCTTTTTTCCTTAGTCTGACTGGGGGTCTAAAGAGTTCAGGCCATGCAATCACATGATATTAGAGCTGGAAGAGCCCTCAGAGGCTCTCCAGTTCAACCCCCTTATTTTACAGATAAGGAAACAGACCCAGACAGTTTCCACCCAATTCCTCAGTGGTAATGCCAGAATTAAAATCCAATATGCTTCCCACTACACCAATCATCCTCCTTCAAAAAGCCCACTCTGTTTCCTGAAACTTCCACCATGCCTTTTCCATGCCCTTTCTCCATATCTAGATCTATTCTTTATAATTGTATGCCTTCTAAAAGAGAGAGAGCCTTTCTCCACTTAAATCAGAGAGAGCATCCCATTGTCCAGCATCGGGGATGTTGAAATGATTAGTGGTCATGGAGCCTGGACAAGAGCTATCATTCTAGTGGTAGCGAGGTTTTGGCAGCAACTTTCATGGAGGAGAGGGAGAGAGAGAGAGAGAGAGAGAGAGAGAGAGAGAGAGAGAGAGAGAGAGAGAGAACGCAAGGAAGAGAGACTCTGCAAAGATTTTCCCAAAATAAATGTACTTTGGAATGAGATGGCCAAATGCTTAATTGATTTAGGATCTCCTAAGTCATACAGTAGGAGGGAGGAGGGGAGGAAGGAAGGAATTGGACAGAAGAATCAGTAGGCTCTTCATGCTATAAGAAACTATACATGATTTCTAAGGTTCCTTTCTCTTAGTCTAGGAAGATAAAAAGTCCTGGTTCACAAAAGCAAATAGACAGACAAAGACAGAAGCAATGGCAGAGAGAGAAAATAAAGCTTGGCTCTAGGTAGATGGGCAGATGATACTGGTTGATTTCTTTTCTCACCTGAATGAGATGGGCAGTGGGGGGAATTGATAAATGTCATACTTTGTCTATTGCTTGTTCATACACACACACACACACACACACACACACACACACACACTGAGAAATAAGCATTTTCTGGAGAGGCCTCTCCCAAGTATTTGAGAAAGAAGAGAAAAGGGACTGGAAAGGAAGAGGAGTCAAAATCTTGCTGTCCGCTCCCTAAATACAAATCGGATGTTCTGAAGAAGACAAGATCATGTCTCTCATCAGAAAGAAAGGGATTTAATGATTTCTAGTCACCCATCAGAATTTTAGGACTACTCTCTGGGGTCAGCCAGAACAGCTTCAGAGGCAGTAACTTCTTTCAGTGCCCTAGTTTTGGCCCTGGTTGTCTCACCTTGCTTAGTCAGCCTTCAGGGACCTGATGCTGCAATTTCTCCACACTCTGGTGTGATCAAAGAACTCAAAGGAGCCTCATCTTTGATTGAGGTATCCAGGGGACTTGGGACCAGGGCATAGTGCTACTGGCATGTACCAGACTGCTTCTTAACTTGCAATCCATTCATGCCAAACAGCTAGACGGACTGTGCATCTGTATAAGATTTCAGTTGCTGCCACCACCTAGTGTCCAATACTCCAGTGTAAAATCCGTGCCTGGACCAGGACTCTTTCCCATGGCTGAGTCCATTTTCCAGTGGCTATCCATTCCTTTGCTTCTCATGTACCCTTGACAGGGAGAAAGGGTCCCTTTGCTTATATCTGCTTCCCTTTCCTATAATAACAGGCCATTCTCTTCTTGCCCAGGTAGAAATGGGAAAAGTAAGAATTAACCCAATCCTCTAGCCCTTACTGAAATCCCAGGAATTTTCCTCTGACTCTTCAGGACATTTATAGGTCTCCTACCTTCACTCCCCCAGACCATCAATAAAGAGGGTTTGGAATTCTCCTCTTTGGCAAGTCAAGAGATGTTGAATGGCTAGTGTCATACCTGGAATTTTTTTCTCCTGGAGATAGGAGGCTGAACTAAATTATCTCTCAAGGATTTTTTTTTACTCCAAAGAGATAAGACCCTCCACTCATTTTTGAGTTCCCACAGTATATGCAGGCACACCACACTGTGTCTTTCTTTGCTTCTCATCCTCTTTGTCTTGTTGTCTCCACCTCTCCTGCAGGCTAACTCTTCAATAGGACCTCATAAAAGCTTCTTCCTTGTACCCTCATCCATCCTGTTGCATTGATAGAGTAAATATTTGGAGAAATAAATATTGCTTAGAGGGCATGTCTGGATACAGTACCAGGGTTTGTCTGCATGATTGGCTGTGGAGGCATTGGGAGATAATAGGAGCCCCTTTGTCCTCATTGGGGATGGAGGGGAGCAATCGGATGTCTGAGGGAGATTACAAGCAGTTATGGATATTGCTTGTCATGCTGCCCTCAGCAGCCGCCTTTTTCAATTGACTAGTCGCTTGTATTTCCAAAATAGGGAATGCCAGATGTATTTACCAGAGTGAAAGGGAGCGCAGAAGGCCCTTGGAAAAGATACCCAGCTGTCATTTATCAATAGAAGCCTGGATAGCTTAACCCTTAGTGGTCCAGTTGGTAGACTCTTTCCTACGAACTAATGTGAAAGAAACACAAGGCAGCTTTCACTTTGTACACTGGTTGTGTTCTAGAGCTTAGAGGTCATCAAGCTTAGAGGCCATCAGGTCTACAACTCCCTCAACCCTAATTTTTTGATGAGACCCAGAGAGTTCAAGGTTACACAGGTAGCAAATGGAAAAACTAAGAAATCAGACCTAGATTTTCTGACTTCAAATCCAGAACTTTTTCTTACTGCATTATACTGCAAGTTAGATGTTTGAATTTAGAATACCTGAATTCCTAGACCAGGCCACAGAAGCATATTTAACCCATAATACACCTGAAGCATTATTTCAATAACACCTAGCAACTAGGTATTGTATTATGGCACAGGAAGTCCTAGATTGAAAATCCTGAGGCTGGAGTTCAAGTCCAAACTTCACCATTAACAAACTCTCTGATGTCGAGTATATTATTTCTTTACTTCTCTGGGTCTCAGTTTTCTCATCTATAAAATATGAGTAAATGATCTCTAAGGTCTCTTCCATTCCATAATTTATGACTCTATGTGGAGGGGATGACATTGAAAGTTCTTGGTAGGGACCAAAAGAACCTTTTTCTTCCTCCTGATTTGGGAGAAGGGGTATAGTATGATACTCCTCCATTTCCTTAACTTATTAGCTCTATGCATCAGTGATGGGCAGACTTTTTAAAGAGGGGGCCAAAGGAAAGGAAATGCTCATCTGTCAGTCTGTTTCTAAGACAACTCTTTCGAAGTTTCATTGTATTGTATCCTACTCATTATATTCATCAGATTAGGAATGATGTCCCTCAGCTGGATAAAACATTTCAGGACTCCCCACCATCTGGCCTGTGGGCCATAGTTTGCCCATCACTGGCCTAGGTGAATGACAAGCTAATGTTTATATAGCCTTTCATAGATATAAGGTACTTTATTACATACCTTATCTTATTTAATCCTAATAATTCCCAGTAACATAGGAAATATAAACCCTATTATCCCCATTGTACAGATGTAGAAGTTGAGGTCTACAGAGGTAATGACAAATCGAATATGTCACAACCAGTGACAGAGATGGGATCAAGATCCAGCTGTTCTGAGGGGTCCTGTGCTCTTTCCACTATATTTCCTTAACCTCTATATCTGCATAAGGAAGGGCATCTCTCTGTACTGCTCTTTCTATATAAGAGAAATCAATCCTGCACATCAATTTTCTAGCAATTGTTATGAACTGGGAAACTAAGGGAAATGGGCATATTGTAGAAGCTGGGATCCATAGCTCCATATTCAGGTTCCCTGCTGAAATGTATATGTTATCCCTAAATTGATTTGGAAACTATAACCTGAGATAAGCAAGAAAGGTGCTTTCTGAATTCACAGGATCATATGATTTAGAGTTGGAAGTAACTTTACAGATCATCTAGTCCTGTAATAATCCTAAAGACAATTCTGAGCTCCACTGAGTGGCTTTAACCCATCAGTCAGTCAATAATCAGTGAGCACCTGCTGAATGCCCAGTACTATGGAGGACACCAAAAACTCAGAAAGAAGTCCCATTTCTAGCCATGGGTCATCTTACAATCTGCTTAGGAAGGTGAGGCTTATGTAAAATACAATGAGCTCAAGGAACCATCCCATGAACCCTTCAAGTCAATCAGGTAGTTCCCTCAACCACCTTTGAACACTTGCTTCTCATTGTGGAAATGCTCTTTGCCAGATCATGCTCTATCTTCCTCTTCCTTCTTCTCTTTTTCTTCCTCCTCTTTTTCCTCCTTTCCTTCCTCTTTCCCCATCTCCTTCTAGTATTTATTCTGTGGTAGGCACTGTGTAAGCACTGGGAATACAAATACAAAAGACAAAATAGATGGTTCTTGCCCTCAAGAATTTATATTCTAATGCAGGAAAACAACAACACACAGAGGAGTAGTGGCCAGGGGTTCAAACTCATTCCTGATCTTACCTTTTCCAAGAAGTCCTTCCTTCCCAAGGAGTCTTCATTATTACCTCTGCCTTCAACACTAATGTAATTGACAGCAATATGAATATCCTTGTTTGTAGGAGAACACTCAATGGATCTGATTTCTCCAGGATAAGAAACCCTTATATGAAGGTTCCTGACACCCAGAAGAGATGACAAGTAGATAGAAAAGTTCTATCAAATTGCCTTAGACACACAGAGGTTATTTGCCCAGGCTCATTCAACTAATGTATCAGAGGCAGGGTTTGAATCCAAATCTTCCCAATTCCAACCAAGCTGCCTTTTTCCTTATATGAGTAATTTCTCTCCCTTTTTCTTATGTGAATAATTTCTCTCCCTTTTTCTTATGTGAGTAACTTCTCTCCCTTTTTCTTATGTGAATAACTTCTCTCCCACATTAGACGTTAAGATCCTGGAGGGCAGGGACAATTGTGTCTTCTTTCTGTGGTGTGACTAAAATTTCATATGGATCTCAGTATTTAGAACAGGTGCATTTTCCAGCATTGACTAGTAACAAACATTGCTTTAATTATTTTTGATCCCTGGAGCACTCAGGCAGGGAAAGCTTTGGAAGACTGAGCTGGCAACCTCTGTTCCCTGAGCTGCTTAGCTTCCCATTGATCTACCTACCACTGATTGAGAGACATGGTGTTCCAAAGCCCCAGGATCTCCAAGTCATGAGAATGTCACTTGTTACTACTGGATGGGGGATATTCCAAGGTTAGAGTGTAGTTGTACAGTGACCTGCTAAGAGCTAGACAAAGGTTAACTGTAAGGCAATTTTTTCATGGCTCAGGATCTAAGGAGAGGAAGGAGCTCTGATGGCAGTACCATTGGGAATCAATGCCAACCTACCAAAGCTTAACTGGATAGTCTAGCTGTAAAACCAGACCAGATGAAGACAAGATAAGAGGAAGAGTCAGACACAAACTGAGATAGAGTACTTGGAGAGTAGAAGAGATCTGTTTCAGGCTTTAGAGGACATGGGAAAATAAAAAAGGTTTCCCTATTATCATGAACCTCTAATGAGTTCCTAATTAAGGATAAGTTGACTTGATACTCCTTGTCTCTTCAAAGAACCAAGTTGTCAGGATATGGTAACTGAACAGAGGATGTGCCTCAGAGGCCTCACTTAGTTAACTCCATAATAGAAGGAAGGAGATGAGCTGAAGAGTGGTACACTAAGCTAGTATCCCCATTTCCCAAGAATCCTACCCACAGCTCTAGAGATAATATGGAAAGCTCTGATGGGGTTTAAGGTCTTCATGTGTTGCTTGTGTTCAGACATGAGCATGAAAAAAGGGGACCCAGTGAGTCATCTAACCAGGCAATCAGGGGGACCCACTGACCCAGAGGGCCATGCTCCACCCTTGGAGACTTCAGAACTAGGAAGAGGGAGTTGACAGGGTCAACAGCATTTGAAGTCATCTGCCTTGGCTGAAATTCCCTGAGTTCCCATCATCTCTAAACTGCCCTGCTCCAAGAGAGCCCCAGGCAGTGAACTGAATTAAATCTAGTAATAATTTCATACTCCAAAGATCTGTGATTTCATCAGTGTGGCTACTTCTTCTGACAATACAGATCATAGCTCCTTTACCCCTTAGAAGACAACTTTCATGTGTAGCTATGATTGAAAAATATCACCACTGGGTGGTCAGATTTATGATGCTGAACCTCAGAATTTAGCTAGTCTGGTCCTCCAATGATAGACATCCCATCTGTCCCCAGGTACCTACTTGAAGCCATTCCAGTTTGTTAGGACCCACAAGAGCTTGCTTTTTTCTGGTATAGCCTTTGAGACCCTCAAGTCACCTTCAACTCACAATGAGACAATGGGGGACTTTAGTGGCAAAGATGTATTATTACCATCGTAGCTTTGTAAGAAGCTTGATGGAAAACAATTTTAAATAACTTTTAAAAATGTTCTCTGGGTTTCTGGACAGATGGGTTGGACTGCCTCTCTTCTGAAATACAACCATGAATCTGGTAGGGCATTTCCTGATGGGTTTCTAAGTTGCCTTGCCTCAATCCTCTTGCCCTTCCTAACTATATCATCAGTAGAGGTACTATCCATCAAGCTAACAGGGATTTTGTGATTGTGTCCAGCCCTCCCATAGACTGGCACCAGATTATTAGAGAAGCAAACTTCTTCCCTCTTCCGGAGTCAAGATAAGGCTGCCTCTGGCCCTATCCTGCCCTGCCCTGTCATCCTCTCACTGATAAGCACAAATGACCACTACAAGCCTCTAAGATGCTTGGAAAGGCATCCAAAGATGTCTAATTTCAGCCTAGTCCTCGGCTAGGCTGACCAGTCCCTGCCAATATGAAAGGTCTATGTTTCTGGTTTGAGGGATGCCTTTTGCCTGTCCCTGCTCCCAAACTTTCTGCCCAGCCCAACAGAGGCCCCCTCTCCAATCCCAGCCATTGGCTCTCACCAGCCTTCCTGACTGAGTCCTTCAATAAGAAAAGAAAACTGGCAGCAGGAGCAGGATGAACCAGTGAGGCTCAGGGGGTCTTGTTTACCTAATGACATGCTGATTGCAACAAAGGTCATAGCCCATCTGCCAGGCAGCATGTGCCAGGGTACCAGCCGTCTGCACAGTACGAGCTCCACATACTGGTGAGGGGCAGGTGGACAATGCCTGACAAATTGGTCTCCTCTTCCTTCTTCAACTGCCCCCTACCCCTCCTTCCCTCCCTTCCTCTCTGTCTCTCTCTCTCTCTCTCTGTCTCTGTCTCTGTCTCTCTCCTCTTCCCTGCCTCTCCCTCCTTTCTCTCTCTCTTTCTCTCTGTCTCTGTCTCTGTCTCTCTGTCTGTCTGTCTCTCTCTCTCTCTCTCACACACACACACACACACACACACACACACACACACACACACCAGGAACAGAATTGCAAGTATAGCTACAATCAACTCTTAATTATCTACATTTGAGTTATATACTTTGTGGATTATCCATGGCAAATGTTAGGTCCCAGGCTGCCTTCTTCCTGACTCCTTTGATGCTCCCAGACCACCTCTTCCCTACCATCGTGGGCTTAAAGAATTGTAAACTCAGTTTAATATTAGCCTAGGTTGAGCATAATTAGGAAGCTTACTCTGCTGCAGAATGTATGTGTATATGTATATGTGACTTATTTTTGCTGCTATTTTATGGTTCTTAGAAGCTGTTTGGGTCAACCATCTTTTCAAAACCACTGCTTAAGACTGACTCCAACTCCTTTCCTGTTTTCTTCTGGACCTCCCTCCAAGCAGGCAGAATTAAATGCATAGCATTATAATAAGACCCAAAAAGGGCATTTTCTTAAAATAGAATGCAAGATAAGTGATAAGGAATTGAAATAAACAGCAAGTACTTTATCCTCTGTTTCATAAAACTATGTCCTCTCACTTTGTCCAGTCTTGTGTGGATGTGAGTCCATTTCTTTCTGCCCCTCGAGCTATTTTACAGCAGTGCACTATGAGCTTTGAAACAGAAAAGATGTCGCCATTTGCCTGTCAGATGAGCCCAGAGGTATATTGGACACTGTAGACTCAAGGTTTAAAAGGTAATTATAAGGGGGCAGCTGAGTGGCTCTGTGGATTGAGAGTCAGGTCTAGAGATAGGAGGTCCTGGGTTTAAATACGGTCTCAGATATTTCCTAGCTGAATGATCCTGGGCAAGTCATTTAACCCCCACTGCCTAGGCCTTACCACTCTTCTGCCTTGGAATTAATATGCATCATTGATTCTAAGGCTTCATGAAAGTAAAGATTATCTTTTTTTTAAGGCAATTGTAATTGAAGGGAAGCATCTCCTTAATAGTAGCAGGGTTCATAATCCTAACTTCATACCCATTTCTTCCTTCTTCTCCCTACTTTTCCCACCTAGCTCTCCTATGTCTCATTTCTGAGTTTCCTTATGAGAATTTACATTAATTAGCGATTACTCTAGTAAACAAAAAAAAAATGATAAGGCAGCAACCACCGTTATATATGAATTTTGAGGGGCAGCATGGTAGACTGGACAGTGCTGGACTTATTGTCAAGAAGACTTGGGTTTGAATCTCTCCTCAGACACTTTCTAGATGTGAGATTCTAGGCAAGTCACCTAACTTCTCTGAAATTTGTTTTCCTTTTTACAAAATGATGAGGTTGGAGTTGACCTTTAAGGTCATTTCCAGCTCTAAATCTATGATTCTATGGGTCCTTCTGTTTTGTATGTAAAATACAAATAGTAATATTTTATAAGGTTGTTATGAGTTGGTACCTCTTTCCCCTTCCAATCCCCATTTCATGTGGGCTCCCAGCAATGCCACTCCAAGTTAAAGGTGTGCTGTGGGTCAGTACCTACTCAGAACCATGAGCTTTTGAGTCTTCACCCATTTTTATTTGTTCTTTTACCAAGCAACCAAAAGATATATTAGTTCAAAATGAGATATTTAATTAAATGGCATAGCACATAAATGAAAAAGAAAACCCATCTTGTGTGCACACGTGGAGTACAGTCTCATCTCACTAATGAAGGAGGGAACACAGGAAGAGAACACCTGTGGCTGGGAAACAAACATGAAGAACATATATGAAGGGACCTGTGCAAACAGGAAATACATACAAAAGGGCACGTGCCAGAAGCTGATTTGGCTAAGGTCATGGTGTAGAGGTCATGTATATGAATAGTCAGGGCAACCATGTGGCTCCTCTGGCGTTACAGATCTGCAGATTTCTCTCTGATGCTATCTGCAGGGCCCAGGAGCATTTCCATTCTCTTCTGAGTATTGTCAAGGCTCTGATGGGCATCATGCTCTGCTCTTAATCACATCTCTTGGTTGAGATTTCCTTGTTATCATAGTCTGGTTTCAGCTCTTTAGGGCCATTGGCTGCATTCTGTTTCCATATTTGGTGGTTGTTATTCAGTCACTTTCAGTTGTATCTGACCCCATTCAGATATTTCTTGGCACCAATATTGAAGTAGTTTGCCATTTTCTTCTCTAGCTTGTTTTACAGATAAGTAAACTGAGGCATGCAGGGTTAAATGTGTTGGCCAGAGTCATATTTCTAGTAAATTTCTGAGGTCAGATTTGAACTCAGGAAGATGAGTCTTCCTGACTTCCAAGCTGGGCACTCTCCATTGAGCCACCTAGCTTCATTCCTACTATTCTATAGTCGCTAAAGAAACAAACAATCCCTTTCCCTGACAAAGATAGGCTGACATACTTTAAATGAATAGCTGAATCTATGATCTGGTATATCTACCCAGACAGTCAACAAAAGTCAGTGGAATGTGCCAGGCCAAGATTAAATCTATTCTTTTTATTGACTTGGTCTAGTACAGTCAGGAGTTCTTTAATGCCAGAACTATCTGCCTTGGGATAAGAAAAAATTTTGTAACTCCTATTAAATCCCTGGTTATGAATGTCTGTCCTCCAAACTCATTTGTCTCCTGCCTCTCATTAACTCTTTTAGTTACTGTTGAAAAGCTGAGTCTAGGGCCCCCAGGTTCATCTTATTCCCAAGATTATTTGATGGTCATGCAAATCAAATTAAGGGCAAGAAGAAAAACTGGGTCCAGCATTCTTGATTTGTTCCTGTTTTACTATGCATATAAGCCAACAACAAATCACTGGTCCTTTATGCTCTGTGTTCCAAAGGGTAGCTAGGAGGCAGAGTGGATAAACTCCCAGGCCTGAAGCCTCATTCTCCTGAGTTTAAAGTCCATCCTCAGACCCTTACTAGTTGTGTGACCCAAGACAAATCACCTACTCTGTTTATCTCAGCTCTTCATCTATAAAATGAGCTAGAGAAGGAAATAGCAACCACTCTAGCATCTGTACCAAGAAAACCCCAAATGGTGTCACGAAGAGTCAAATGTGGCTGAAATGACAGAACAATTCCAAAGTGTACATCTTGGTAGTCTCCCTTATACAACCAATAAATGATACGCCATTTGTAAAGTACTTTGTAAACATGAAAATATTAGCTATTATTTATATATATATATATCTCATTTAGAGATAGAAAGCATCTTGAGTTCATCCAGAGTTTAGTTGTTTTAATTCACCATGCTTCTGCTACCCTTAGATAGTCCATATAATAAAAAGTATATGGGAGTCAAATCCTACTCCACACCAGGGAGCAGTAGGCAGACACTATCAGTAGCCTCTGTTTTACTTCTCAGATGATGAATGCTATAATGATATATAAAAAATAATTTGACTGAGAGTCAGGAAACCTGGGTTCTAAACCACTTCTGCTACTAAATCACTGCATTTGAAGATGGACATAAGAAGAACATTTCATTAAGATATTTACCCAGAAATTTTTTAAGGCAAACATTTATTTAACATTCAATCATTAAAGTCATTTTGGTCATCAAAGTAAATAAACAAAAACTAAATTAAACAATCTTTCAAAACAACAGTTGTACTTAAAATACAAACTTTGCAAAAGGTTTAATTTATAGTCACAAGACCTGGTTTCAAGTCATTTTTTTTATCAGACTAAATAAACTAACAACTTAACAAAACAATGTTTCAAATGAACAATTTTACTTAAAAACACAAACTGTGCCAAAGATACAAACTCATCCTTCCCCCCAAAATTCAGAACAATCATTTTTACCTTATCTTCTTGATTGAAACAAGTATCTTTCCATTTGGCCAAGTCACACACTTTACTACAAAGGGCTGGCAGTGGAGTTTAAGGATTAGTGACCAGAGGATTATCCTCATTAAATTTCACATTTTAGCTTTTTGTCTTCCTTGCCTGTAATAACCAGAGCCCAACTGGATTGGGGTGAGGATGGAGGGGAAGTCTAGCTGATTTTTCTCTAAGACAGTTGCAGTCAGCAGGAGTTCCTTGGGCAAGTAGATTGGGGGTTGTGGGTGGGAAGGAGGAGAGCAGAAACCTCCAGACCCCAAGAGAAACTTGGATAAGCAGAAATGCCACCAATGCAGATAAGGCAGCACTATGAAAAAAAATTTATAAGAGGCTTGTAAAGGGTCCTGGATTGTAGTGCAACCAATTCACTGATCTTTGTTGCTCCCCGACAAGACAAAGGGAAGTATGTAGGATGCTGAGGAAGGAAACAAGAGTAATGGCAGTGGCAGCTACAATAGAAACTTGACATACCCTTAATGTATGCAGGTGTGAGAGAGAATGCTCATGTCTCTGGGTACATCTTTCCAAACTGAAAAACAGGGGCGGTATTAGAAACACAACATCAAATGTATATCCATTAGCAGAGTACAACCAGTTTGTTTTATCATCACCACTTTGCCTATAAAAGACTTACCTACTTCACCTAGTTCCTTGGTGTTTCCACTAGTTTATAGCCACATAGAGATCAATGAACTTTCAGTGAACAACATCTGCCCTCCTTGGTTATACATGTAAAGGTGAAAGTCACTGAGTCAATCAATTACCCCATACCACTTAGCTCTGACACCTTTATCAGGTGAAAACACTTCCTCTGAAAGGATCAATGAATTAGTTGTGAACAAGGTCTAAACCTCTCTATTGAATCAGTCAAAAGCTTTAGACTAAGTCTAAAAAGTCCTTGATCATGTTTGGAGTCCTTGAAATCTACTGGATATACTAGAATGAAGTTATATATCAGAAGCATATTTGGATTTGTTGAGGAGATCCGATACTGCCCTGTGGGTTTTACATAAAATAGTAAACAATGAGGAATCTAAGGATTTGAGCATTTAGAAGCTTAATGCAGAAGTTTCAAACCAAACCTATAAAGGAAATGTTTATGGGGAGGAGAATAGTCTTTATCTCTCTGCCTAGGTCTTCTCTCTATCTTCCAAATGAAAAGAAGACCTTGAAATGGAAGGTTAGAGGATTAAGGACTTCCCATAGTGTTCTAATTCTAGAAGTGTCCTAGGAACAACTTAAACAATGTAGAAATTGGGAGCCAAGGATACTAAGGAAAATCAACTTCAAAGTTATGTAAGAAACCAAGCAGAAGAACTATGCCATGCTTCCAAAGAATTTCATGAGCATCCCACAAAAGGGAGAAAAGTACTTCCAGCAGCCAGGAGCCAAGAATTACCCATTCTGCCATGTTTGCTCAAAACCTGAACCTGCTTTCCTCTAGATTATATATATTAATGGGAGAGTATGTTGCAGACATTTGGGAAAAAAATGTTGTGTATTAATTGCTTTTTCTGACAGCCAGTTTTTGATTAGTGCGTATAATGTATTTGAAGTGGTCAAATGTAGTAGAATTCATATTATTTTGAAGGTATAATTATGTAAAGTGTGGTAATTGGTTCCAGCCTAAATGGGAATATTCAGAATTCAAATAATGAGATGACTTCAGGGCATTCATTATTCACACTAATCGGAACCTAGCTATGCCACCTTAGTAAACATGCCTTTCTAAAAGCAAATTAAGTCTGGCTAACTAACTGATATCAATTGATAACTAGGGCAGGAAGCACACCAGTGGGGGCTCATGAACTATAGCATTAGAAATTATAACTCTTAGCCTCTTAGGGGTCCTTAAAAGATCCCAGAGAAGATGCAGCAACGAGGCTCTGAGGACCTCACTTGCCAGGATGAGTAAATAGCTAGAATTGTATAATATAGACAGTAAGGACAATCTGTCCTGGCCCAAGCCCAGCAGCAAAGACCCTCAGGAAGGTGCATAGAATGCATTTAAATAATTGGGCAGGAAAGGGATTCTCTGATATCGGTGGTCAATGGACATTCTTGGGGCCTGACAAATAAACAGTAATACTTAGAGTAACTCATCTGGCCTCTCAAGAGGAAATATCTCAGATTGATGAGATCAGTCATGAAGAGTTATAGCTTTGCTGACTTTTATTTAATTAAATTTATTTTGGCCACATTTATTTAGTGTTTTGTTTGGGTATATTGTGTGTTCTGTTTGTTTTTTACAGAGCACTGTTCAGTGCTGTGAGAGATAATACAATTTAAACAGAAGACACAGAAGAGATCATGATAAAAAGAGAGCAACTGGATCATATGACTTCTATGTTCCTCCTCACCTTCTCTTTTGTTCAGATAAATTAACCAATGCTTTGGTTGCATGTTAGAAGGCCATCGTTTTATATTTTCTTCCTTTGACTTTGAGTATGTCTCAAACTCCCTCCCCTACTGCCATTCCTCAAGCACTTTGGACTGAGGAATTAGGTTCCTTGAGCAAATTGTTTAACCATACTAGGCCTCAGTTTCCTCACCTGTTAAATGAGTGAGGTTGACTTTAATGTTCCACGAGTGAAGATGTTCAGACTCTCCCACTTTTGGTCACTTTGTTGCCTGGAGTCCCAATTAGCTACACAGGCATATAAATACATAGAAGGAAGGTAAGAGTTGGTAGACAGCAACAAAGCCAGGAAATCAAAGAAGCTGAGTTTAGAGAGTTATTTGTAATAGACCCAGTTCACAGTTCCATGGCTTATTCCAATAAATATTCTGTGTCCCAGAGTATTTGGGCAGCTAGGTTGCACAGTGGTTAGAGTATTGGACCTGGAGTCAGGAAGACTCATCTTCCTGAATTCAAATTTGGCCTCAGACACATACTATCTGTGTGACCCTAGGCAATTTACTTAACCGTTTGCCTCAGTTTCCCTTATCTGTAAAATGATCTGGAGAAAGAAATAGCAAAATACCTCAATATTTTTGCTAAGAAAACCCCAAATGAAGTCATGAAGAGTTGGACATGACTAAAACAACTCAACAACAACAACAATGCTCTATGTCCCAAGTATTGGAATGGTGAGGCCAATTTAGGAATGTAAATTTAGAAGTAAAAGGAGCTGTTAAGACCTTCTTTTTCAATTTCCTCATTTCACTGATGAAGAAATAGCAATTTAGTTACATTAAGGGACTTATCAAACACAGGTAGTGCAGTCACACAGAAGTAGGTTATGAACCCACATCCTCTGAGTCCAAAGCCAGTATTGATTGCACTGAACCACTTACCCACAACTGGGGGATTGACAGAACAAGAAAAAGGATCAAAGGGCATGGGAGGGGGAGAAAGATAGTGACTTGTTTAAATGGTTGACTGGAGAGAGGAAAATTAAGTTAAAACAGAAGTGATAAACTGAGTCTGGGAAGGCATAGAAGGTTTGAAAGGTCATGCTAAAGGAAAAGCAGGTTTAAGAACATTGAGTTAGTGGTAGAGGTAGAAAGACAGTGTAGATTGTGGTCAGAGATGGACATCTCAAGGTTCAAGATTTCAAAGGTAGGACAATACTTCATATAATACATCATCTGAAGTATGAATAACAACCCTTGTGTATGGTAGGGAGGGGGTGCTACTGGACATTTCAAGCTTTATGTCCCATTGTTGGCATCTCAAAATCAACATGCTTACAACTGAATTCATTATCTTTCCCTAAAAACTTTACTGTCTTCCAAATTTTCCTATTATTGTTGAGGATCCCACTATTTTCCTAATCACCCAAGTACCTAATCAATGGCATGTTAGTGCTAGCTCAAACTAGCTCTGGAGAGGCCATTGTAAAAACTTCCAGGGTGGGAATTTATATCTTAAAAATTAGCAAACATTATATATCATGGCTTGATTTCTTGTTTCATTGATTTCTAAACTTGAGAAAGTGAGGAAGACCATATTAATAATGCTTGTTATTAATATTATTATTAAAAGAAAATTACCTACATTTTCCCTCATAAAGCTAGTTACCAGGATACCCCTGTTCAACAAAGATGTCATTCTTGACTCCTCACTGGCACTTATATATATATGTGTATGTATATATATAAAATCTGTTGTGAAATTATGTTTCTATCTTCACAATATTTCTCTTAGATATCCTTTTCTCTCCTTTGACATAACCAAAACTTGGTATAAGACAGTCATCAAATACATAGCACACAGAATGTGCCAACAACATTCCTTAGTATTATTGGAACCACATTAAATGAGAAAAATTTAAGAAAATATACTAAAACATAGATAGTATTAATATGTGGTTTTCTAAGTTAATCCATAACCCACAAGGATCCTTATAGATGGATTAATGGCCCCCATTTCTGTTTGAGTTTTATACTGCTAGTGTAGGTACTCGATCCTTTTTGCTTTTTCAAACAAGCTGTTGTTAACCATGCCAGAAATGCTCTTCTTCCTTGTCTTCCTCTCCAAGCTTCTTTGGCTTCCTTCAAGGCTCATTTCATTGTTCTCTGGAAGACCTTCCTGATTTCCACACTCTTCTCACCTCGACTTGTCTCTGATTGTTAGTGCCTTCCATTTATACTGTCTATATCTTGTATGCACATACTCATTCACATGTTATCTCTTCCATTAGAATATGACATCCTTGTAGGCTAGAACCATTTTCTTGCTTTTGTATTCCCAGCACTGAGCACAGTGACTGGTAAATAGTAGATGCTTAATAAATATTTGTTGACCTTACTTGACTTGAGGTAGAGTAGAAATGGTCATGGAATAGAACAGATTTAGAATCAAAGGACCAGATTTCAAATCCTAGTCCTTCTACTTACTACATACAACATTCTCTAAATCACGTGATAACATATGAAATTTATCATTAGATAGGCAACTAATGGGACATGGTAATTGGCTGGCTATACAGCAACCATGTTTCTGATAGCCTTTCAAAAAATTAACTTACCCTACTCTAAGAGAATCAGGTTTTTTGTATAATTTTTTCTTTAACTAGATCTGCAGCAATTCCCTCTACTATATACCATAACTGTTCTGCAACTTAAAGACTTAGAGAATTGAATACCCAGGGTCACATAAGCAATATGTATCTATCCACTATACCATCCTGAGCCTCTGGAGTCAGCCCTTTTTACTCAATAATATTTTTATTTTTTTCCCAGTTGCCTGTAAAAACAATTTTTAACATTCATTTTCTAAACTTTTAAGTTCCAGATTTTCTCCCTCTTTCCTCTTGTTCCTGAGATGGTAAACAATTTAATACAGGCTATACATGCAGTCATGCAAAATATATTTCCATATTAGTCATGTTATAGAATAAGACACATACAAAAAAAAAGCCATGAAGAAAATAAAGAAAAAAATATTCTTTCATTTGCATGAAACTATACCAGTTCTTACACTGGAGGTAAATAGGATTTTTCATCATAAGTCCTTTGGAATTGTCTTGAATCATTGAACTGCTGAGAATAGCTAAGTCATTCACAATTGATCATTGTACAATATGCTGCTAGCATATACAATGTTTTCCTGGTTTGCTTCACTTTGGATCAATTAATATAAGTATCTCTAGGTTTTTTCTGAAATCATCCTGCTCATTATTTCCTATAGCACAAATAGTATTCCAATCTAATCATATGCAACAACTTAATCAGCCATTCTCCAATTAATTGACATCCCCTCAATTTCCAATTCTTTGCAACCACAAAAAGAGTTGTTGTTAGAAATATTTTTGCATAAATAGATCCTTTTCCTTTTTCTTTGATCTCTTTAGGACACAGATGTAGTAGTAGTATTGTTGAATCAAAAGGTATGTATCATTTTATAGCTCTTTGAGCACAGTTCCAAATTGATCTCCAGAATAGTTGGATCCGTGCACAACTCCACCAACAATTAGTCTACTAATTTTCCCACATTCTGAGGTCATCTCTTGAGAAAGGATTGTATTCTGAAGGACTGGTTCCCTTGTAACTTTCTCCTCTCCATCGAAACTAGTATCTTACAGCAAAAGCCCAAGACTATGGGTTTAAACACATTGCGAGATGAAAATTCAAGAACAATTCATCCTGAATTCCAATATTCAGGTAGAGAATAGAAGATTTTGAATTTGCTATACAGTATGATCCCAGAATCTAGCTATGTAGCAGAGAAAGGAAATTATTGGGATAGAAAATAGCTTTGAAATTTGTTTCAGCAGTAAGCCCATGTTCAAAAGCTATTGAATCCAAGAGTTCAAAGCACAGGAGGGGGGAGGGAAGGAGGGAAAGGGAGATGAAGAGGGAAAGGCAGAGAGAGAGGGAGAGAGAGAGAGAGAGAGAGAGAGAGAGAGAGAGAGAGAGAGAGAGAGAGAGAGAGAGAGAGAGAGATTTCCTGATGCATCTTGCTCCTTGGAGAAGTAAGAATGCAATCACATAGTTCCTGCATAGGATCCTATTTGGAGTTTAAAACTGAAGTCTTTAGCTATTCTAGAAAATGAAGGCAGTGATGATTGTAGCCTAGCATTATACAACAATAACAAATAGAACATTTGGTAGAAATTGTTAGACCAAAGTTAGCTAGAGCAATTCAAAGACAACAGCATGAAAGCCATGAGCTACCCTTTCTCCCACATGCCTTACCTACACTTGTGNGCAAAACTGTACACAGAGGAGTGCTGGCCAACCATACCACACACACACACACACACACACACACACACACACACACACACACACACACACACCTGCCACCTACTGTACCAGTTCTGAGCCTGAGAATAGGCCAACTTCAGGATCTTCTGACCCTGCTTAAGTCAATAACAGAGCACCCCACACCCTAGCCCCATCCCTTGAAGTCCCAGGCCCTGGGCACCAGCCCACTGTGAGGCATAGAAGTCCTTAGGGCTTGACCCTTTCAAGCTTTTGCTATGGTGAAGCCCTTAGCCCTAAGGAAAAATAGTTTGGAGTGTTGAGTCCTGCAAGCCATCAGTAAAGGAGTCAAAATCAGAAACTTTCAGAACTACCAGGCCACAGTCAAAAAAATGGCTGGGAAAATGAGGAAACAGCAAAAGAAACATCTAATTCTAGAAATTTTCTATAGAGACAAAGAGCAAAGCATAGAGTCAAAAAGAGACAGTGAGATCCAAGCAACCACATTCAAAACTTCAGAAAAAATGGGAATTGGTCAGGCACTGAAAGAATTCAAAAATCAAATAAGACAGGTCACTTTTCTTTGACTTGTCTTATTTGATTTTTTAATCCAATGAAGAAAATCCAATGAAGAAAAGAATTTCATGAAAAGTGGAATGGATCAAGTAGAAAAGGAGGATCAAAATGTCATGAAGAAATTCATTCTTTAAAAATTAGAATTGGGCAAATAGAAGCTAATGACTTCATGAGACATCAAAAAAAAAAAGAATGAAAAAAGAGAAAAAATATGAAATATTTCATTGGAAAAAACAACTGGGCCTGGAAAACAGATGCAGGAGAGATAATTTAAGAATTATTAGACTACCTGAAAATCATATTTTTTAAAAGCCTAAATAACATATTATAAGAAATTATCAAAGAAAACTGTCCTGATATTCTTGAAAAAGAGAATAAAATGGAGATTGAAAGAATCCATAGATCACTTCCTGAAATAAATCACCAAATGACGACTCCTAGGAATGTTATAGCCAAGTTCAAGAGTTCCCAGGCCAAGGAGTAAGGTCATTCAATAAAATAGATTTCCAGGCATTCCTGAAGAAAAGACCAGACTTAGACAGAAAATATAATGCCCAAATACAAAATTCGAGAGAAGCATAAAAAGGTAAAAAAGACAGAGAAAAAAATTAAGGGCTTCAGTAAGGTGAAGTTGGTTAAATTGTCTATATTCCAATATGGAAAAAGAATATCTACAACTCTTAATTTTTTTTTTGTCATTATCATAGTAAAAGAAATGCACATAGAGGGCATGATAGTAAACTGTTTAGGATGATATGCAAAAAAAAAAAAAAAAGCTAGGGGTGAAAAAGAGGATTACACTAAGAGAAATGGAAAGAGAGAAGTAAAATGGGGTAAATTATACCACATAATGAGGCACAGGGTGGGGAACTATTACAGTGGAGTGGAGGATGAGGATGGTGACGAGTAATACTTAATCCTTACTTTCATTAGAATTGGCTTAGAGAGGAAAGAACAGCCAGATTCACTGGGTTATAGAATCCTATCTTACCCTGTGGAGAAGTAGAAGGGAAGTAAGAAAGGGGATGGTGGTAACAGGAGTAATATAAGGGAGAAGGAATGGGGGTAGTGATTAAAAAAGAATTGTCTTGAATCACTGTTTTGATGAGAGTAGCTAAGTGTTCCATAGTTGATCATCACTACACTATTGCTATTAAAATGTGTACAATGCTCTCTTGGCTCTGTTCACTTCTTTTTGCATCAGTTCATATAAGTTTTCACATGTTTTTTTGAAATGATCCTACTAGTCATTAATCATGCCATTAACACAACAGTATTCCAACCAACCTAATCATATACCACAACTTGTCCAGCATTCCCCAGTTGATGGATATCCCTTCAATCTCCAATTCTTTACTAGTGGGGTAACTTCTCTGGGAATCCTACATGTGAAGAGGAGATCCACAAGTACTACATAAAAATTTTCAGAAATCAGTACCTAATGAAAGGCACTAAAGCATTTCTCTTTGTTCTCTGTTGCAATATTTGCCTGGCAATGACTAGTGTGTTTTGGTACCCAGGGCCCTCCTTCTGACTATGGGAAATAGAACAGCAAAAGAGAGTAGGTGAACTACTTCAGGTCTAAGAAAATACAGATCCTTGTTGAGTGGACTATGTGACATGGCAGAAGAGCAGCAAGGAGGCAAAGGAAAAAGGATGGTAACAACTGGCAGCAGCTGGAATCATTCTGATGCCAGGACATATCCCTGAGACAAGCCCCTAAGCTAGAGATCTTCTAGCTTCTCTCTGAGTGATTCTATTAAGAGTCAGATTCTATAAAGAGCTACCTCCATGGCATCTCTCCTCAGGGCCATAGATTAAACCCACAGAGATAACCAGCTCAGCCCTGCTCAATTCGTCATGTCCAAGCCCATCATCATGGCTATTATTATAAATGAAAAGGAGATGTGATTTAAATGACATCCTAGGGATGCCAGGGCAGGATTCCTATAAATCTTTCATCCCAGGGTTGTACATATTCTATCCTGTATCTCTGAGCCAGACACAGAAGGTAACTATATCTCGTTACTCTTGGTCTTATTTGCACTGGTGTTTAATGGCCATCCTCTGAACTACTCCACGGGTTCTATTAGTGGGCAAGCCCTCATCCCATTCCTTATGTCCTGGATCTCAGAAATGGGATCAGGTGAAGTGTGACATGGCCTGGAGGAAAGAACTGTTAGTTGAGAAGCCAGAGAAACTTGATTTTTGTCCAGCTTTGATTAAATTAATTTTATGGGACTTTGAGACAAGTCCTTACTCCTGAATAGATTTTGGTTTGGGCTTTAATTTTTCCAAATATAGCAGAGCTTATATATCCCACTGATATATTATATAGCCTTGAGTCAAAACTCCCCCTAATTTTCTCTCTACTTTTATAGAAGTCACATTTTTAGTAAGCCATAGTCAGACATAGCCTAGACTTTAGGGAAACAAGTATCAACAAGTTCAGAGAAAAGGCAAATTCAATCTTGGGGTCAGAAAGTCTACAAAAGAAAAGAGGGGTGGGAGGTTCTAAAAATGAAACTTTTACAAAGCAATATTAAATAAGGACTAGAAGGGGAGGGCATCTTTAAAAAACCACATGCGCAAATGTGACCACACAAGGAGCTCTCTGACGAGAATAAATTTTTTTAAACATTTATTAATATTTATTTTTTAGAAAAGTTAACATGCTTACATAACTCATGCTCTTACTTTCCCCTTCACCCCCCCTGAGTCCTTTCCCCATGGCTGATGCGTATTTCCACTGGTTTTAACATGTGTCATTGATCAAGACCTATTTCCAAATCGTTGATAGTTGCATTGGTGTGGTAGTTTCAAGTCTACATCCCCAATCATGTCCGCCTCAACCCATGTGTTCAAGCAGTTGTTTTTCTTCTGTTTCCACTCCTGTAGTTCTTCCTCTGAATGTGGGTAGCATTCTTTTCCATAAGTCCCTCAGAATTGTCCTAGGTCATTGCATTGCTGCTAGTACAGAAGTCCATTACATTCGATTTTACCACAGTGTATCAGTCTGTGTACAATGTTCTTCTGGCTCTGCTCCTTTCACTCTGCATCACTTCCTGGAGGTCTTTCCAGTTCACATGGAATTCCTCCAGTTTATTATTCCTTTGAGCATAATAGTATTCCATCATCAGCATATACCACAATTTGTTCAGCCATTCCCCAATTGAAGGACATACTCTCATTTTCCAGTTTTTTGCCACCACAAAAAGTGCAGCTATAAATATTTTTGTACAAGTCTGTTTATCTATGATCTCTTTGGGGTACAGACCCAACAATGGTATGGCTGGATCAAAGGGCAGGCATCCTTGTATAGCCCTTTGAGCATAGTTCCAAATTGCCAGCCAGAATGGTTGAATCAGTTCACAACTCCACCAGCAATGCATTAATGTTTTGCCACATCCCCTCCAGCATTCATTACTCATTTTAGCCAATCTGCTGGGTGTGAGGTGATACCTCAGAGTTGTTTTGATTTGCATTTCTCTAAATATTAGAGATTTAGAACACTTTCTCATGTGCTTATTGATAGTTTTGATTTCTTTATCTGAAAATTGCCTATTCATGTCTCTTGCCCATTTATCATTTGGGGAATGGTTTGATTTTTTATACAATTGGAGAATACATTTTTAAAGGACGTAAACAAAAATTAGAAACAGAAACAAATAAGCTTAGATGAGTCAATAAATCAATATTTTATTCTATTTATTTTATTATTATTTCATTTAGATTTATTCAATCAATAAAGATTTATTAAGCTCTTACTTACATGCCAGGCACTATGTTAATCTGTGCAGATACAAAAAAAGGCAAAAGATAGCCCCTACCCTCAAGAAGCTTACAACTAAATGGGGGAGACAACATACAAAGAAGTATATGCAAAGCAAGCTGTATACTGGCTAAATAGGAAATAATTAACAGGGGGAATTCAGAGTGGCTATGAAAGATTTCCTGTAGAAGGCATGATTTTAGTTCAGATTTAAAGGAAATCAGAGAGATCAGTAGTCAGAGCAGAAGAGGAAAAGAATTCCAGGCATAGGGGACAGACAGACAAAATGCTAAGAATTCAGAGATAGAGTATCTTACTACTCATGGAGCAACCAGGAAATCAGTGTCAATGGATAGTAGAATAAATTTGAGAGGCCTATGAAATCACAGGGCTTTTTTTTTTAAGTATAGAAGGACTGAACTAGGAAATCAGGGAATGCCATGGACAACATAATGCATATACCTCGATTTTGGCAAAACATCTGATGAAGCTTTTCCACAGAGGAGCTGGTTTGTGAGCAGGGCATCCAAAAAGCTATAGACCAGAATAAGCTGAGACTTTCAAAAATTCTAAGAACAACAAAAAAGGACTTCCTCTCCTTTTTTCCTTTTGATTTTTTGCTCTGTTGCAGCAATGCAAACAAGAACCAGCTTGACTTTATAAGCAGCTGATATGAAATTAACAGATCAATTTGACAAACATTTAAAAGCCTACTATGTACACCATATTATGCTGAGTGCTGGAGATATAAAAACAAAAATTAAGTAGTCCCTCTTCTCAAGGAGCTTACATTCTATTGAGAAGAGATAAGATGTACATATATAGACAAAATAAATAGACAAAATAGACAAAAATAAATAGGCAAAAATGGACAAAATAAACAAAAAGACTATCAGTCAGTCAGTCAACAAGAATTTGTTGATTTTACTATATGCCAGGCTGCGGACACAAAGAAAGGCAAAAACATAGTATCTCCCTCAAAGAGTTCACATTCAAATGGGGGAGCCATCTTTTAACTAACACTGCCAACTACCATGCAAGATATATATAATGTAAATAATCTCAAAGGGAAAAACACTAGTGGGCCAGGTGGAAAAGAGAGATAAAAGGAAAAGACTTCTAGCAAAAGATTTGAGCTGTGCCTTGAAGGAAATCAGGAAAGCTAGGAGGTGGAGGTCAGAAATGGAGAGCATTCTAGATATGGGCACAGCCAGGGCAAAGATACAAAGTCAAGAGATGGGGTATCATATGTTAGGAGCAGCAAGTATAGCTTAGTGGTAGTCTATGAAAGGAAGTAAAATTGAAGATGAATGGAAAGGTAGGAAGGGATCTAGTAGTGAAGGGCTTTAAATGCCAATAGAGGCTCTTATATTTGATCTTGGAGATAATAGGAAGCTCCTGGAGTTTATTGAATCAGGGTAAAGAAGAAGAGGGAGTGACATGAATAGACCTATGCTTTGAGAAAATCACTTTGGTAGCAGAGTAGAGGAAGGATTGGAGTGGAAAGAGACTTGAGTCAAGGAGGGTAATTAGAAGGTTATTGCAAAAGTCCTGGTGAGAAGTGATGAGAGCCTATGTTGTCAGAGCAGCTGTGTGAGAAGAGAGAATGGGATAGAGATAAGAAATGAAGAGGCATAAATGACAAGATTTGACAACAATTTGGACATGTGGGCTGAGCACAAGGGAGTAGTTGAGGGTGACATTGAGGTTGTGAGCTTTGTTGTCTGGAAGCATGGAGGTACCTTCAACAGCAATAGAAAAATTGAGAAAAGAGGAAGGTTTTGGGGAAAAGAAAATGAGTTCAGTTTTTGACATGTCAAGTTGAGAGGCTTACAGAATATTCAACTTAAAGATGTTCAAAAGGCAGTTGTTGATGTGAGACTAGAGCTCAGGACAGGGATTAGGACTGATTATATACATCTGGAAATCAATCATCTGCAGAGAGATGATAGTTGAACCAGTGGGAGCTGATGAGATCATCAAGCAAGCTAGTATACAGGGGGAAAGAGAAGGGGACCTGGGAGAGAGTCTGGCAGGATACTCACAGTTAATAGGCATGACCTGTAGGAAGTTCCAGAAAAAATAGATTGAAAAAGAATGGTCAAACAGGTAGGAAGAAGACCAGGTGAAACCTATAAAAGAGTGGGTATTCGGGAAGAGATAATGATTGACAGTGTCAAAGGCTTCAGATGAGGACTAGAAAAAGAACAAATCAATTGGGCAATTAAGAAATCTTTGGTAACATTGGAGGAGGGAGCATTAGTTGAACGAAAAGGTCAGAAGCCAGATTGCAGAAAGTTTGGAAGGGAATGAAAGGAGAGTAAAAAAAAAAAAATAGATGCAACTAGTATAGATGGTTTTCTCAAGAAAGTTAGCCAAGAAAGGGAGAAGAGATGCAAGACAATACCTAGAGGCATTTTTGGATCAAGAGAGAATTTTTGTTTGTTAGTTATAAGGATGGGGGAGGCAGAGGAGAATTTGTAGGCAACAAAGATGGATCTAGTAGATAGGGATGTTGAACATATGAGATAGAAGGACACATAAACAGGCAAAGACAGAGGCACAAAAAGAGAGTCAAGAAGTCAGTAACAGAGATAGACAGTGAGACAGAAAGAGATGGGGAGGATGATAATGGAAGCAACTTGTTGAAGATGAAGGATGTAGGATCAAAGGTACTTGTAGAGGAGTTGGACTTAGTAAAGAGAATGGATGCCTCTTTATGTGATACGAGAGTGAAGGGGAGATAGTGAGAGATGTCTCAGGGATATAAGATGAGGTGAAGTGAAGAGGGAGCCCTTCTGAAGAGTGAGATGAATGGCCTCTATATTCTCATCGAAGGGTGGATCAAGGCCCTCAGCTAAGAGTTTGAGGAGTGGAGTGTTGCTGTAGAAAATTTGAGAAGGGATAAAAAGGTATGGAATAGTTGCTGTGTTGAGAGGGATAGCAAATCAATTAGAGAGATGTAAAATGATTGCCTTAGGATAGTACCACTGCAGTTGAAGTTATGGAACAAATTTGTAGGGGACCCAACCGGCTTGCTTTCATTATCTGCTCTAGCTCTGTTCGGCAGCATGTGCATAAGAGGAATGGAGGTGGAGGGTGGGAATAAGCCAAAGACATAGTTTGGTGAGGGTAGATAGATATGGGACACAGGATCTGGATTAAATTATAAATGTGAAGAACATGAATCTCAAAGGAGAGATTGCTAAGTACCTAAGTGAGGATGACAAAGGGAGGATCTAAAAAGTGGCTTTGGAGAACAAGGAATATGCTAATATCCCTAGACCAGTAAGTTGGAGGTGGAGATGTGAATAAAAGTGTTGGAAAGGGTGGCGAAAAATATTGTATCATTAGGAGAGAACCAGGGCTCAGTAGGAGTGAGGGTAGGGTTCTTGAAGGGACAAGCAATTGGGGAGATCAGGAGAACCTTCATGAAGAAGGTGGCACATGAATTGAATTTTGAAGGAAATTAGAAAATTTAAGAGACAGAAGAGAGAGAGAATTGTATTCCAGGCATTGGGGATAGTCAGTAGAAAAGAATGGAGATAGGAGATCAAGTGTTTTGGGTAGAAAACATTGAGGTCAATCTGGCTGGGCCCAATTGTATGGAAGAGAAAGGAAAATATAGTGAGATTTCAAAGGTAGGTGAGAGTCAAGTTGTGGAAGACCTTCAAAGCCCAACAGAAAAGTTTATATTTAATTTTAAAGGTAATGGGAAGCCATTGGAATTAATCAAGAAGGGACATGATGGGGTCCATCAAACTTGGCCTTAAGGGAAATTAGCTTAGCAACTGTATGGAGGATGCATTGGTGTGGGGAGAGACTTCACTTTACTTATAGCTTATCTCTGGAATTTCTCTTATCTCTGGAATTTCTCTACCTCCTCCGCCTAGTCCCTCTTTCCAGTTCCCCTTTTTGCCCTTCTTTCTCCTATTAAAATATCTATACCTTGAGGATAGGGAGTCTTGTGTTTGCTTATATTTGCATTCCCAGCACTTAGCACAAAACAGGTACTTAATATGTTCTATCTCTATGTCTACTCATCTTTTGAAACAGCAAGACCAAAAAGAGGCTATTGTAATATTGCAGATAATGAAAACAAGGCAGAATAAATCAACTGCTGTTTTGCATCTATTCTTCACCAGGGAGAAAGATCTTTAAACCGGACAAGCCACAATAAAATATTTTTGAGGAAGAGCTGAAGCCCAAGATGCATGAGAAGATTGTATGAGAACGTTTAGTAGCTCCAGACGAGTTTATCTCTTGGAACAGATTAATTACTTTCCAGAAACTGGAAAAACTTACAAATGTGATAAAAGAAATTCTATTGATAATACATGAGGAATTATGAATAAGGGAGATGTCAGAAGACTGAAAACAGAAAAATATTATGCTGATTTTCAAAAGGGTAAATTCCATATGCCCAAAGGACTTTAAAAGATTGCATGTCCTTTGATCCAGCAATACCACTACTTGGTTTGTACCCCAAAGAGATAATAATGAAAAATATTTCTACAAAAATATTCACAGCCATGCTATTTGTGGTGGCAAAAAAATTGGAAAATGAGGGAGTGTCCCTTGAATGGGGAATGGCTGAACAAATTGTGGCATATGATGGTGATGGAATACTATTGCGCCATAAGGAATAATGATCTGAAGGATTTCTATATGAACTGGAAGAACCTCAGTGAACTGATACAGAGTAAAATTAGCAGAACCAAGAAAACACTGTTCACAGAAAGTGAAACATTGTGGAACTATTCAATGTAATACACTTTACTACTAGTAGCAATGCAATAATACAGGACTCTCCTGAAGGACTTATGAGAAAGAATGCTAACCACATTGAGAGAAAGAACTATGGGAGTAGAAATGCAAAAGAAAAACAAATGACATCACTTATTACTTGCATACATGGGGATCTGATTTGGGGTTTTGGCTTTAAAAGGTTGCTCTATAGAAAAAAGGAATAATATGGAAATGGGTATCAAGTGATAACATTTGTACAACCCAGGGGAATTGCTTGTCGTCTCTGGGAGCAGGAAGGGAAAGAAAATGAATCATGTAAACATGGGAAAATATTTTTAAAATAAATAAAGAAAATTTTAAAAAAGAAAATTAAAAATGTATTAAAACAAAAAGAGTAAATTCCAGGAACCATAGAACTTGACATTAAGTTATGACAAAATTCTAGAGCAGAATATTAAACAAATGACTCATGTACACCAAGAAAAGAAAGAAATGGTCCCTAGGATCAAACTTGGGTTCCCTAATAACAAGTCATGTCAGACTTATTACATTTCTTTTTTTGGCCAGAGCTATTAAACTCTGCAAAGTTGGTCATCAGATGATGAATTTTAATTTGATAACAGAAATTTATGAAGACCACAATGGAGTTGTAATCTGTGGTTACTAGAGAAAAGGCTACACATATGAAATCAAAGCTCTTTTGAAGCCTTGAAGAAATATTAGACTAGTCATTTGGAAAATGACATAGACATAATGGGTCTTGATTTCAGCAGGGCATCTGACAAAGTTACTCATGACATCTCTGTAAATGAGATAGAGAAGTATGAACTGGATGATAGACTATTTGTATGCATTTATGAGTGATAAGACAATCATACCCAAGGAGCACTGAATGATGATAACTTTTATATAGTGCCTACAATGTATGTGCCAAGCACTGTTCTTGGTACTTTATAATTATTATTTTATTTGATCCTCATAACAACCTCAGGAGGTAGGTGCTATTCTCACACCTATTTTAGAGATGAGGAAACTGAGGAAGGCATCAGTTAAGGGACTCATTAAGGGGCATACAGCTAGTTAATGTCAGAGGCTGATCAATTTTAAACTGAAGTTTAAAAAAGGTTTCTGATATAGTGTCATAGGGCTGTCCTCATCCCTGTCCTTATCAACATTTTTATCAGTCATTTGAAAGGGAGATGGATTAGATAGTCTGAGAACAGAAGGCAGGGTAGAGTTCAGCATGTATTTTTATGAGCTGGCATTCACATAACAAGTGTTCTTATTTAAGGATTTAAAATAAAAGTATGGTCATATTTTAAGGTTTTCCCCATGTAGTAAGAAGTAGCAATGTCAGATGTACCAGTGGTGTGTCCCCATGCTCTGTTTCTAATCTCTAAAGCTAGATCTCAATACCTATCTCATAGGACTATTAGGGAAATCAAATGAAATAATACATACAAAGCACTTTGGAAACCTTAAAGCTTTACATAAAGATTGAACATTGTCCCACATTTCTAGATAAGGAAACTTGGAAAGGTTTAGTGAATTGCCAGAGTTGCCAAAGTCAGTAGGGGCCAGAGCTGGGAAGTCAATCTAGACTAACTTCCTAACTTCATGTTCAATGTTCTGTCCACTAATACACAGTCATGCTGACAAGGAGAGGTATTGGCAACCACTCTGTACTATATTCTCTCTCTCTCTCTCTTGCACTTCTCTTCTGTCTCATATTTTAACTATTTGCGAAGAAGGGGCATTGATCTGGGGAGCCTCTGATCAATCTGCTGAGATCTTAAATCTACTTGATGGGATTATGGAATATGGGCTTTTGAGGGATGCCTCCTTGTGACAGAATGAGCATGCTGATTTTTGCTTTCTTGATAGGACAGGGGATGGATCCTCATTAATTCTCAGTTATTGAGACTGCTTCCAAGATGACTAACTGCCTGGAGCAGCTCCTCTGAAGAGGAACCATTGTCTCTGTGGTCTATAAAAATTATTGGATAGATTAGATCAGCCTCTTTTTGGACATTCTTCTGATGTTTAGAAGATAAATCAGTGTTCAGCAGAATGGTCCAGGTCCTGGGGGAAGAGAAGTTTCTGCTCTCGTACAGTCTTCTCCCACAGGAACTAGCAATGACTGTCTCAGAGCAAAGACACATGGAAGTTACATGTACTTACAACAGCATTACTGAAAAGAAAAATCTTGAGAGAGGATTTTCCCAGCTGAAGAGATGGCAGCAGCTGGAGTAGCGATAACTTTCTTGCTGAAGCACATGGAAATGGCCACATTTGGTTGCCAACCAGGACCGGGGGATAGTTAGTTTGCTACTAGGTGGAGAAAAGTATTTTGAATTTCCTGGACAGTATGCTCCTAGAATCTAGTCCCCTAGCCAGAGAAGGAAGATACATAAAGGGTATCTTGTAGATTTCTCACATTTTCAAGAGCTCCCAAGTTTGAGAGTCCTGAACTTAGGCCTACTAAAACAGTTTTTACATTCTGAAGAAAAAAAAATTGCTCATAAATCCTCTGACCAATGTCATACTTGGAGAATAAAGCCACTAAGTTCATTTGGGCAATGGAAGGGATTGGTCATTCAAAGTGTGTTCGTTTTTAGGAGGGAAATCAAATCACAGTAGGAGAGCAGCTAGATAGAGTGCCAAGCATGGAGTAGGAAAGACTTAGGTTTAAATCTGTCCTCAGACACTTCCTAGCTCTTACTCTGGGAAAGTCCTCTGATTGCCTAGTCCTTGCCATTCTGCCTTAAAGTTGTTACTAAGATATAAAGTAAGGGTTCTGGGTTTTGTTTTTGTTTTTGTTTTTCCCCCAAAAAAGACCCTACAGTAGGAATAGGGAACCACCAGAACTGAAAGTCAGCCTCAAGTTCTGCTTCCTTCTGAGGAAACTGAAGGGCTATTTGAGTCCTTTAAGTTGGGGGTTCCTGTAAGTTCTTTACCCTTTCTGCATTTTTATGGTGTGAAAAAAAGAGATTGTCCTAGCTATAGGCATCACTATTGTCAGTATTTGTATGGAAACTAGGACTCTTTCCCTACATTTGAGGAGACTAGAGACAAGTCAAAAGTCAATTATAATTAGCTATTTTCCTGGAAAAGTTTCAGGTGAAGGCATCCAGTCAATGAGAGAAAATGAGCTTTTTAGGTCACTCCCCAGGACTGATCTTGTCTATGAACTCAAAGGCTTTGTAGAAGTCCCTGATCATGGGTTATTTTTGCATCTGTGTTTCCTGCTAGACTGTAAGCTGCTAACAGAAGGAAACTCTGTCCTACGCATCTTTGTGCTCGGCCCACAGTAAGTACTTAATAAATATTTGTTGAATTTCCATTCACTGATAGTGGCTCTGAGGATCCAGAAATCCAAAGCTTATGGCTAGCTAAAGCAAGAAAGGGGACCCAGTTCAGTAGCCCTGTGGCTCAGATGGAATTCCTCCCTTATAATATAAATAGATCCCACTTCAAATGGACATCAACCTTGCCAGGAACCGACTGAGCATGTCCTAAAAACAGGGACTGAGGTTTACTGCACTATGGATAAATAAACCCCAGCCCCATCCATCTCTACACCTGAGAGAAGGTGCAGTAACAAGCACTGTGATATATATGAGCTTACAATCTGGTTATGAGGTTATCAAGCAAGAAAGAAGCCCCAAGGGAATGCATATGTTTTTTTCATAGTGAAAACTGTGAGTAAATAGCGAGAATTCATCTTGAGGGAGATAATAGAAGTACTTTTTTTAAATGTGGAAAAAACAATATTTTTCCCTAGAGCATTAAAGCCCTTGCAGGTTTAGATCGTGTTTCTCATTAATGGACCTCCCAACCAGATTTATCTTGGGTTCTTGGGACAAGAAAGGGAGAGTGAAGCTGCCTGGTCAGTGCATTTAATGAAAGCCATGTCCCCAGAGGGAGCTGAAGTAAGAGGATGAGAAAAAACACCAAGATCAGCCCCACACTTACCTGTCTTCAGAGATGCTCCAGAGAGGGGACCAAGAGACCATTACTTCGGAGCTAGGGTTGTTACTGCACATTCTGGATGTCGAAGCTCTAGGTACATGTCTAGGTGCCTCTGTCCATGGGTAGCTGTGTGGATAAGTGTGTTTATCTATTGATGCCTGTTGCCTCGCAACATTGACCCCTTTGTTTTTTCTGTTTGTTTGTTTGGTGGCAGCAGTACTGAGGTGAACCTGTGGCTTTGTCTGTGTGGGAAACTTCTGGTTCAGAAATTCCTCCCACTTATGCAGAGGTACAATTCATCAGCAACTTTTATAGGCTTTTATTATTATTATTATTATTTTATTTAAACCCTTAACTTCCATCTTGGAATCAATATTGGTTCCAAGGCAGAAGAGTGGTTAAGGGCTAGGTCAGTGATTCCCAAAGTGGGTGCTACCGCCCCGTGGTAGGTGCTGCAGTGATCCAGAGAGGCAGTGATGGCCACAAGTGCTTTTATCTTTCCTATTAATTGCTATTAAAATTTTAAAAAAATTAATTTCCAGGGGGATAAATAATATTTTTTTTCTGGAAAGGGGGTGGTAGGCCAAAAAAGTTTGGGAACCACTGGGCAGCGTGGGTCAAGTGACTTGCCCAGGGTAACACAGCTGGGAAGTATCTGAGGTCAGATTTGAAGCCAGGATCTCCCATCTCTGGGCCTGGTTCTCAATCCACTGAGCCACCTAGCTGCCCCCAATTTTTATAGCTTTAAAGAGTTGCCTGCAATGTTGAGAAATTAGGCGACTCACCTTCAACTGGCGTAGATTTGAATCCAGGTCTTGTTGATTCCAATATCTCTCATGCTATGTATATATCCCTTTGTGTATCAGAAGGTAAATTTTTCTTTTCTTTCATTTTCTTAGTTGTATAAGGAACACATAGGTGTTAGATATCTTAAATGAGGTCATCCTCAGAGGCAGGGCTGAGGCGAGAGGTATTTTATGGCATTCCTCTTATACACAGAAACTTTACCAAGGACTGTGGTAGCTGGCCCCTGTATGTTCTGATGTCATAGGAGTGTGTCCATCACTACTATGAGATAAGGCAATTGCTATAGTGGACCAGGCAAGAGATTAAAAGTCAGAGGACCTAGGTTCAAATACCAGCTTGATTACTCACTACCCAGGTGATGATGGGCAAGGCACTTCTTCTTTATGGGCCTCAGTTTCATCTTCTGTAAAATGAAGGTGATTGATCTTTAAGGCCTTGAACGTCATCCCAGATTTCTGTCTCACTCTCTTCTCCTCCCTTATGTTGATTCATCCCAAGCTAAATAAATTCCCAGCCCACAGCACCTGCTCTAACTCTATTAAGTATCTCTTCCCAGCCTCATGGCAGATGGGCTGTCATTTTCTGGCGTCACATTTGAGCATCTTTTTCTCACATTGTCTGGTCCTCCACCACTCGGTTCTCACCTGCATCACTTCCCAAGTATTTTGTTCTTCCTTTCACACTCTATCCAGGCATCTCTGTCTGACTCTGATCACAATTTTTATTCTGTTCTTCCACCATATCCCTTCTGTTTACTAACAATATTGGATCAAGGGGAAATAGAACTGGTTAGAAACCTGGTCAGAGGCTAAGAGCCTTCTTGCAGGATCACACCATACCAGGAGCACCCAGATGGAAAGAAGAGTCACCACAGGGGAATCAGGGAAGTGGCCTAGGAGTCAATTCAACACAGCTTCTTCATATTCCTTCTCAACACTTTCTCATTCTAGAAAGTCAATCAGTCAATAAATGTTTATTAAACACCTTTGTGTGTATGTGTGTGTGTGTGTGTGTGTGTGTGTGTGTGTGTGTGTGTGTGTGTGCACGCACGCCAGACATCTTGCTAGTATGGGGATACAAATTCAATGAAAGGGGGAATGGGGGAATCCCTTCTCCCAATTAGTTTACATTCTAATGGAGACAATAAGTACAAATATGAGTGTATATACAGATAGAGTAAACAGAAAGACAATAAATACAGTGGAGCTAATTACAAGGTAATTTGGGAGGGAGGATGCTAGCAATTGAAAGGGAACTGAACTGATTTCACGAAGAAGATACTACTTTAACTATGCCTTGAAGCAAGAAAAGAATTTTCTGAGGTGAAAGTGAGGAAAGGAAGTACACTCCAGGA
The DNA here is from genome assembly GCF_016433145.1 of Gracilinanus agilis. Classification (NCBI taxonomy): domain Eukaryota; kingdom Metazoa; phylum Chordata; class Mammalia; order Didelphimorphia; family Didelphidae; genus Gracilinanus; species Gracilinanus agilis. The sequence continues at coordinate 200,345,870 of NC_058132.1, forward strand.
ATGAGGGACAAGCAATACAGATAAAGAGACCAGAGTAGGAGGTTGTAAGTATGTGAGGAACAACAGCGTGCAGGAGGGGGAGTAATTAATATACAATAAGACTGGAAAGATAGGATAAGGGCTTTAAAAGCTGAACAGCTTATATTTGATCCTAAGAAGCAATAGGGAGCTATCAGACTTGATTGAGTAAGGGAGTGACATGGTCACGTTTGCCCTTAAGGAAAACTATTTTGGTAGTTGAGAAGGAAATGGAATAGAATAGTGGAAGACTTGAAGCAGGGAGGTCAGTGTGGAACCTAGGCTGGGCTAGTTAGCTTACTAAAGCAATGGCCCACAAGCTCCCACCAATGTGTTTCCCCCATTCATTATCAATTAATATAGAATAACCAGTCAACTAACTAGTATCAATAAATCAGCCAGCTTTAATTATTGCAGTGGTATAATTGGCACACAAAATGCTCCACAAAAGTCTATAACACATTGTCTCATAAGTACAAAATAGAGTTCAGAGGAAAGTGAGGTCAGGCTTAGAGAGCATATGTGACAAAGGGATTAACTCAGAGCTCCTGGAAGTCCTTTAAAGGAATCCACAAAATGTTCCCCTTATGTATCATGTAGTTTTCCTAGCAAGCTTTATAAGTCTTGGATCTACTCAATTTTTGTATTGTTGTTTCAGTCATGTCCAACTATTCATGGCCCCATTTGGGATTTTCTTTTATTCTTTTTTCAAATTTTCATTTTATTTTATTTAGCAATTACATGTAATAACAAATTTCCACATAAAATTTTCAAAGTTATATGATCCAAATTGTCTCCTTTCCACCCTTCCCTCCCTGCTTCCAGAGCTGGTAAGCAATTTGATCTGGGTTATACATGTATTATCATGCAAAACATATTTCCATATTGTTCACTTTTGTAAATGTAACGGTATAAGACCAAAACCATTTGGGGGTTTCTTGACAAAGATACTGGAGTGGTTTGCCATTCCCTTCTTCAGCTCATTTTACCGATGAGGAAACTGAGGCCAACAGGGTTAAGTGACAGGTTACACAGTCTAAAACTGAATTTGAATTCAGGAAGATGAGTCTTTCTGACTCCAATCCCAGTGCTCCTCTATCCACTTTACCACTTAGCTCATGCTGCATGGAACCAATAAACAGTATTGATTCTAAAACAGAAGATAAGGGTTTTAGAAAATTCTTCTCCTCCAAAAGAAGGACCTCTCTTCCATATTCCAACTTTGATTTCATATATCTGGTCCTATATGCAGTCTAATGTCATTGTACTTCTTCCCAGTTGAAATGACATGAAATAGAATGAGAGGAGACTTCCATCCATTACATGAATTGCTGCCAGCCACTTCTGTCCTGGGATGCTAGGACTTTGATGAAAGGACCAAATGCTCCACTGGTGTATTTAGTCATAAATGCTTCTCCAGATTAGTAAATGGCAACTGGGTGTCCACATTAGAGAAGGGAAAAGGATTAAGCCCACAAACAAGATTTGCATTCCAAAAGGGATTCATTAGAGGATATTCCTTAGAGGAGGTAGAAAGGAGGTACTGGAGTGCCTTTAAATTAGCATGCAGATTTGGGCAGTAGGGCAGCAATTCTTCCCCAGGCTACTTCTCAGCTTTCCCTTTTTGTATAAGAACAATTCCATCTCTGATTATGATAGAAATGTTCCCCTCATTGAGGTTGGGAGGATCCAGGATGGTAACTAACAGAAAGCAAGGTATCATAAACTCCCTTCCAAAACCTAATCAATCAATCAATCATCACTTATTAAACACCTACTTTATGCCAAGAACTGTGCTAAGAATTGGGGATGCAAAAAGAGGCAAAAGAGTCCTTGCCATCAAGAAGCTTCCAACTATACTTTGGGTTGTCTTTGAGAACAGTAATTAGTCTGAGGGGACTGAGAGTGTGAATGTTTCCCAATTTATTTAGTATCCCTTATCTAACAAAAGATGATGAGGATCTTCTAGATGATAGCAGCTACAGGCTTCTTGGTCCCAAATAGACACTTATCTGTCAAGTTATAATAAAGGAAGGAAACAAGGGGAAAACTTCTTACCTGCTTTCAGAGGTGGAAACAAAAGAAAGTGACATGAAAGAAAAATGGAATAGAACAAAGGTATCATTATACAGAATGAGATCATAATACTTTCAGTGTGGTCAGAACTGAATTAAAATGTAATTGGGAAATATTTAACAAAACAGATAAAAATATAATAGAACAGAGACAATGTGAATATGTGGTTTTCTAAGTCAATATGTGGCCATCCTTATCCACAGTTTTGTGGCTCACTATTTCTACTTGAGTGTGACAACGCTGGAATAGAGAGACAGCATAGTAACTAATTCTCTTATAATTTTTTCTTTTGGGATTCTACATATGAATGCTAGCTCTGATTCTATAGGAGAGAAACTTCCAATATCCAAAGATCTTGATAAGAGGAAAAGTCTTAATCATTTAATATTACCATGTACAAATTCATGTACAGTAGAATTTTTGTTTTATGCTACCAATATGTTCCAAGAGCCTTCACATAAATTGAAAATCACACAGGGTAGCAAAGCCCATTATTTAATAAATATTTCTCATGTGAACATACCTATGCACTTTACATTTTTCTTTGGCTTATCAGAGTGACTAGCATCACTACTCATACTATAGGGCCATTATTAATAGCTAAATAGCATTAATGAAACAGAGAGAAACACTGCTCTGACTCAGACATGACTCAGAGTGAGAATTAGCATGATTGGGTAAACTGCTATGAGACATTACACTACTTGGGATTTAGAACGTAATTAACATTTTTCATTTTTTGTATTTTTCTGCCTTTATTTTTTCAATTGCCAATCACATGTAACCAAAGTTGTGTACGTTGTGTTTGTATAAAACAAAGTATGCATATATCTACTTTCTTTTTTTATTTTATTTTTATTGTCATGAAAAATGCGCTTCCATATTGGTCACTGTTGTAAAAACAAAGTCATATATAGCCAAAACCCCAAAATAAAAACACATATGTCTATTTTCTAGCAAGTAATATTCATTCACATTCCCCTGAATATGGACAGCACTTGCAATTACAATATTCTAAGGAGCAAACATAATAGAGGAAGGTAATAGGACCACAGATTAGACACTATGAAATGAGCAGTTGTGGTTTAATAAAACCAATAATGTGTATGTACTTTTTTAAAAATAATTTTCATTAGGACAGTCATTTTGTATAGGAGCTCCCTCTTAATTTCTCTGGCATGTTGGCAAACTCATAAACAACCCATTTAGGGAACTTTTGCTACTAAATGTTAGGGAATGGACAGGAAACATACCTCTATGGACTCCAAAATTTTGCTCTTTCAACAGAAATCAATGGCACAGATCCCTTGGACCAATCTATCAAAGTGTAAGGGGCTTTGAGGGAGGGTTTGTTGCACTTCTCTCTCTTTCGGTGGAAGGGTCTTTTAAGATTGAATTCCCTCAAAGCCAGACCGATATAGTCCCTGACATTATGGAGTTTGCAATCTAGTAAGAGGATGAGACACAAACACAGATAACTACGTTACACAAGAGAACCCAATAAATATGTTAGAGGAGAGCAAAATAAATGACTATGTGAGGTCTAAAGGGAAAATCAGATCTGAAAAGAGGTACCAAAGAAGGCTTCAAGTTGGAGAGAGTACTTAAGATGATGTGGAAGTATATGCCCTTGCTCTGTCTTTTAGAAATATTAAGAAATAACTATTTCTACATTCTAATGTCCTTGTTCTCACCTATTCGAGAAACCTTATCAATGCCTTGCATTAAGTCTTCTTTCCCTTTCACCAAAGGCCTAATGACTTTATTTGAGGAAATTGAGTTAAAGTTCAGGAAGGAACACCGGTTTCCCCTGAGGATAAAGTTGGGGCAGTGATTGGACAAAGAAGGGGGTGGGGGTGAGGTTTCTTGGTTGATCTATTTAATAGCAGTACTCTTTTCTCTTGCCTTGACATGATTAGGATAATTTTCAGACTGAGCAAAGAAAGAATGATTTTATTACTCCAGTTAATGGAAGTATCTCTTGAGTTCATATTTGTTAAGACAGAAAGGAGAATCTTTGGAGGGAGTGGTTGAAGAGGGATGGAATGGTTTTAGGAAAATTATTCTCTAGAGTGTGCTGACATTTTTAGTCACTACTGTTCTGAGGATATTATCTAAACTCTAAAACCTTGCTTAATCTTAACTATCAAATTTTGTCTGTGGATAAATTATAAGTCTAAAATACTTTGTTTTTGATTTTCAAAGGCATGATAAAACTCTGCCCATTTTTGGACACCCCCATACACACACTATATTTAAGCAGAGATATTTAGAATTAGTTTAAGCTAACTTACTAATAATATTTTTGTTTATTAAGAATATAATATTATAGAAATTAAATACATAATAATATACTTAAAATTCAGAGTACAGAATTTTCTCCCATTTTGGTCTTTAAAGGATGGTAGGAAGTCAAAGAATCACAGAGTTTAAGAGGTCATGGAAGGAAGTAACATAAGATAAGACTGTAAAGAAAGGGGGTGCTAAATAGTGGGAGGCCTTGAATGTCAGACAAAAAGGTTATGAACTTGACTCTGGAGACAAAAGGAAACAAAAAAAGACAAAGAAAAGACAAAAGTAGTTACTGAATGAAGTTTTTTAAAAAGATGAACAGCATGACAAGAACTAGGTATAAATAATTCAGAGAGGAGACACCAATAAGATGAGCATTCATCTAATTAGTGTTTAACTTGCATTGACCAAACAATTTCTTAAGTTTGGATTCTTGATAGTAAAGACAAAAGGCTTACAATCAAGTAGTCAATCAACTAATATAGGCTGTGGGCACAGAAATGTGGGCAAGGTGAGAGAAAAAACTATGGACTCTATTAGATAAATATAGGCTCCATAAAGAAAAAAAAAAGGAGCTTTTCCTCACAACATGAGAGGCCAAAAGGATATGAATGATGGTTTTCAAAAGAAAAAACACCATCAACAACCATATGAAATATTGCTCCGGATTAAAAAGAAAAATGTAAGTTAAAAACAACTCTGAATTTTACTTCAAACATATCAGATTGGCAAATACGATTTTTTAAAAAGCAAAACAGTTAACATTAGAGAAATTGTTGGAAGATAAACCTTCTTAATACTCTTTTGATGCAAGTATGAACTGGTTCAACCCATTTAAGAAATAATTTAAGATTATATTAGAAAAGTCACTGAGTTAATCAGTATAGTCATACTCACATAATGACTTGGAGTTTCCAAAAGATTTTATTCATACTGCTCTGTTTGATCACCACAAGAGCCTGTGAGGTAGATACTATTATTCCCCCATTTTACAGAGGAGGAAAATGAAACTTAGAAAGATTGAAATGCCAGCCATATTGCTGATAAAATATCTAGCATGGGATTCAAACTTGATTCTTCCTGACTTCAAACTGAGGGCTCTATCAATTATCTGTCTCTGCTTCTTTAATTGTTTCTAACCTTTAACATGGTGAACCTACTACAGGGCATTTATATCCCAAGGAAGTCAAAATCCTATCTATGATAAAATATTCATTGCAACACTTTTTTTGGCAGCTAAAAAAAATGGGCACCCACCGACTGGGGAATGACTAAAAGAATTGTGGTGTTGGATGTAATAGAGGATTATGCTAACACAATGAAATGACAAAATGATAAATTCAAAGGAACTTGGAAAGACGTGTATGAACTGATGCATAGTGAAGTAAGCAGAATCCAGAGAGAGCAATATTCATAATGCCAATAAAAATGTAATGGAAAGCAATACAATTCTGGACTGAGCCAAACTCAGGCCAGTCTCCAAGTAGTTTAGACTTGACACCGAAACAAATTGAGACACTCATAGGTCATTCGAAAGCTAACAAAAAGAAATTTACTTAGCCATAAAAAAAGATATTCAACAAACAGGCATGGAGAACTCTTGAGTTCATTCAGCTGAGCTAAGCTCCTTTGCCTGCATTTTCCATCAGCAACCACCAGCGAAACTTCTGAGAGATCTCTGGCCTCCCTTAAGGTTGCTGTCTACCCAGGCAATGAGGAAGTAATACTCATAGTCTCAGCCCATATCCCCTGAGCCAACCAAATCTTGAAGAATGTCTTAATACCCTTAAAAAACAACAACAACAACCTTACCTTCCATCTTAGAATCAGTATTGTGTATTGGTTCCAAGGCAGGAGAGTAATTGGGGATAGGTAATGGGGGTTACATGACTTGCCCAGGATCACACATGGAGGAAGTATCTGAGGCCAGATTTGAGCTACCTTGCTGTCCTCCTGTCTTAAAACCTATTAAGAAAAAAAAAAAAAAAACTAGCCTCACAACTCAGATTAACCAACCTTAATTCTACAGAAATTAATCAATCGATCAATAAACATTTATTAAGCACCTACTATCTGCCCGGCATTGTACTAAGCCCTGGGGATACAAAAAGAGACAAGAAATAGTCCCTGACCTCAGTCTAATGGGGGAGACAACTTGCAAGCAAATATATACAAATTAAGCTATATACAGGATAAATGGAAATAATTAGCAGAGGAAAGGCACAAGACTTAAGAGGGACTGGGAAAGACTTCCAGTAAAAGGTGAGATTTTGTTTGGGACTTAAAGGAAGCCAGGAGTGATGATGAAATTTATATCTTTCTCTCAATAGAAAGACAGAGGGCTATAGGGGCAGAAGGCTGCAAGAGCTGTCAGATATGACTGATGTGTCAGTTGGTTTTGCTTAACTGTTTCTCTTTATTACATTGGAGGGCTCTATGGATGTAGTTATTGGAAAATGACAGGGGTGCAAAAATACACAAAAACAAACAAAAAAATTAAAGGGCTCCTTTTTTTATGGGCAGGGAGGAAGGGGGTCTCTGAATCTTTGGGATTATGTTCAGTCTGACTCTGAAATGTTTTATCATGGGAAGTCCTTTCCCAAAAGGACATAGTGGTCATTCAATTAACCTCTGCACATTTGAAATTAAGTTTGCAAATTATTACAGACTCACCAGCAATCAGAAATCCTGAGAGTAGATCTTCTGAGAGTAGACCTGAAACTGTAAATCAGATGAATCATCTCAGTCCAGAACCACCTACCCAGAAGAGGACAAATTCCAAAATCAAGATTTTCTTGAGAGAAGGAAAGGCATCGCAATTTGAAGCTCATCAGAGATCTCAAAGGGTAAGCTTCCATAGTCAATGATATCAGCCTGGGAACTCTTGTTACTTAGCATTGCTTAGCAAGCTTGGGAGCTCTCCATTCTTCTAGATGTATTTCTGATAACCTGAATCCTATTATCAATATTTCCATAAACATTCTGATATTGATATTATTTCCCTTGGAAACAAATAGAGTTCTGGCTTAGAGAGAAGAAAGGAAAGAAAGATTGGCTGCCAGAGTCAGGCCAACCTGCTACAGAATCATCAGGAACTTTGATGGAGGGAGAAGGAGAGAAGAAGAAAGAGAGGGGCTCAAGGGATGTGATCATAATGGGTGCAGAGCATTGACCATTAGCTGGCTCAGCTCCATTGAGTCAGAGATTAGGGTATTTTCATTCAGAATTTTCTACAGGCAAAGAAGCAGTTTTCTCAGGGGACAGATCAGGAAATGACCTAAAGACCCACTTCTTTCCCATTCAATCCTTCTTTACCAATCCCAGGGACTGAAATTCACAACGGGTCTGGCCTCCAGAATTCCTCATAGCCTCAGTGGCCTTCAGTGATGATGAGGCCATTCAGGTCAATGGTGTCAGGGGCAAGAACCCTCACCCTGAACCAGGCAGTTCATATCTCATGTAGTTCTAGCTCACGGAATTTGGAAGAAGAAGAGACCTTGGAGATCATCCAATCCAGCCCCTTCATTTTATAGATGGTAAAATTGAGACCCCAAGAGGTTAAGTATTTTGTCTCAAGTCACATAGGGCAATACAGTAGAAATACATTTAGAACCTCAGTCTTTTGACTACAGAGCCAGCACCCTTTCCATTACATCATGCTATCTTTTGGCTGGAATTTCTGCTGGTTATTAATTGCTGTTTAAGTGCTTACTAAGAGAGGAAAGGCCAAGATAGATAATGATGGTAGCCAGGCAGTAGATGATGGATAGCAAGATAATAGATAGTAGGTAGATAGATGATAGATAATAGATAACGCGGAGTACATGATAGGTTGTAGATAATAAGGACTTAGATAGATGGACAGATTCCTTGGATACAGACTAACTTTCAAAACCATCTGTTATTTTAACTGCCTTTAATGAATGTTCTTTGTGTCTGAACATACCTGCCCTGAACCCTGTGTGGTCCAGTGGAGGGAACCTGGGGATAGAAGATAATAGATCATAAAGCAAATGAAATAATAGGCATTTTGAGCTGGAAGTCACCTTAGATAAACTAACACTATTGCCTTACATTTGTATAGTGTTTTATAACATCCAGTTTATTAGATTATCTTGTTTGTTTCACACAACAACCCTGTAATATAGTCAGGGCAAGTAGTATTTCCATTTTTTTCAGATGAGAAAACTAATACTTAATAGCTCTGGGACTAAAAACCAGGTCCTCTGACTCCTACTACAGTGTCCTTTTGACGACACAAAGGAAATACTCTGAGAGTTTGGTAGCAGATGATGTTTGGTCAGGAAAGAATGCATATCAGCCAGTAAACCAGCAAGGAAGAACAAGGTATCAAAAACCTTTCTACAGAGAAGAAGGGCACGCCAAACATTTGGAGGTAGGTACTAGTTTCATTGTTTAGTCATTTTCAGTTGTGTCTGACTCTTCGTGACCTGGGTTTTTTTTTTTTGGCAAAGATACTAGCGTGGTTTACTATTCCCTTCTTTAAATCATTTTATAGATGAGGAACCTGAAGCAAATAGGGTTGAGTGACTTGCCCAGGGTCACATAGCTACCAGGTATCTGAGACCAGATTCATGAAGATGACTTGATGACTTCATTTGAACTCAAGAAGATGAACCTCCCTGATTCCAAGTCCAGGGCTCTATCCATTGCACTAACTAGCTACCCCAAGAAGAGAAGAAAGGTCTACTGACCATTTGGAGCTAGATACTAGTTCTCAAGCTATACCTATTGAGGACAGAGCTGGATCCTCTGAAGTAGAATCAAATAAGTATACTCTAAGGAGTAATAATATGGAGCCACACGTAGTCCCCAGAGATGTATCCCTCAACAAATAATAGAAGGGAAAGATTCAAGCAGCACTGACAAAGGGCACCGAGGCAACTACATATATATATATATATATATATATTATCTTCCAAAGGCAGGGGGAGTACCTAGAATATGTCACAGATACTTTTTGTCATATAAACAACCCCTTATTGAAATAGGGGAATGGGGGAGACAGGAATACTTGGGGTGACAGTTAAACACTTAACTTAGCCAGGGGAACTGATTAACTTTTTGTGAGTCCTTTGGGGTTATATTGAGACACTAGGAAGTAACATTAAAGGATTTTAATAATAAAATAAGGTGGGGCAAATGGGGAATGGGGCAAACTATTCTGAACAGCTACAGGAGGAAAGAAGAAACAGGGGTTTAGGTGGTCCAGGGAATCAGGGCAAGGGAGATAAAACTTACACTATACTATACTAGGCTAAATGCAAGCTTGACAGGGTTTTGGGGACTTTACTGCTTTCTCCCACAATGTTCTCAGCTGTCCCAGGGTCCAAGATGTTGGTAGGGACCACAAACTCCAGTGGGTCACTCCAATAGGGTGTCACAGGCCTGGAGGTCAACCCTCCAAAGCTACTGATCCAGACCTATTTGTAGTTCCTCAAATGCAGTCCAAGTGGGGTTTCTCCAGTGAGATCAGAGCACAAGCTCCTCCACCAGTGGCAAAAACTCCCCACTGTCCCAGAGTTCAAAAGCCCTGTGACCTTTCAGCCACATTCCAAAAGCCCTTAGAATGTTCAGCTCAAGCTTACATTTTCCAATATACTTTTCTTAATTTTTCACCTATCTACCTTGACTTATTCCTTATTACATTATTAACTTCTGTTGGTTTATGTGGGTTTAGGGCAGGTTTTAATGGCAGGAAAAGTAGCAGGCTTCTTCTCCCCAGGGTGAAGAGTGGTTCTTCTTTGGTAGAATACATTTCTTTCCTATAGTGATCACCATCCCTATACCACCCCTCATGGTCCTCTGGTAAGTCCACACTGTCATGAAGTGGAGCTTCAATCCTCAGAATCCTCTTGTAATGGCACTTCTCTATTGGTCCAAGGCAACCTCTTAAATCCTTAGAAGGTCAGAGCTGAGCCACACCATCCTAGCACAATCATGTTTTTCATCAGAATGTCCTCTGCGCCACTAACACTTCCAGGGTCCTATCAGTGTGGCATCTCTTTCTTGGGCCCATCTTCTCCCCCAAACCCATAAAGTGTCAGGCTTCCTACTCTACTGAGGAAGCTAAGAGTCACTATGAATAAACTGTTGGACTTGGAGTCAAGAAAAAATCAGGTCAAATCTAGCTTCAGTTACTAGTTATGTGACCCTGGGCAAGTCATTTAGCCTCTCTCAGCCTCATTTCCTCATCTGAAAAATGGACATAATAATAACAACTTCCTCAGAGTTGTTGCAAAGATTAAATGGTAAAATATATGTATTTTTCAAAGCTTAGAGCAATATATGTATTATTATTATCATTATTACCAGATGACTGCACATTCATGTTCAAACTGTTCTCTCTACTACCACTCTTGAGTGTTGTTGTTTTATTCCTTATGTTCTATCAGTTCTAAGACAGAAGAGTTGCAAGGGTTAGGCAATTGGGGTTAAGTGACTTGCCCACGGTCACACAGCTAGGAATTATCTGAGACCAGATTTTACCCGACTTCTCCTGTGCAACTCTTCATTGGTAGTATGTTGTAGCCAACTCCCACTTACTATGTATCTTCTTGATCTTTGAGTGACCTGAAACATTATTTTTAAAAAGTTTTTAATGGCATATTTGTTTTATATCCTCATAATTTTCCCCAGTATCATTCCTTCTTCCCTGCCCAGAAAGCCAGCCTGTATTTTTTAAAGACAAAAAGGGAAAAAAAGAAGAAAAAACACAAAAATCAACACAACTGATCAATATATCAGGAAAATCCAAAAAACTGTACAATATACAATACCTAGGGACCTCCCACCTTTGCAAAGGGGTGTTTAAGGGAAATTTTCTCATATTTCTTCATTGGAGTCATGCTTGGTTTTTATAATTTGTTACTTTAACATTTGATTTTTGTACCTGTGCATTTCTTTCCATTTATATTATTGTAGTCACTGTGTATATTGTTTTCTTGTCTATTTACTTCTCTTTGCATCAGTTCATGTTAATCTGTCCATGCTTCCCTACATTAAGCACAAACATTATTTCTTATACAATGATATTCAATTAGAGGCAGCTAGGGAGTGCTGAACATTTTTCATTGATTATGGATTTTGAGTAGAAGCCTCTGCAATGTTTGGGGCCTTGGTGTAATCAGTGTAGCAACATCCTCAATAAAAGAATATCATTCTTTAGAAGGTACCTTCTAGTTTGGCTCTGTGATAGATATTCCCCCTGAAAATGGCAAATACCCTTGGTGAGAATATCTTCCTTCTTTATACCTTGTTTAATGTTAATAATCAGAGACACACCAAGCAAAGTAATCTCTGTTGTTATATCTTTCAGGAAATTGTATGTAATTTTAATATATGCATGGGAGATACCTTGTCCAAAGACAGCCTTTAAGGCAGAATTTTATTCCACAAAAAGTTTCTTATAGTCAGCAAGCAATAAGCACAGTGGGGTCTCGGAACTTGTATTGTTTGTACCTTTCAGTCAATTTTGTCATGGCAATTATGTGGTCTCATACTGAATATAATGTGTGAAAGCCTAACTGTTCCCTTCTCATGTATTGCATAGTTTTCTCATAATGATTTTATAGCAATAGTAATATATATGTATATAAACTACCTATTGAAATTATTTTCTCAGTCACCATTTTAGGGTAACAATGAAATCTATCGTTTATCCAAGATATTGGTATCCTTCCTTCTTTCAGTTTTTTTTTTTTTTTCAAAATGGCATTGCTTCTAAATTGTGTCACAGTATGGATCTCTTTTCTCTAGTCCAGCTATTTCTATTGGATCATAGATTTAGAGTGGAAAGGATTTCTCATTTCACAATTAAGGAAATTTAAACCCAAAGAAATTAAATATCTTGTCCAAGGTTATATAAGTAGTAAGTGACAGAAATAGGACTTGAACCCAGGTCAATTGACTATAAATTAAGCATCTTTTCCACTAAACTATGCTGCCCCAACACGGTTGTTATTGATATTCTTATCTTTGTTTTCTTTGTGCCATTTCTATTTCCTCATAAAACATATCATGTTAGAGTCCAAATTTAGTGGCTCCACTTGCCATTGGTGGGGAAAAAATAGATTTATCTGAAGTCTTGGCAGAACTTTTCCATTTTCATGATTGTTATCCTCCTTCCAGTTTTATACATAAATGTTCTTAAGATGATCTGCCAAATATGATCCTTCACCAAACTTTCTATATTTTCCATTCCACCATGTCTCATTTTTTCATGTGTTATTACACATTTTCCCCACACTGTATGATATTTAATCACCCTCTGTAAGATTTAAATACAGGTTTCCATCTTAAACCCATTTTGCCTTTAGCTGCCACATCTTTCCTCTAAACAAGGTGATAAGCATTTGCTGGCTAAGGTTCTTTTTTCATCCTCCTTTATGGAAATTGATGTACATCAGTTAATTTTACTTGGGAAAAGTTGACTGTGTGAATGTCTGCTCTTTTATCCATTTCCCTTTTTTCTACCTTTAAGATTTGTTCAAATAGGTAATGTTGGAGCTACTACAATGATATGTCACGACATATGATCTCATTTTTTATCCTTTTTTCTAATTAGGTATTGATTTTGATCTTTTTCTCTAATAAGTCAGTGGTCTTATTATACATAGGCTGCTGATTAAGAAATGACATTCAATCAATTTTGTTTCTTGTGAGGTTGTTAAATGCTCACTGAATCCAGCACTTCCTGACTCTTATCTCAAAGAAAATATTTAAGATACATCAGAATACATTTTTTGTATCTTTTGTCTTCTCTTTTTTTCATCCCAAACATTTTTTGTCATTCTTACCTAAGCTCACCTTTCCATTGAAGTTATTATATATTAAAGCATGTGTTAATTTATTTTAGTCTTATCAAACTCCATAAATTTTTTTAAATTTCCTGCTTCTCTGCAATAGATGTTGGGCACATAAAGGGTACTTTTCTTCAGAGCAGTCTTTTGGAAAATCCTTATCAAGGACAGTATAGTTCAAGACATTCCATCTCCAGATTCTGGGCATTTTCACTGACTGTCCTCCATGCCTGGAAAACTCTCCTTTTGTTTTTCCCCTACTGACTTCCTTTTCTTCTTTCACATCTCAGCCAAAATTCCATCTTCTACAGCAGGGGTTGGCAACCTTTTTGGCCATGAGAGCCATAAATGCCACATTTTTAAAAATATAATTTCGTGAGAGCCGAACAGTGCTCACAGTGCGCACTCCTGTAACAGTGTGCACTCCTGTAACAGCGCCTGAAAAAACACTGACTTTATGGCTCCTGCAGAAAGAGCCATATCTGGCCTTCAAAAGAGCCAGATATGGCTCAAGAGTCATACGTTGCCGACCCCTGTTCTACAGGCTACTTTTTCTAATGCATCTTTTTTAATTGTTTATTTTATTCCAGCAATAAATTTACAAATAAGTTTTCCAAGATTACATGATTCATATTGTCTCCCTCTCCTCTTCCCTCCCCCTTCCAGAGTTGACAAGCAATTCCACTGGGTTATCCATGTACTCAAAACCTATTTCCATATTATTCATTTTTGTAAGAGAGTAATCTTATAAGAGCAAAACCCCAAATCATATACCCAAATAAACAAGTGATAAATATGTTTCCCTCTGCATTTCTACTCTAACAGTTCTTTCTCTAGATGTGGATAGGATTTTTTTCATAAGTCCCTCAGAATTGTCCTGGATCATTGTATTGTTGTTAATAAAAAAGTCTATTACATTTGATCATTCCACAATGTTTCAGTTACTGTGTATAATGTTCTCCTGTTTGTGCTTATTTCATTCTGCATCAGTTCATGTAGGTCTTTCCAGTTCTTTCTGAAATCATACAACTCATCATTCCTTATAGTACAATAGTATTCCATTGCCATCATATGCTATAATTTGTGCAGCCATTTCCCAAATCAAGGGATATACCTTCATTTTCCAATTTTTTGCCAACCACAAAAAGTGCAGCTATAAATATTTGTGTGCAAACAGATCCATTCCCATTTTTTTTTATCTCTTTGGGATATAGACTTAGTAGTGGTATTTCTAGATCAAAAGGCATGCATTCTTTTAAAACCCTTTGGTCATAATTCCAAATTACCTTCCGGAATGGTTGGATCAATTTACAACTCTACCAGCTTTAGTGTCTCAATTTTGCCACATCCCCTCCAACATTTATTATTTTCCTTTACTGTCATATTGACCAATCTGCTAGATATAAGGTGGTACTTCAGAGTTGTTTTGATTTGTATTTCTCTAATCAAGAGGGATTTAGAACATTTTTTCATATGCTTATTGATAGCTTTGATTTCTTCCTCTGAAAACTGCCTATTCATATGCCTTGACCATTTGTCAATTGGGGAATGGTTTGGTTTCTTATAAATTTGATTTAGTTCTTTTTGTATTTGAGAAATTAGACCTTTATCAGAGAAATTTGTTAAAATTTTTTTTACTAGTTTGTTGCTTCCCTTCCAATCTTGGTTACATTAGTTTTGTTTGTACAAAACCTTATTTAATTTAATATAATCAAAATTATTCATTTTACATCTTGTAATGTTCTCTGTCTCTTGTTTGGCCTTACATTCTTCTTTTCTTCATAGATCTGACAGGTAAACTAAACTACTTTATGTTCAACTAATTTACTTATAATATCACTCTTTATGTTTGTCATATACCCATTTTGAACTTATCTTGGTGAGATGTTGATCTAAAACTAATTTTTGTCTTGCTATTTTCCAATTTTCCCCAGCAGTTTTTGTCAAATAGTGAGTTCTTATTCTCAAAGCTTGGATCTTTGGGTTTATCAATCACTAGATTGCTTAGTTCATTTCCCTAATCTATTCCATTGATCCACCCTTCTGTCTCTTAGCCAGTATCAGATTGTTTTGATGATCACTACTTTATAGTACAGTTTAAGATCTGGTACTGCATGCAATTCATTTTAATTCTAAGGTCTTTCCTCTGTTATTACCTCAAATTTATCTCATACATGATTTGCTTATACATAACTGTTTGCATGTTAGTTCCTCCATTTAACTGTGAGCTTCTTGAGAACAAGTCTTTTACCTTTCTTTGTAGCATTTAATTAATTTTTTATTGACTGACTGAATGAATGAATGAAGATAATCTAGTATGCCTTGAAATGAAGTTTCTAGTTGCCTCTGGATGCATAAAAAAGACCAATTCTGCCAACATCAGGGCTTCTCTAGTAAGAGACTATGAGCCAGTCTTCTATTTAATGGCCAATATCATAGAGTCATCTGATTTTATTTATAGAGAGTATCCAAATTGACATAATAATAATATTAACAATAACATTTATTTAGCTCTTAATGATTTGCAAAGCATTTAAAAATGTTATCCCATTTTATCCTCACAATAACCCTGGGAGGCAGGTGCTATTATTATCCCCATTTTACAAATGAGAAAACCTAGGCTGAGGGGGGATAAGTGATTTGACTCACATAATGAGTAAATGGCAAGGGTAGAATTTGAAACCATGGTCATACAGCTAGTAAGTATTTGAGGTCAGATTTGAACTCAGTTTTTCATGACTCCATAGTCAGGGTTCCATCCATTGTGCCACCTAGCTGCCTCTATGGCTCAATTCCTTCAGTAGTATGTTTGATTGTAGGTTCTTGGAGAATCATTTCACATGTGGAATGCCAGCAAGTAAGTTAAGGTTTTGGAAGGTTTCCTCACCATTCTACCCCATCATTACAGAAGTGGCCACGTAGGATAAAGGGCCATTTTGTATTTTTCTTTGTTTTATGGTGAATTGATAATTAATTTATGAAATTATAAAATAAAATGAAAAAATAAAATAAAATTATGAAATTATAAAATAAAAATTTATTTAAAAAATAAAACAAAAATTATAAAATATGAAATTATAAAATATGAAAATATAAAATTATAAAAAGCAGGCACACCAGGCTTTGAGTGCTCAACAAGAAAGGCCACTATTGTTAGAGAGAAATGAGGTTACACTGTAACCATATAGGGTGTGGGGACAAACAGCACAGAAAGCACAAAGACAAGTGGTAAGAGGGGTTCGAAGGCAAACAATGTAGGGTCAATGGAAGAAGTGGTTAAGTAAGGCAAGTGGCATGAGGAGGATGGGGAAGGAGAGGGGGACAGAAAATCACTTGGTTAATCATGGATTAGAACAGGAAGCACTTAGCAACATGAACCAGATGGAGATGGAAGAGAGTTAAGAAGACAAGAACTTGAAGTCTCATTTTTATAGGATTTGATAGGGAATAGACTAACTCTTATCTGTGCCACCTTGGGGTTAGTTCACTAAGATATCCAAATCATCTCAAAGTTGTCAGTAAAACTTTCAAGTTTTTTAAAGTCCATGGCATCTCAAAATGATCAGCACTTTTTGGTGTTCTGCAGGTATCTGGAAATTGTCTGGGATTTATATATCACAGGATCAGAAGTCTTGACAACAGTGTCCAGGTATCTTCCTCTGATTCTGCCTATATTAGCACAATGTGATTTTTTGATTAATATATGATACAATTTGTAAATTATATTCTTTTGATCTTTGGCATGGTTGGATGTGACTTCCAGGTTCTCCTTTGCAATCTTACTTTCTGATGCTAGCCTTTTATACCACTCTACTATACTGACCAGAAGAGGGAGTTGTCAGGAGGACTGGACCAAGATACAATGTTAATACAAATGGGCTGCCACATCCAAAGAATTTATCACGTAGCAGCTTAGCCTGCTAGCAAAGAGCCCCTGTCCTCACCTTGACTGGTCCTTGGAAAGCAGATAGAGTCTGTTGCTAAGTCTAGACTCAAGACCTTTCCAGTTGATAAAACCCACCATTGCTTGCTTTCTACTGACACCTCCAAGAACTCAGGGGCACCTCCATACCACAACTGGACTAGGATTTTGTCAAGGTAACAGATAGTAGCTTAGAAAACTAGATGATACTAGACAAGGAGATAGTGGATAGTGTATCATAGGCTTTGAATAATAGATAGAAGACGAGACAGTCAATAGATTGTAGTAATAAAGCTTAAATTAATATAGAGCTTGACAGCTCACTATGTGCTTTCCTCATAAAAACCTTCAAGATGGGAGATGCTTGCCCAAGGTCACATAGTGAGTAAATGGCAAGTCCTAAATTTGAAAGCATCATTTCTCACTCTAGGTCCAGTATTCTTGCATGTTTCCTTTCTCTATTATGGTAGATAATAAATAACCAGATAATAATATTAGCTCATATTTATGAAGCTCTTTAGTTTATAAAGTAACTCATAGCAACCCTGTGAGTCACGTTTCATTTCACCATCTTATAGATGAAGAAATTTGAGCATAGACATTAAGTGACTTTGAATTGCCCAAGGTCAGAGAAGCTAGTAAGACTTAGAGTTGGAACTCAGTCCCAAGCCTCTGAACTCAAAGTCCAGTGTTCCTTTCAATTCATCACATTCCATATTTGGACAGATGCACCACTCATTTGTTTCCAATTCCACCTGTTATTTTAAGTAGTTTTTCTGAATGTCCTTTGTGTTTCTGAATTCTTATCCTGGAGTCAAGGTGGTCAATTAGAATCTGGAGCTAGAAGTTAGGAGACTGTAGATCTTCTACTGACTAGATAGATGATCTTAAGCAAGTCACTTAAACTCTCTGTTTTCTTCTGTAAAACGAGGATATTAATCATGTGAAGAATTGGTACTTGAGTCTACCATGACATTGCATGTTGATATTCTCCAGTTTGCAATCAGGAACAACTTTTTTCTTGATCCATGCCAGGAAAGACGGCATAAGGATGCAAGCATTTGGGAAATATTATTAAGAATATTGAGAAGGGGCAGCTGGGTAGCTCAGTGGAGTGAGAGTCAGGCCTAGAGACAGGAGGTCCTAGGTTCAAACCTGGCTTCAGCCACTTCCCAGCTGTGTGACCCTGGGCAAGTCACTTGACCCCCATTGCCCACCCTTACCACTCTTCCACCTGTGAGACAATACACCGAAATTAAGGGTTTTAAAAAAAAAAAAAAAGAATATTGAGAGCTAGGCCTAAAGACAGGAGGTCCTGGCTTCAAATTTGGCCTCAGATACTTCCTAGCTATGTGATCCTGGGTAAGTCACTTAACCCCCATTGCCTAGGTCTTACCCTTTTCCTGTATTGATTCTAAGATGGAAAGTAAGGGTTTAAAAAAAAAAAGAATTTTTCTCATTTTTATTGTTAATTCCTTTTTTTTCCCTTTCAACTAAATTCTCTTACTAATTCTATACTATTATTTTTCTAGACCCCAAGTTGGCTGTTTCCCTCCCCCTCTCCACACATGCCTGAGGACATTTCTCTCATCACCCACCCCTTTGCCCAGCAGCCCAATGGGAGCACTTTATCCCTCCCCTGTCTGGGGTAAAGTGGGGAACTCACATGTAGTGTGAGGGTTGCATTTGGTTTCTAAAAGGTTTGCCATCACTGTTCTAGACTATTAACATAATTAAAAACTTAATTTTAATTTTAAATATCTTTAGTTTCACACTTATCAGAAAATATCACCAATTAATATGAGCCCAAGTCCAAGAGGGACTAGTGCAGGCTGAACCATACATAGGTAACAAGGATTTTGCTCTCTTTTCTTCTTCTTTCACCAATCTCCTTGGTCCCAACCACTTCTGGATGCATTTGGGAAATTCATTGTAATTATGTTGTTATAAAATTTTGTTGAAGCACAATTCACAATAAATGATAGAACATAGCTTGAGGAAACGAAACACTTGCTTCTTTATTCTTAAATAGAGGTTTCCCTTTAGATGTTTAGATGTTTAATTTCAAGGTCCATTCCAGCCTTCAGAATCTATGATACACCCATTACTTGCAATCACTCACAGACTGGCAAAATCATAAATAGTTATGGCTAACTAGAGATAACCCAAATGGTCCTCTTTTTCTGCCTCCTTTACTCATTGAAGTCAAGTTTGCAAAACCTGAATGAATATCTCAGAAATACCATATAAAGGGTTTCATTGTCTTATTTACATATTGAATTTATTACACATGAAAATAACTTTATGTTTTTAGTTCCAACATGTCTATATGAATGTTTACTGATATTTCCACTGATTCTGAATAACTCCATAGGTTGTTTTTTTCCCCCTATGTATGATCAGTTCTGAGAATTCCCATTCCCAGTTGCAAGAAACTTCTTAATAAAGTGTAAGTTCCAAGAGGAAAGGGATTATATTTACATTTTTTCTCTCTCCTAGTTTCTAGTGTAGGATCTACAAATAGTAGGTACTTGATAAAAAGATTTCTGATTTGCATTCAAATAAGAAAGTTTTAGTCTATGGCTGGAAAGCATGTAATGCCGTCCACATAGCTAATGTTTATATGGACTTTAAGGCTTGAAAAGAGATTTTATGCATAGACTCAGTTTGTCCTCACAACTTTCTGAGTTAGAAATCGTGAGTATTATAATCTCCATTTTTCAGATGAATCAATTGAGTCTCAGAGAAGTTAAATGATTTGCCTGTAGTCAAAAATAAGTGTTGGAATTAGGACTTGAGTCTAAGTCTCTACTAACTTAAGTCATGCTCTCTGCTATTCATATTTCCTTCTTGTAAAAGCAAACAATTCAAATTCCTTCTACTCTCTTCCCTGTCTAAGAAAGGATACCAAGTCTTAATCTGTTGCTAAATAGCTATGATTCAACAAGTTTTTATTGAGTAGCTAATATATGTGGACCATTCATGCTCTCTAGTTTCAAGAGGATTATAGTCTAGTTTGAGAATCAACACTAAAAGATGGGGGACAATTTGAGAACAACAGATGGCAATGGATAGTCATTATGATAGGTGCAATGGAACAACTGCTCAACTCAACCCCAAAATGAAAAATAACACAGAAAGGGGGTAAGGGTGGGGCATCTAGGTGGCTCAGTAGATTGAGAACCAGACTTAGGGAAAGGAGGTCCTGGGTTCAAATCTGACCTCAGACACTTCCCTGGACAAGTCATTTAACTCCCATTGCTTTGCCCTTACCACTCTTTTGCCTTGGAACCAATATTTAGTATCAGTTCTAAGACAAAAGGTAAGGGGTTGTTTGTTTGTTTTTTAAATAGACTAAGACTTAGAACTATCCCAAAATGTAATACTCAAAAGCAAGTGAATTGCCATCAATGGAAATGTGCAAGCAGAGGCTGACAACTATTAATCAGGAATTACCTACATGAGGTAAGGGTTGGACAAAGTGATCTCCCTTCCATCTCAAAGCTTCTGTGATGCTAGATTCACTAAGAACAGAAAGATGGGGGAAATTGGTGAGGACTGGATTCTTTGGGACTTGAGCTTCAAGAATATTTGTCCAGACCTTTCTGCCCCTTTGGTTGCCATAAGGGAGGGAGTGAAACAAGGATTCTAAATCTCTGGCTCAGGCTCCTGCCCCTCATAGCCTATAATGGGAATGATTTGCCCTTCCAATGAAAGAAGGAAAGAAACCACACTAAAACTAAACGTTGGGGACAGCTAGATGGTTCAGTGGATAGAGAGTCAGGCCTGGAGATGGTAAGTCCTGGTTTCAAATCTGGCCTTGAACATTTCTTGGTTGTGTGACCCTGGGCAAGTCATTTCACCCCCATTGCCTGGCCCTTACTGCTCTTCTGCCTTGGATCCAATACATAGTATTGATTCTAAGATGAAAGTTAAGGATTCTTAACCAAAAACAAACAAACAAATAAAAACTACAGGCTTTCACCCAGATCCCACTCCTCCCCCCTGCTCCTGGCATTGTCTCCTCAAAAGCCTCCTGGAATCTACAGAAGTTTTAAGTTATGGAAATTATGGAGCAGACATATTTTACAAGAACAACCAAGTGACATGGTAGCCATTAACCAATTAATGGCTGGACAGGTGCCAACAAATGATGGGGGTAATTATTATGGGGTAATTACCATATCATTACAAGGTAAATATAGGGTTCAGGCTGTCATCCACCCCAGAGCGGGTAACTGGGAATTCATTTTGTTCCTATTAAGTATAATTATTCCCCAATTTCTGGAAACCTGTGATTTCCAATATAATTACAGGGTATTTTCCAAATACATCCAGGAGGCACTGGGGACGAGGAAGTTGGTGGCAGAAAGAGAAAGGAGAGTGAGGTAGTAAGGGGGTGATGTAGGTGAAGGTAGTTGGCAGGAAGCTCAAACTCCTAGAACCAAAATTTGGAAGCTAAATCAAGTGGAAAGGCAGAGGGGAAAGGAATCAAGAGAGAAAAAGGAAGAGAGATGGAAAAGTGTTCATGGCTAAACGAGTTGTGGCATGTTTGTAACAGAATACTACTGTGCCATAAGAAATGATGGACAGGTTGATTTTTCAAAAAACATGGAAAGGCAGGCCTAGAGACAGGAGGTCCTGGATTCAATCTGGTCTCAGACATTTCTTAGTTGGGTGACTTTGGGCAAGTCACTTAACCTCCCATTGCCTAGTATTTACCATTCTTCTGCCTTGGAACCAGTGCTTGTGTTTTTGTTTTTTTAATGGAAAGACCACATCTAAAGACAAAGACCTTTAATAAAGATCTACATTATGAAGAGTGAAACTAGCAGAAACAAGAGAAAGTTTATATACAGAGACAGGAATATTGTTTGAAGGATGACTTGTGTAGGTCTACCTCCAGTGAAAGAATTGATGAAAAGAAATAACCAAGACATAGTTTTATATATATCCACATCTTTTTGTCAAATGATGTCTTCTCTAATGGAGGGGGAGAGTGAGAGAGTTACCTGGGTATTTTAATGACACAGACAAATAAATAAACACATTTAAATAAATAAGAACAGAAAGGCATTCATGGAATCATGAGAACTTCTCTGCTTCTCTTATTCTGATTACCTTGGAGACAGCTACACTAGGCGGGTCCCTCCACTGGCCTGGGACATACCCAGTGCTTTGTAGGAGTAAAGAGATACAGACCGTCTTTATAGAATCATAGAGTCACAAAATCTGGAGAATTGGAAGGGGCCTTAGAGATTATTGAGTTCAGTCTCCTTTTCCAGCTAAGGAAACAGCCCGAGAGAAATCAGAACACACGGGTTTTAATCTTCCATGAAACCTTTTCCTAACTTCCTGTTTCAAATTGATCTTTCCCCTTGGCCCTCATAGAGCATTTCCTTCGCAATTCTCTAATGCACTTTTCAAAGAACAAATGGGGTTAAGGGAGAGTGAGCATGCCTCACTGTGCTCAAATGATCCAATGGTATGTACATGGAAAAGTTTGGGGAGCCTGCTTCCAGAGGAGCATGATGGGGTGTGATAGCAGTACCTTGGAGAGATTGGAATGTAAGTGCAGAAATTCTATAATTGATCCTAATGTTGAAGAGATGCTTTGACGGACTATAGAACCAGAACAAGTAGGAAGGTGAGGTTCCTAGCTCTTGATGAAGGATCTTTCCAGATTTTCCCTCATTGGTAAAGGAAAACAAGTAGTAGATCTCCTGAAGGTTGGAGAGGGGCCTCAAGGGCTTTCTCATCCATCGATGACGTGAAGTACTTGGCTCTGTTATTGCTTCTGTTTGTATTATGTTCCCGTTTTAGAATGAGGGAGACTGGAGATGGCAATGATTGTGAGTTTATAAAAGTCGGAAGAGCAAGCCACCAAAAGGCATGCTAACTTTTTCAGTTAGCCAGTCCAACATCGACGTCCCCAAGGAATGACCTTTGGAGAGCCAGACAAACAATGGTGGAAATGTAGACTCAGCCAGTAGCTATGCATTTTGGAAAGTGAACTTGGTAGCTCTAGAAACTGAGTTTAGTCTGAGCTCACTTTCCCCAGGGACTGAGGTGGCTTAGGGGGAGCCTGTGCCTCCCAGGTGTTAGGGAGGGATGTTTATATTTCTGTGCTTGCTGTATCTTCAAAGTAAATATCCCCTTAGAAAAGCTAATTGATGTTAATTGGTTAAATGGAACTGGGGTGTTGATCATTGGCAGTTAACAGTAGGGGAAAATACCAGTCAAGGGGATTAAGTTGATAGCTTTAGATAAAAGACACTTCTAACCTCTTGGGGGTATCTCAAGAACCCTAA
Organism: Gracilinanus agilis; assembly: GCF_016433145.1. Classification (NCBI taxonomy): domain Eukaryota; kingdom Metazoa; phylum Chordata; class Mammalia; order Didelphimorphia; family Didelphidae; genus Gracilinanus; species Gracilinanus agilis. Next base: position 200,369,311 of record NC_058132.1, read on the forward strand.
GGGAAGGGGAAATTGTGTGGGAGAGTGAGCCCAGATCAACTGCTCCAATATGGTAGCTTTAAAATTGTAGTTTTTGGTAGTTCATCTCTATACTGCTACCAGTAATAATCAATGTATAGTGTATAAACTACTTTCCATATTTTATCTCCTCTGAGCCTCATAGCTATCCAGGGAGGAGGTGCTACTACTGCCTGTATCTTGGTGATAAAGATAAAGACTTAGAGAGATTAAATTACTTTCTCAGAGTGAAGTAGCAGAAGTGGAATTTGAACCCATACCTTCCTGATTTGGGCCAAGTCCATTACACTATACACTTAACTCCTGTCTCCTCTAGATTTCAAATTCCCAGCCTCCCTCTCCCACCAGAATCCTCCCCAGCACTTTAGCACAATATTCTCTATATAAGCAGGTACTTAATAAATGTTGCTTGATACTTTGGCTCAACCACTTGTGACCTGAAACTATTCATTTAACCTCCTCAAATGAGATATTTGCAAAGCACTTAGCACATGCCTGGCACATAGTAGGAGCTTTAGAAATGTATGTTCCCTTCCTCCTCTCTCTTACCCTTTCTGAGGGTTAGTTGTTTTCTTTCACTGTTAGATTTGTCAATCTCAGAAGGCTCTTCTGGCTCAAACATTTTCTGGCTCTATGCTTAAGTGGTTTGCTGGAGTTCACAGAATACAGAGTGAATTGGTGGCTATGCCTAACCCTCAGGGTTCCTGCCCTAGTGTTCTTTCCGTGACACTGTTCTGCCTCTACTACTCTTGTATGAAAAATAGTGCTGGCAGCCCACAAAATTTCTAAACATAATCACAGTAAGGTCAACGGAGGTGCCTAAAGATGTCCTCGTACTCCCAAACTTAAAACTTCTCAGGCTTGACAGTAGCTGATCCGATGTGAAGCTACAGACAGAAAGCTGATAAAAAAGAAGCATCCAGTGTTACTCAACGATGGCATTAGAAAATAATGTCCCAGCTACAGAAAATTTAAAACTTTCAAGAGGGAGCAATCGAGAAGCTACTAAGATACCAATTTTCATAAAAATGTAATATATCACCTAAAAAGAGGACTTGATTCCAATAAACATTTAAGCCCAAATCATTTCCTATAAATCAAGTAGCCAATCATTGAGCCCATCTAAGACATGCCTGTATCGGCACTTTGCCATTAAATCAAGCACTGAAATTCTGCTACAAAAGTGTATTGCTAAAATGTAAGGGGAAAAACATACTTAAATCTAGTCAGTCTTATTGGTTGGCAGTCCTTTTGACTCTATTATTCCTCAGGGCCTCTTCTGGCCCTCCAGCCTGCCGAGATGACTTCTAAAGTCTCTTTCCAACTCAGTCCTGGCACCTTCGCCTCCCAGCTTCAGAGCGGACTTTATTAGAGTATAGAATGATGGCAGATAAATGTAGTTCTAGAAAGGGAACTTGGAGATCCTCTTGTCTCAACCCACCATAGGTAGTGACAAAGTCTATGATCCCAAACCCAGCATTCTTCCCAGCATATTATGATCTCGATCAATTGGGGGGTTGATTACTTTGTCTCCATGGCCTAGGAAGCAAAGGAATGAAGTATTAGATAACTGACGGGGGACCCCGAAGAATCTGAAATGGACATCTCCCCAGTTCTACAAGTTCAGCAATGAAAGAAAGAAAAGCCAATGCCTTCTCGATCCCTAAGGCCTGAACCCTGTCCATCAGACTGTCCTGTGGAGGTAGGGAAATGAGAGTGGCTACCGGGAGAAAGGAGGTAGGATATGTGAAGTGGAAGGATTTCAACCATGTAAAAAGAGAATTAGATTTAGAGCACAGGCCCTGGAAAGTTACCAAAGCCAAGTCTTTGGGGGAGAGGGGATGCCCTGGACCTGTTTCATCTCTGAAAGTACAAGAGGTGAGGAACTGAAAATAAGCTTCCAGGCTTCATCACCTTGGCTGGGGTCTGCCCCTTCCACAGCTCTGCCAACCAGCCCAGCCAGAGAGCGTCCAGTGGCATGTCATCACTCTCCCACATCCCTGGCTCTGAAACAATCCAAATCTATCCTCATTTTCCTGACAACAGCTTAAGCTCTGCCTCCTAATTCTCTCCGTCACAGGGCTTTAGTTTAGGAAGGAGAGGCCAGACCCCAGAGACTATCCCCTTCACCCCCAAAGACCCCAACTCAGCCAGGCCAGGACCTTTTGGCGCTGTGTCTACTGACCTCCCTGGTGTCCCTGACCCACACAATCGCCTCCTCTGACCCTCATATTGGGAGGTGTCAGGTCTGATCAAGCTGAGCCGGATGGGTGATGAGAGAACAGGCCAGAGCTGGTCAGCACAGAGGAAGCTGTGTTCTAGAGAAGGAGAGGGCATAGCAAAAGGCTGGAGGGAGTGAGGCTTTCCCACAGAGAAGTGTGTGCATGCAGGGACCAACGGGGAGATCTGGACCAGGTGCTCAAAGACAAGAAGGTAATGATGCATTAGGAGGATGTGTGTATGCCCATGTATGTGTGTGAGTTGCCATCCAATTCATAAATGCATACTGTTATCCACATAGAGGCAAATGCTTTTGCCGATTATGTCATAGAACTACACAATCCCAGAGCTGGAAAGGGTCTTAGAGTTTTATTTAGCGCAGCCCTGACTCTGATAAATAGTTATCTAGCCTCTTGTTGAAGACTTCCACTACCACAGGAGAAGGCTCATTCTACCTTTTTTATTCAGTTGTTTCAGTCATGTCTAACTCTTCATGGGTCCATTTGTAGTTTTCTTGACAAAGGTACTAGAGTGGTTGGGACAGCTAGGTGACTCAGTAGTTGGAGCATCAGGACTGGAGTCAGGAGGACCTGGTTTCAAATCTGGCCTGAGATATTTCCTAGCGATATGACCCTGGGCAAGTCACTTAACTCTTTTATCTATCCCTTACCCTTCTATTTTAGAGTTGTTATTAAGACAGGAGGTAAGGATTTTGTTTAAAAAGATACTGGAATGGTTTGTCATTTTCTTCTATAGCTTGTTTTACAGATGAGGAAACAGGAGTCAACAGGGTTAAGTGACTTGCCCAAGGTCACACAGCTACAAAGTCTCTGAGGTCAAATTCGAACCCAGGACCTCCTGTCTCTGGGCCTAGCTCTCAATTCACTGAGCCACCTAGCTATCCCTATCATGCTACTTCTAAGACTACTTCAAATTGTTGTTTAATGTTTCAAATATATGTTTCCTATCTTTCCCAGAAAAGTCTGCAAGTTTCTTGAGGTCAAGAACAATGTAATATACTTCTTCTCTGAGTACTTCCATCCCCATGTCCAGCACCAGCATTGGCTGTAAATTCAATACCTGAAAATGCTTGAGAATTGATGATGGATTAATGCCAATAACAGTCTAGGCTGGTGATGGGCAAACTTTTTAAAGAGGGGGCCAAAGGAAAGGAAATGCTCATCTGTCAGTCTGTTTCTAAGGCAACTCTTTTGAAGTTTCATTGTATTGTATCCTACTCATTGTATTCGTCAGATAAGGAATAATGTTGCACAGCTGCATAGAATATTTGAGGGGGCTGTGCTGCATCTGGCCCACAGGTCATAGTTTGCCCATCACTGGTCTAGGCCAAACAGTGGCTAAAGCAAATGAGTTAGCCCTCACCCCTAAAAAAGAAAATATACAGGGGCACCTCAGTGATATAGTGCATAGAGCACCAGGCTTGGAGCTGGGAAGACCTGAGTTCAAATCTGGCCTCTGACACTTCCTAGATGTATGACCCTGCACATGTCACTTAATTCTGACCGCCTAACCTTTGCTGATTTTTTTTTGTCTTAGGATTCATGCTAAGACAGAAGACAAGGGTTGAAAAAACAAAAAAGTAATACAATGTACGGTACAGTCCAAAATCAAATATTACTAACTTTCAGATTATTCACTATCTAGAATTATTATAGCATTGTGGCATCAGTGAAAATCTTGGTACTGCTCTTTACTCTCTGTACGACCTTGGATAAGTTCCTTAATATCAATAGGACTCGATTTCATCATCTATAAAATTAGATGAGTGGGATTAAATTGTCTTTGAGATTCTCAAACAGCTATAAATGATCTAAACAAGTAACCCCTAACTTTTTTTGAGTATTAGGACCCTTTTTTTTTAAACATTAAACAATTTTCAGAAAGCCTTCCCCACCAAACATATACGCAATAGTAACACATTCACATTGTATTTTGTTGCATCTAAAAGTGACAGTATTTGATGCATAGAACAAGCATTCTTGAATTCCTTGCAATAACTTCAAAGTCTCTCAGGGGTCCAAAGCCTCCACTTTGGGAACTACTGATCTGCCCTACTTCTCCCCTACATTAACATGGATAATTGAGGGCTGACTAAATATGGTCTATATGACAATATATAGCATGAGGGCTTCTCCTATGGCCCCTTTTAGCTTTTTTTTTTTTAAACCTTACCTTCTGCCTTTGTATCAATTCTTTTTAAAAAAACTCTTACCTTCTGTCTTAATATCAGTTTTTAAAAGCCCTCTATGTTAGTATCAGTTCTTTTTTTTTTTTAACCCTAACCTTCTATCTTAGATTCAATGTATCAGTGCCAAGGCAAGCAAGAGTTAGGCAATCAGGATTTCATGACTTGTACAGAGAGTCACACAGCTAGGAAGTGTCTGAGGCTAGATTTGAACCCAGGACTTCCCGATTCTAGGCCTTTCACTCTATCCACCATGCCACCTAGCTGCCCCAAAGTCCTATCAACTACTCCCAGATCCATGTTACTCATTCTTTCTCAGTCTACAGCTTATGAGCCTCCATTTCCACTAAGCCTGCTCTAGAAAAAGCCAGAATGAAAAATATTTACTAAAAAGAGAAGGCAAGGAAAATATCAAGGAATTGGATCAAGCAGCAAATATTCTTAATCATTTTTTATTTAATTTTTTTTTACTTATAAATGTTTTTCCATGGCTACATGATTCATTCTCTCCTTTCCCTCTTCCCTCTCCCCTCCCAGAGCTGACTCAACAATCATTTCGTGAACCACCACCTGCCATTAGAATGTTTCACTCTCCATTTTCCATCAGCAGCTCTGCTCAGTTTTGCCATCATGCCACAGCTAGGATAAGCTCATCACTGGAAATCTCCTCATCATGCAGCTTGATTCAGCTTTGATATTCAAAACTTCCTCAGCATAGGTTCCTTGGAACTCCCCACAAAGCCTTTCTCTATAGAAGGTTCAGAACTTTTCGGCCAGCTCTTCACTTTCCATCAGTGTTTCTGCTTTGTTTCGGCTTCCCCCATTGTCTTGTCCCTGCCCCAGCTACTCACTGGTGGTCCCCTCTATCCTTTTGAGGTTCATTTTGTATGTTTCCTTCTCCCATCTGATGGTAAGTAAGCTCCTTGAGAACAGAGATAGCCTTTCTTTTTCCTCTTTGTATCTCTAGCACTTAAAATAGTGTCTGCATGTAGTAGTAACTTCATACAGGTTTGCTGATTGAGTAAATGACCCCATCTCCCAGGAGAAGCACAGTTAGCTCCTGAATAACCACTCTGGACTTATCCTGCTGTCCCCACAATATAGCAGAGCAGCATATATCAAGTCATTCACAATAGGGTATGAGGTTCACCCAGCAGTGGGTATCTGGGTGCAAAAAGCCTATGAGTCTCTTTGGAAATATAATTGAAGATAATGCATTGAGTTTTTATTAGCTAATCTCATTGGGAGGAGATGGGGTAGGGATAGAGGCTAATGCAAGCTAAGAATCAGGTCTTTCTAGAACTGGATATGGTTTGGGGGTCCAGGAGTAAAGGAAGGAGCCTGTCAAAGGAAATGTCAATGTCAAATTTCAACTACTCCTAATTTAGTCCAGACTCCATACTCAGCCCCATTCTCTAGCCCTCAATTCTCACTTCTTCCCCTTAAAATCTGTCCATTTCCATCATAGTCTCTTTATTTATGGGTTCGGGGAGGGTTGAAGAAACCTGGGTTCAAAATCCTGCCTCAATCACTGAAGGCTGTGTTACTTGGGCATCAGACCACCCAGTGCCTCAGTTTCCTCATTTCATGAAAGAGAGCTGATGTTGGCACTGAACTATGGCTGGTAATACTAGACTGTAACTATGTCACAGAGTTGTTCAGATAAAAGGGAATCAGTGGATGTTAAGTGTGGCATGATGTGGGGAGAAAGGGTAGATTCGTCCCTAGCCTAGCCAAGCCTCCCTCATGGGCCTGTCCCCCTCCTGTCAGTCAGCCAGGGAGAGATGGGCAACCACACCTTCCGGCTGTCTGGCATTAAGAGGCATCAAGGCAATAATTGCTGGATCCAGAGGATTTATTAAATTGGATAAATCCTGGCTGCAGCCTCTCTTTTAGGCTTTGAGTGGTGTATGTGTGTGTGTTTTCATAAGGGCTGCAGAATAAAATAATTGCATAATTAGTAAGGAATTTGTCACCTTTCAAGGGAGAGGCTTTTATTCCCTGCAGAACAATACTCCCTCCCCTGGGCTGCCTTTTAGTCTTTGTTGCTGTGATGAGAGAGGAAGGGAGGGGGCGAGACTGTAGGCAGAACCCCCATAGACTCCCCTGGTCGTGCAACAGAGAGGTCTGTTTTCCATTTTGAGTTGCTAGGGTCAAGTACCAGAGAAGGCAGCATAAACGAAGAAATATTTACATCCACAGCATTGTCTAATCTCTTACCTGTGGAGCTCAGAAAGCTTCAGTGGATCAATCAAATAAACAAACATTTATGAAACACCTACTGTGTGCCAGCTATTCAGCTAGGTACTGGTGATAACAAGGATTAAACAATCCTGCCTTCGAGGTGGCATGGAAGAAAAGTGGATTGGAAGAATTATAGATCCCATCCAGGTCAGGTGAGAAACTCTAGAGCAGTGATTCCCAAAGTGGGCGCCACTGCCCCCTGGTGGTGCTGCAGTGATCCAGGTGGGCGGTGATGGCCACAGGTGCATTTATCTTTCCTGTTAATTGCTACTAAAATTTTTTTTAAATTAATTTCCAGGGGTGCTAAGTAATATTTCTTCTGGAAAGGGGGCGGTAGGCCAAAAAAGTTTGGGAACCACTGCTCTAGAGGTTATTCTGACCAACTCTCACTCTACCTTGAGGCAATAACTCATCCAACCTAGCTTTTTTAGAGTGATTCCCTGAAGATTGGGGAGTTCTTGAAACATGCCCGCAGCAAGATATTTGACTCCCTTGTCACCCCCAGTAGAAGAGCAACTACTACCTTTAAGGAGAATTTTAGCTAGGTGGTACAATGGCTAGAACACTGGCCCTGGAGTCAGGATGACCTAGGTTCAAATCTGGCCTCAGATGCTTCCTAGCTGTGTGACGCTGGGCAAGTCATTTAACTCCACCTGAGTTTTCTCATTTGTGAAATGAGCTGGAGAAGGAAATGGCAAACTACTCCATTATCTTCACCAAGAAAACTCCAAAAGGGGTCAGATGTGGTTGAAACAAGTCAACAACAACAACATATATGTATTAAAAAGAATGCAGGATCAGAAGGCATACATAGTCCATAGATTTTCAACCCGTTTTGTGTCATGGACCCCTTTGGCAGTCTGGTGACTCTTATGGATCCCTTCTCAGAATAATGTTTCTAAACACATAATATAAAATGCATTGGATTACAAAAGTAAATAATTTTTTTGGAACATAGTTATAAAAAACATTATTAATACAAGTCCCCAGACCCCATGGAAATGTATGGCCTTGAATAAGCAATTCTAAGATAAAATTCAGTCTCTGCTGCTTGACATTTATTTCAAGCTCTTTACAATTAAGTTCCTACCTCTCTTTCCAGGGAGATTATATATTACACCCCCTCGCAACATTCTACATTCCAACCAGACTGACCTTCCTGCTGTTTCTCATACAGAACATGGCACCTCAGTGCCTTTGTAGAAGCTGTGTCCTTGCCTGGAATGTTCTCCCTCTTCATCTCTGCCTCTTGGAACCCTGAGAGCCCTTCAAGGCTTAGCTCAAATTTCACCTCCATAGTCCTCCAATTGTTTGTACCCTTCTGCATCACAACATATTTTAAATATTATTTTAAGAGATATTTTTATTATTTAATACATACTTTAATACTGAATAATTTATTTTTATTTATTTTTAGAATATTTTTCCATGGTTATATGATTCATGTTCTCTCCCTCCCCTCTTTCCTTCCCTCTCCCAGAGTTGACAAGCAATTCTACTGGGTTATACACGTCTTATTACTCAAAACCTATTTCCATATTATTCATATTTGTAATAGAGTCATCTTTTAAAACCAAACCCCTCAAATCATATACCCATCTGAACAAGTGATAAATCATGTTTTTCTTCTGTGTTTCTACTCCCACGGTTTTTTCTCTCAATCTGAATAGCATTCTTCCTCATAAATTTCACGGGATTGTCCTGGATTGCTATTAGTCACAGAGTCTATTACATTTGATCATCCCACAATGTTTCAGTCACTGTGTTCAGTGTTCTGGTTCTGCTCATTTCACTCTGCATCAGTTCATGGAAATCTTTCCAGTTCATATAGAAATCAAGCAGTTCATCATTCCTTACAGCACAATAGTATTCCATCACCATTCATGGTTCAGGCATTCCCCATTCAAGGGATATCCTCTCATTTAAATACTGAATATTTTTTAAATGTCCTGTATTTACTTCTCTACAAACAAGTTGTGCCACCCTCAAACCCCCAGAAGCATGTAAGCTCCTTAAGGGCAGGGACGACCTCACTTTGGCATCGGCATCCCCCACGCACTATGCCTAGAACATGGTAGAAGATGATAAATGCTCATTGATTAATTGATTGTAGTTTATATTCATTTAGCACTTTCTAGTATATGAAACCGTTGTCTCGAGACAATCTTGTGAAGCAGATAATGCAAATAGTAGTATCATCATTTTACAGATGAGGAAACTGAGGTCTATATAGGTAAAGTCCATAGTCACACTGGTTATAGCTCGAAAGTGGTGGAGCTGGTGGATACTCAAATCCAGGCATTTGGTTTCCAGACAGGATTCTAACTATGCACTAGCATCAGAAATTTAGAGCTGGGCAATAAATCTCAGTTATTTAGGGTTCAGGTCCCCAGATGCCAATGCTGATGCTTTTTCTACTAAGCCATACTATCTCCCACTTAGCTGTTTCTCCATAATTCCTACCCATTAATCCTAGACCTGCTCATTCCTTGACTCTCCCTTTCCCTCCACCATGGCACCAGGACCCCCCTCTTTATCTTTGGGTCACAAGAGGACCCCCACCCCACTTGAGTTCCTTCTGGGTGCCGCTCAGGACCGTTGTTTCAATGTGGGCACCACCTCTCTTTGTCCCAGCAGAATCCCTCATTCATCACTGTCACATTCCAGAGAGGGTTTTTATTTAACAACCAATTTATTTCCAATTTAACTAATCTGGGGCTGGAGCATCTCTCACACACACCAAAGACACTTGGGTTGTAAATAGACTTACACACCATCGCAGGATAATATAAACTCTCATTAAAGCAGCATCAGGAGAGAAGGAAGAGAAGAGAGACACTAGGGAGATTGGAGGGTGTTAAAATATGCAAGTACCCAAGGTAAACAATTCCAGCTGGCCTCCATTACTGCCTTGGACTCAGTGCTCTTTAAATGCATTTATTAATCTTACTGCTTGCCCTGCTGACCTTGCAATAGCAACAAAGGCTTCATAAATGACTTGTAAGCATGTAATATGGAAAAGGAAGAGGGGCTCCCAGGCAAGTCAGAGGCGTGCCCCCAAAAGGTCCATGGCTGGAAGCTACCTTAAAAGTAATTTAATATAAGCCCTTAATTTTTTAGATGAGAAATAGGAGGCCTAGAAAGGTTAAGAGATTCGTCCAAAGTAACAAGGTAGGAAATAGAGGTGAAGTTTGAACCCAGGTCCTCTAATTCCAGAACCATTAAGCTCTCTACTCTATGATGCTGCCTCTAGGGGCACGTAGGTGGCACAGTGGACTAGAGCTCCACGACTCAAGTCAGTGTCCCTTAGTTCAAATCTGGCCTCAGACACTTATTAGCCATGTGATCCTGGGCAAGTCATTTAACCCTGTTGGCCTCAGTTTTCCCATCTGTAAAATGAACTGGAGAAGGAAATGGTAAATCTCTCCAGTATCTTTGCCAAAAAAAAAAAAAAAAAAAAAAAAAAACAACCCATGAATGGGGTCACAGAGAATTGTATATGACTGAAACAAAAAATAACATGCTACCTCTAAGGAAAATCCTCAATGGGAATTTTGCCTCTGACACTTACTAACTGGATGACCTTGGGCAATTCAATTTAGTCTCTTTGAGCCTCAGTTGCTTCATGTGTAAAATGGGGATAAAAAGAGCATCTTCTTTCCAGAAGAATTATAAAGATCAAAACAATCACAACAATAACAACAACAATGTATATAAAATAATTTACTAACCACAAAGCATGATAGAAATAGAAACTTTTATTATGACTGTCTGGCTGCCCTGCTGGTGCCGCATTGTAGCTCCCTTCCCCCCTCCCACTAGGAAGGTCATGTTGCAAAGCATGGATGTACTTGGGCCCAACAATGGCACCAGATAAGGAAAATCTGGGTGGATGAAAGGAACAGCTAATCAGACTGCTGTAGCCCAGGACTGCTGAAGGAATCCATATTGATCGGCTGGCTGGATCAGATAGATGAGAAAGGATTTGCTTAGACCTACAGTCTGGGCTAGGAGCTGCTCAGCCCTCCTGGCCACTACTAAGTTCTGGGCTGGCTGGGGAGGAAGGGGCCCAGGCCCCACTAGGAGCAAGACTTTAGCTCTCTTTCTCTCCTACACCCTCCCCCAGGAATATGCCCAGTACCTTAGTCATGGGCTCAGGGGAGCACTGCCACTGGGGCCTGGAAGAAGTATGTTGAGAACAAAGCAACCTTAGTTAGAGTGTGGAGTATAAAAATATTGCAGCATCAATGAGATCCTGAAGTTCTTTTGCAGGAAATTTTATTGCAAGAATAATGAGAGTTTATTGTATAGAGGCAATGACCTGGACAGATTCTCAGGTTTGAGTCTTCTTTAGCAAGTCACTATATTTCTGTGGCCCTCAGTTTCTTCACCTGTAAAATGGAGCAGCACTATTTACTACATGGGATTGGTATGAGATATAAGTGAAAGAACATCTATAAAAATACTTTATAGACCAGAAAGTGACATGAAAATCTGTTATTATTATTGTTGTTGTTGTTGTTGCTATTATTATTATGAGTCGAGTGGTAAGCTTAGTCAGACAGACTAGAGTTTGACCCTTGGCTAGATGTTGTGTTGTCTCTTTCTAGGCAAGTGACTCAAGCTGTATGTGCTCTAGGACTCACGTTCTAAGGAACAGACAATTTTTATTTCTTAATATTTTGGGTAGAAGGAGCAAATTAAGTGGCACAGTGGATAAAGCACTGTGCTTGGAATCAGGAAGACTCATCATCAGGATTTCAAATCTGGCCTTACACATATACTAGCTGTATGGCCTTGGGCAAGTCACTTAATCCTGCTGGCCTCAGCTTCCTCATCTGTTAAAAATGAACTGGAGAAAGAGATGGGCAAACTACTTCAGTATCTTTGCCAAGGAAACCTCAAATGAAGTCCCAAGTCAGATATGACTGAAACAACAACAACAAAAAGGCACTCGATATCACCAAGAAAACCCTAAATTGGGGTCATGAAGAATTGAACACAACTGAAATGATTCTACAACATTTTTGTTAGAAGGAATTCCCAAATGGGGAATATTCAGCTGAAGTAAGAAAGGATTCTTCCATATCTCTGCACTCTTAGAGTTGCCTATTAATCAGGATAGCCATTGTTCATTTGTTCAACTTAATTCAGCATGAAAAAAGTACTAGACTGGGAATCAAAAGATTTTGCTTTCAATTCCTTTCTTTCTAGGTTCTGCCACTGACTTGTGATCTTGAGCAAATCTATTCACCTTGCTGGGTCTCAGTTTTCTCATTTGTAAAAATGAGAGGATTAGAAGAAATGATTAGGCTGGCAATAACATAGTGGAAAAGGAGATGGATGTGGAGGCAAAGGACTATCTGTATGGCCTTAACCTCTCTTGGCTTCTATTTCCTTCTCTGTAGAATGAGGCTGTTAAGCAAGATGTCTTCTATGGTCTCTTCCAGGTCTAGAGGTAGAATCCTAGATTCTAGGTACCTACATGGCTCAGTGGATTCAGCACTAAACCTTGAAGGAAGAAGATTTGATTTTAAATCTGGCCTCAGATATGTGCTGTGTGACTTTAAATGCATTATTTAATGCTATCCTGACTCAGTTTCTTCATCTATAAAATGAGGATAACAATAATGCCTATCACTGAAGACAAAATGGCATAATACTTGTAAAGTGAATCATAAATGCACTAAGTGCTAGTTATTACTATTATTGTTGTTGTTATTGTTTTATCATCCTTTGGTCTCTAAGTTTCAGCCCAACTCTAAATCTGTTATCCAAAGACCCTTTGGTCCTTCCAGCTCTCCCATTCAATAAGACTGTGAGCTAGAATTAGCACACTGGATCAGATTTATGCCCTTCCCCAGTCGTGGTACCCAGGTCTACCAAGAGGCCTTTAAATTATACTTTCTAAACTCTGCTTAACTAGCTCCTTTTTGCCAGCTACCTGGGAGGGAGAGTTAGTTTAATTTAAAAAATATATTTCTTGATTATTAGGAAAATATTTATGGAAATTTCAGAACTTCTAGGATAGAGGCAGCATTCCAGAAAAGTTGCTGCCACCAGGAAACAGCAGAGCACAGTGGGAAAAGCACTGGATATGGAATTAGAGGACCTAAATTCCATTCTGCTTCTGCTGCTTTTATCTCCATGATCTTGTCCAAGTCATTCATCATCTCTGGGGCTCAATTTTTTCATCTGTAAAAGACAGGGGGCTGAATTAGCCTCTGAATTAGATAGTCTTCCAGCTCAAGGTCTGGTCCAGGAACACAGATTCAACTAGCTGATCAGTTCTGTTCACTTCTTAAGATGGGCACCAGTCCCTGGCAGGTACCACTGATTTTCCTTTTAAATTCAGAATTACCATAATTTTATGCCTTTTACAAGTGCCTCCTGCTCAGGAAAAGTCATCTGGAGGCCCTGCTGATCACATTCAAGAAGGGCAGCAAAAGGAAATCATTTTTGCTAAAGAGACAGCTGGATCCTAAGCCAAGTAAAAGAGTACAGGTTAACACAAAGTCTCAAAGGTCTGTCTTTGGAAAAATGACTTAGAGGGGTGCTGATTATATTGGAAAGATGTAGGGGTAATGTGGAAAACCTTAGTTTCTGTTGAGGGCGTAATAGAGGACAATAGAAGCTCCTTCTGTAAGGGGAGCAAGAGGGTTAGAGAGGAAGGGACTGTAGAGAAGAAGCAATCTCCTCCTTCCCTACCCTGGAATTCCTCTAGTGGCCAGAAGTATTTAATCTTTTCCTCTTCCTTGGATCCTGCATCCCTGGTAACCTGCACATGTTTCCATGGCAATCGCTAAGCAATACAACTTGATGATTTATGGTGTTGCACACTGAGTGGGGAGCAACTGCAGGACCCACAGAATAGTCATGAAATTGCTTCCTTTCCTTCCTCCTGCTCTTCTTCCTCTTTATCTCCCTCCTCCAGGATCCAGAGACTATAAGGGGAGAAAAAGGCTGATTCTATTGACTGAAAACCCTGTGAAGGTGAAGCATCTGGGCACAAAAGTTCTCTCTTTTCTCATTTCGACCTTAGGAAGTGTCCAGATATTGGCCTGATCTGCAAATGCAATTCCCAAATTGATCCCCCAAAAAGGAGTTTTCTATTCTTGGTAGAATGTGAGGAGAGAATTAAAGGGAACAGGGAGAATAAAGGAGACATCTTCTTTTAGTTCCCTATTCCCCTCCCAGCTTTCTAGTCTTTTCCTATCTGACACCTTCTTAAACCACAACAGTTATCTCCTCACCTAAGAAGCGGTGGATAAGAACCAATGGCAAAGAAAGTGAAAAGAAGGAAGAAATAGCAAAAATGATGACGATGATCATATGTACATATGCAGAGTAATCTACAAAGCACTTTCACACACATGATTTCCTTCTCTCCTCCCCAGATCATTTAATCCACTTCACCCCCCTGCACATGCTTGGGAAGGGCATGTCTGGTAGGGGTATCACATGAATATTGTCATCTCGGTTCAGCCATTCTTTGAGTTCTCTGCTAGAACTCAAAAGGAGAAACCAAGTGAGAGAGGAGGACTCTCCACTTCCTCCCCTGGCCTGTCGGCATTTAAAGTCCAGGTTCAGCCTGAAGTCAACCAGCCCTGGACATTCATTGGCCATGGCTTCCTTCACCCTGTTCCTTCCTCTCTACCAGAGTAGATCTTTACCACTCACCTGCTACATGAAGCCTTTCTCTAGTAATCACATTGACACTGCTGGTTCTTTTACTCTGTGTTCCCTTGACTCTTACATAAAAATGCTGGTGGTGATGCCTTGGAAAGAATATTGTGCTGGGAACTGGCCATCCTCCATTCTAGTACTGGTCCTCAGTGATCTCAGGTTTGTTGTCTCCCTTCTTTAACTTCCTCATCTGTAAAATGAGAGTGAGGAGCATGAGTTCGAAATATACCTCTAAGCCAGTGGCTCTTACCCTTTTGTTTCTTAGGTTCCTTAGGCAATCTGGTAAAATCTATGGACTCTTTCTCAAAATGTTTTTAAGTGCACAAAGCAGAATGCCTGGGATTATGAAAGAAACCAATTCTATTTTAAGAAAGAGAAAACCCCTACTTTCCAAGGTAGCCCGTTCCACTTTGGGCTAATTCTGAGTGTTTGGAAGGTTTGGCTTTTGTGTTTGTTTTTTTCCTTGACATCAAATCTGCCTCTTTGTGATTTCCACCCCATTGATCCAAGTTCTGCCTTCTGGGGCCAAATAGAACTGGTCCTGGAAAAGAAATGACCCTTACCTTCTGATTGATGGGAACCATATGTGAGTGTGACTCCTGAATTTAATTGTTGGATTGACTGTATGCATAAGGTGCCTACAGTCCTGTAATCAAGTAAATTTTCTCAGGGTAGAAATCTGAGCCATGAGGCAATCGATCTGTCTGAAGCCTTGCAAACATGTAAGTCATGGTAGCTTGAAGCACTGGCTACTGAAGGTGGAGTGGGGCATCAAATGTTAAGAGGAACTAGCAGGTAGATTGCAGGCAGAGCTCAAGGAGACTCTCACCACTTCTGCTCCTAAAACATGATAGTAGGGCCATATGGGCCAGATGAAGGATAGATAAAAGAATATTTCCAAATCTTTTTCCCCCACTGGATTATATGTGTGTTATCACTCAAATGCTACTTCCATATTATTCATTTTTGTAATAGAGTTATCTTTTAAAACCAAAACCCCAAAACATATACCCATGTAAACAGGTGATAAATCATGTTTTTTCCTCTGTGCCTGGCATAATGCTCTCTTAACAAATATTTGTTGAATGAATGCTTTTGTTCTTTCTGGGATCATTCTGGACCTACCATTTAGGGATTTGCTTCCAACTTCCATTCTCACTCTCCCTCATCTCATATTTCCCATATTTCCCATATCCCATAAGCCCCACATATCCAATGCTAAATCTTGTTTTCTCTACCCTTAAACAATCGCTCACAAATGACCACTTCTCTCCACTTCTGAAGCTACTCACATTTTCATCACCACTCACCTAAATTATTGCAACAGCTTCATAATTAGTGACCCTAACTCAAATCTCTCATTACTCCAACCACCTTCACACTGCTCTCAGAATAATTTTCCTTAAGCAAAAATCTGACCATACAACTCCTCTACACAATCAATTCCAATGGCTCTTTATTGCCTCTAGAACAGTGTTCCCTCACACACAGTATTCTCTCTCCCATCTCTATGCTCTTCTCTTGGCAGTCCCCCATGCCTGAAATACATGCCCTTCTTTCCTCTGCCTCGTAGAGTCCTCCCTTACAAACTGTTACAGAAAAATAAAAAAGAACCAAGAAAACAATCTATACAACAACTATAACAATATAAGTGAAAAGACCAATGACGAACAATTTTATCTACCTATTGTCTCTCCCATTATATTGTGAGCTCTTTTAGTGCAGGGACTGTTTGCACTGTTTTGTTTTCCTTTTGTCTTATTCTCCATGGTTTAACACAGTACCTGATATACAGTAGGTGCTTAGTAATAAATGCTTGTTGATTGAGTAGATGCTTTGAAATTATAATAACCAAGGATGGTCCCAAAGGACTATGAAAAAGCATTCCCTTCCTTTTCAGAGATGGAGAGCTATGAGTATTCAATCCTGCATATCCTTGTAGACTTTTACTATTGGTTAATTTTGCTTAACTCTTTTCCTGTCTTTTTTCAAATCTTTGTTATAAGCCTTACAATATAAGGGATAGCTCTCTTGGTAGGGGGCAGGGCGGAAGACACGTTAGGAATATTAGGTGATATAAAAACAAAAGATACAAAACTTCTTGTTTTTAAGAACATGATTAGTACAAAGAAAATGAATGAATTTTCCTTCCAAGAGGAAGTATTCATTAACAAGTGTGTATATGTTTGAGGTAGGGGGTATTTCATGGAGGCCTACATGAAAGAGGTGGCATGTGAGCCCCTAGCTGAATGGTTATATTTAATCCTTTGATTTTTTTTTCTCTACGATCAACCCTCTCTCTAGAATCTCTTTCCTTAGGTACACAACTACTCCCTCTAGAGAAAGGGAAGAGAGAAACATTTTTTCAACCTCATAATAATTTGTATTAGTACTCTCATTTTATAGATGAGGAAACTGATTCTCAGAGAGGTTTATATGAGTTGCTCAGAGTTGTCTAGCTAGCATGTCCCTGAATCATAATTCAAATCCAGGTCTTTTGTAGTCCAAGATTCTTCACTGATGTATTGTGATACATTCTGCTGAAACCTTCTCTTTCCAGAGAAAGAAAAAAGGGGATACCAAGGCAGTGAGCCTCCCCACACTGGGAGCTACCTCTGAGATGCTGCTACAGAGAGGTAGAGCCCTGTTTCCAGGGTTTTCTGGGAGGCAGGTGCCAAACAAATCTGAGCAACAGGATTGTCTCATTTGCCTGGTTGTTATGGAGAGATCCGACACTCAGGCAATCAGACCCCTTAGTTCACCTGTGAGAGGAAGAGAGAGAGACAAGTGTAATAGCGGAGAGAGAACAGATATTCGGTGTCACTCGGCTCCCATTATACTCACATAATGAGCAGTTCCTGACAGCCATGCAGGCTTGCTCAGCAGGTGAGGAGGGGGCTTGCTCACGCCCAGTGCCAGGGAAACACAGGGCATCAATGGGGAGATGCCACTCTACTCCCACCTCCATCCTTAGCCCCAAGATTTAATCCAACTTCCTCACCTTTCACCAGTGCTCGGGCTTCCTCAATATGGTGCCCCCACTTTTGTTTTTGAAGTTCAGTCATTCAGTCACATCCGACTCTTCATGACCCGATGGACCATAGACACCAGGTCCTTCTATCCCCTACTGTCTCTCAAAGTCTGCCTAAGTTGATAGTCATTGTTTCCATGACACTATCTGTCCATCTCAACTTCTGCTGTCTCCTTCTCCTTTTGTCTTCCAGTTTCCCAACCCCCCAAAAGCAGATGATGGAAAAATCAGCCATATGGGAAGGAAGAGTCTCTCTGTAGACACAAACATGAAATGTCCACCAGCCAATCAATTAACAGTTGCAATGGACTGGAGTATGGGGCTAGGCATTGGACAAAAATGAAATGTCCCTGTGCTCAGGGAACTTATATTCTGTTGAGGGAAACACATATATGTAACTATACACATAGATATGCATGTAAATATATGTATTTATACACACACATAGATACCTACATATATATTATACATATGTGTGTGCATGTATACAGAATATATACAAAATGGATACAAGGTCATTTGAATGGAGAAGAGCAATGGCTTGGGGGTGGGGGTGGAGTTGGGTGGGAAAGGTTTCAAGTAGAAGGTAGTCCTAGAGCTGAGTCTTGAAGGAAATGTGGAGTTGAAAGGTAGAGGAGAGAAAGAAGCACATTCCAGGAGGCGTGGAGAAAGAAAAAGGAGCGTTACAGGTGAGTAAGAAAGCAAGAAGGCTTATTGGGCTAAATAATAGAGTTTGGGAAAGAGAATAATGTGTAATTAGGCTGAAAAGGTAAGACAGGCCCAGGTTGGGAAAGGTCTAAATGCCACACAGAAGCCTTTTCTCTATTACCTTTGTTCCTACAGGAAATAGAGAACCACTGTAGTTTATTGAATAGGTGATTAACATGGTAATACCTACACTTTAGAAGAATCACTTTGGCAACTGTGTGGAGGATGGATTGGAGGGAAGGAGACCAATTAGAGGGCTATTGCAGTGTATCCTTGGCCAGATGAACAGGACCCGGAAAGAAGCTGGATCAATCAATCAAATCAACCAATTAATCAACCAACTAGTATTTACTGGATAACAATTACATGTAAGGCACTCTGCTAAGGGCTGGGAGAAAGCTTGTTAGGATTGTTATTGTTACTCTACAGGAAAGGCACAGTAATGGTTTACATCAACATGCCCTGGTCAGGCAGTGAAGAATAATGGGTAGATTCCTGGATTTGGAACACCTTGATTGAAATCTGGACCCTGACTCTTACCAGGTATGTTGACCATTGGCAAATGACTTAACTTCCCTGATCCTCAGGCAACTCCCTACTGTTTATCTTCTAAATTATCTTGACTGAAATCACAACTTCTTGATGCATTATCATATATAATGTTACATAATTAGTTGCAAAGTATAGTTGCTGGTGACCTTAAACCTCAACTCTGTCTTTATTCCTCTGCTATGTATACAATGAATGTTGTGTGTTCAAGGCACTATGGACAAGCAAAATGGTGTAGTGGGAGGGAACAAGCATTTATTAGGCACCAGCTAGGTTCCAGGCACTTCACTAAAGTGCTGTTACAAATATGAACTCAAGTCTTCTTGACTCCAGACTCAGTGCTCTATCCACTCTGTCACTAGCTGCCCCTAGGAAGAGACTGATAGTCACAAAGTCCTCTCTCAGGTCAGTGACTTAATAGCTGCATGATCTTGGGAAATTTACTTCAGATGAGGGTTGGGGGGGGGGGGCATACACATTCTCATCTGACAAAGAGGGGTTTCAACCAGATGGCCTCTGGCCCTTTCAGCTTTGTGATTCTCTGAGTCTATTAGAGGCCAGAGTCAAGTTTGGATGGCCAAGTTTGCCCATGATCAGGGAAAAACCCTAAGTCTTAGGAAGGGAACACTGTGAATGCTGGGGTAGTAGTAGCAGAAGCCACTGGCTCTTGCTTCTATCCTCACCTGTATTCCTGATAGGAATCTAATCTAGTTAGGGAATGACTGGGCAGGGGCCAAAGAGAGTTCTCTTCAAGATAGATAACACAGAAGTTGGTTTCTTCCCTTCCTCCCAGGTTCATCTCCATCCCGGTTTCCAGCATTAGAGTTCCCAGGAAGAGAGTATTTCTCTGGAGTGCCTGCACAATTCTTTCCCCCAGCAGATTTCCCCGGATGCCTGCAGGTTGCAAAATAAAGCAAAACTATCAATTCTTTAATTGTTTTCCTTTTCCTCCCGGGGGTGTCATAAACCTGCTTGGCTGCTAATGTACACAGCTCCTTCTCTCTCTCCTTGCTGCTAGCTCTCTGTTTAGCTGCAAGCAGGTCCCCACCCTGTCCCTCACAGCCAGGGATACCTGAGGAGGAATTCTTTCACACAGAGGACTCTGGGAGCAGGGAGAGATCTTATATTGCTGAGACACTGAGATTGCCTCCTGTCTACTTCTAGAGTCCCCTTTCTCCAGATGGGTTCTCTCCCTACTGAAGCCACTGGACCGTATGTGGTAAGGACCCAGTCTAGGGAAGCAAAGCTCAGTCAGAAATTCATTTGCAAGGGGCTCATACTATAACTGGACCAGCTCAGGGTAAGCCGAGATAAGATAAGGGTGAGAGCTGGGGAAGAAGAGAATACTGAGGTATTGAAAAGAGAAAAAATGGAGGCTTAGGAGACATCTCAGTGATTTGGGAACATTAAATGAGTTTTATTCAAATGAGATGCAAACAACATGCAAATAAGTGGCTGTTACTTTTGAAACAGCGGCTTGAGTCATTTGGGTAAAAGAATGATAGTTAATCTCAGAGCCAGGGGAAACATCTAGAGGGGAGTAAACCTACTGAGTTGCTTCAGTGAAATTTAGGGACCATCCAGTGTTCTCCATCTTTAGATCTTTCTCTGTCTACCTTCCTACCTTCCTCTAATGCATTGCTCCCTCCCCCAACATAAACACACTCAGCAGTGACCATACCTGGTTATTTGTACCCCTTTTCTGTGCCTTCCCCACTAGCCCACTTCCTAGTCTTCAGGGAAGGATATGAAGGCTTATGGATCTCTGTTCCCGGTAGTGACTGGAACTTCCAGAGAGAGAGAGAAAGAGAGATTGAGAGAGAGAGATTGAGAGAGAGAGAGATTGAGAGGGAGGGAGGAAGGGAGAGAGAGGTGCGACATGGGAAAACTCAATAGAGCAGAGGACGTCAGAGAAGAGCAGGAAAAAAAATCAGTGTGTGCTGGGTAATTCTGACCATCCTTTGTTCAACATCCAGAGCTCAAGGTCCAGAATGATAGGATGACTTGTCTGGGACACTCCCTTAGTCTAGTTGTCAAAACTTGACTCTTCCTCTTTGCTCCTCACTAAATGATCATTCTTGGGAGTATTTGTCACCTTGGACCTTTTTTCTGGGCAATAGTCTGGAGTATTTTGCTTGTTGTTATTGTTCTAAAGATTAAATCTCCCTGTATCCCCAGGCTGGAAGTATAATGGTTACTCAAGGACAGATCCCACTACTGATGAGTAAGAGGGCTTTGACCTGTTCTGTTTCTCACCTGGGCTGATTCTTCTCTTTGAACAACATGGTCCCTTTTTTCCCTCAAAACACACACACACACACACACACACACACACACACACACTCACACTCTCTCTCTCTCTCTCTCTCTCTCTCTCTCTCTCTCTCTCACACACACACACACACACACACACACACACACACACACACACACACACCATAAATGCTNCACACACACACACACACACACACACACACACACACACACACACACACCACATAAATGCTGGACCTAGTGAGTTTGCTCAATCCACTTAAGCCCACTGTATCTCAGAACTGTCAAGCTGAGAGTTCCCCCCAGCAGCTAGAAAACAGGCATGCATCACTATACCCTGCATGGCCTAGAGTTTTAAGGATGCTACTGCCCAGTTATCACAGGGAGTAAGTACTTCAGTACTTTGGTTGAAGGTGTGTATATAGCTGAAAGGAAAATGCATCTTACTGAAACTAGAAAGGAAGCAACAAGGGGTTAGAGATATTTTAAAAGGCCTCCAGAGGGCGCAGGGGGGCTGGCTGAGTTCCATAGAGAAACAGGTGACTGGGGGGAAAAGAATACTAAGTATTGTGTGCTGCTGGTTTATCCTTTGATCCTGAAGAGCTTTACAAAGGAAAAGGAATTGAGGTGGGGGTTTCCCATCCTCTCCAGCTTCAGATTACCCACAGATCATAGAATCATGGAATCAGAGATGGAACAAACCTGCAAGCTCACCTAATCCAACCCCTGCAAAGAAAGAACAAACGAATCCCAACTAAAGCATTACCAGAAAGCAATCATCTGTCTCCACTTAAATCCCTTAAATGACAAGGAACTCATCATCTTTGAGAACAGTCCATTCATTTGTTGAACAACCACAGTTCTTGGAACATTCTACCTTATACTGAGCCAAAACCAACTCCCTATAACCTGTTGATCTGAATTCTCTACCTTTGGGGACAAAGAAGATAAGTTTCATTTCCAGACCTAAGGTATCTTCCCAGACATATATACAGTGCAGACATTTCCACATTGTGCTCACTTCTCCTTGAACCTATACCCAGTGATAAATCATTGATGGAGAATGTGAGAGCATAAATCATACATATTCTAAATCTTAGTGTTAAAATTGTAGATAAACATTGTTTGTGAGGTTTCCCTCCAAAGTTTCTCTCCATCCCCTAGATTGCCTTCCATACCTAAATAGGTGTCAGGAAGTTATTTAAGTTTCCTCAATATCCTATTCTAGGTAATAACCCACCCCAAGGCACAGAATATTGACTTAATTTTCTCTAGCTCTGGAGGCTGGAGGGAGACCAATTTGCAGAGCTCTTTATCTTACTTCTGGCCTTATTATTATTTATAGAATCATAAGAGTTTAGAGCTGTAAGAGACCTTAGAGATCATTTTACAAATTCGATTAGATTCAACAAGAATTTATTATGGGCCTACCATATGCAAAAAGCACTGTGCTAGGCACCAGGGATACAAAGATAAGAAAAGACATGGTCTCTGCCTTCCAGAAACATGTTAGTGAAGGAACACCAATGAAGACGAACAGAATATGAAGCACTCTGAGGGAGGACAAAGGACTTGCAGTTGGGAAGGATTAAGGAAGTTTTCATAAAATATTTGGTACCTAAATGCGGTCTTGAAAGAAGATTAAAGATTCTGAAAGACAAAGGTAATTCCAGGCATAGTGAGAGACTCTCAGATTTCAATGAGATGGAATGTTAAATTCAGGAACCAGTGAGTAGGCCATTTGGGCTCAAACATGGAGTATAAGAATAGGAACAAAGCAAAATAATCTTGGAAAGGTAGATTGGAATCAGAGTGAAGAGGGACTTAAATACCTGGGATAGTAATAGGAGTCATGAAAGATTGTTAAGAGGGAATTTACATGACCTAAGCCTCAGAAATGTTACCTTATCAGGGATGTAGAGAAAGGACAGGATAAGGAAAAAACTAAAATTTGGGAGGTCAATGGAATATTAATTATACTAGTCCAGAGGACTGAGAATAGGACAGTTAATTTAAGTGGAGAAAAAGAATGGATGCAAAGGTATTAGAGTGTAGGATTGGTAGGACTCAACAACTGTTTGGAAATGGTGGATGAGGGAGAAAGAAGAATCAAGGATCACTCTAAGGTTTTGACCCTGAGTGACTGGAATGGTGGATGATACTTTCAATAGATGTAGGGAAGTATGTCGAAAGAAAAATCTTAGTGGTGTGAGAAAATTGCAGAGGGAATTAGGACAACGAGTGGTTAATTGTGGAAATTGAGTGCACCACATTGATTCCATCTTGTGACTCAATTCTGAGCTAGCTTAGTTCCCTTCCTATTCAATTATGGGTCTAGTCCAAATTCTGTCATGAGAAAATTTATTCAGTTGTGGAAATTGGGAGAAAACTTTATTGCACTGTTTAAATCTAGCTCTGCATGGCTGGGAAACTGGACCACCTATACCTACTATTTCAAATCCTTTAACCAAGGACCTAGGTTACATTGACTGGAAACACTGTCAAATCCTAAGAGCAGTATAAGGAGTTTTCTCAAAATTGTACATGTCAAGCAACCTAGGTGTTTTATTTGAAAACTGATCCCATACTGATCAGTCAGTTATTGTTTTCTTGTTCTTTTGATTGTATACAGAGACTTGGGAGGAGTGGGACACCTCTTTTCCTGAATTTAGGAAACTGTACCTAGTCACTTTCCCCCTTCCAACTTTGTAAGTCTCTAATATTTCATCCAATTAAAATTAGATTCATTGTTTCCTTTTAATTAATTGATCTTATTTGATTAATTGTTTTTACTGTATAAAAGTCTATCAATCCCTGGATTTGGAGACCAGCTCTAAATTGAGGAAGGGGCTTGATCCCAATTTGTTAGGCAAGTCACGTGTGTTGCTTAATCAATCAATATGCTCAGAAGATCAAACCTTTGTTTCCTGTCTCTTCATCTTTTGCTCATTATAGTGGAAACCATGACGAATCTTGTTTAGAAGATGTTGAGATCTGAGGGGCCAATAAGCCATCTGTTGGAGGTAACTAGCATGCCACTGGTGGTGCGGGACCTGGGTTGAGTAGAACTACAAGGTGAAGAAACTGAGGTCTGGGAAATTGAAGGGATTTCCACAAGGTCACACATGTAATGAGTAGCAGAGCTATGATTCAAACCCAGGTCTTCTAAACCCAAGTACAGGACTCTTTCCTCTGTTGGAAGGCTGCTCATGCTACTCTATTATTTCCCCTCTCTGCCTTCCTTGCCAGCCATGGGGCTATTAGTCTAATCCAGTGGTTCCCAAACTTTTTTGGTCTACCGCCCCCTTTCCAGAAAAAATATTACTTAGCCCCCCTAGAAATTAATTTTTTTAAATGTTAATAGCAATTAATAGGAAAGATAAATGCACCTGTGGCCATCACCGCTCTTCTGGATCACTGTAGCACCCACAAGGGGGCGGTGGTCTAATCCAAGAGAAAAATAAATACAAGGAGGAGGAAATTCCCAGAAACTTTATACAGATTTGTTGTTCATCCAAGTGTGACACAAGATTGCAAGCCTTTGTATGATGTGTAAATGTGAGTTATTATTAATGAAATTTGTTTTTGCTATCATCTTCTTTTTCTCATCTTTTTCAATGGACTTCAGGTAGGAATGATCTTGGGAAAGGTCGCTATCCTGCTATTAGACACTTATATTTAATGTCCTACAGACAGGTGTATAAAAGAACTGCTTTTTGTAGTTGAATAAAAGTGGTTTGTTGATTAAGAGATAAGCTCATCCTTTCTTGGGGCTTACTGAAAGCATCCTTGATACAACTCCAGTAGCAGGTAGGGCAACAGGGATAGTTTAGACTTCCTTCTGTTCCCATATGTTTTTGATTATTATCGGTCATTATTATTATTTTCTCTATGTGAGCATATAACATCCACAATAGAGAACTCTGAAGGGTCATCACCATGGGTGTTTATCTTGCTTTAGAACTAGTTCTTAGACACACACACACACCACCACAGGCAGAAAAAGGCACTTAATATGTATGGCGCTGATGGTGACCATCTGTTAAATGGGGATAATAATACCTGCCCTACCAACCTCACAGGGTTGTTTTGAGGAACAAATGAGATAATGGATATGACAGGCGAATTGGAAAGGAGAGAGTGTGTTACAAATAGATAGGAGGAGGGAATAATGATGATGAAGAATCCAGGAAGCATTAGCTATTCACAACACAATAGAGACAGCTGCTGCGATGGAGAGAGAACACTGGCCTGGGAGTCCAGAGAGCAGATGAGATTAAAAACAATAGTAGCTGGTATTTATATAGCACTTTAAGGTTTGCAAAGCACTTTACATTTATTAACTCATTTGATCCTCACTGCAACCCTGTGAGGCCGATGCCATTATTATCCTCATTTTTCAATTGGGGAAACTGAGGCTGAAAGACTCTCTCCCAAGTCACACAGCCAGCAGTTATCCAAGTTATCCCAGACAGGACTTAAATCCAGGTCTTCCAGACTCCAAGTCCAACATTCTCTCCACTGAATCAAAGGTGTCAGACGTGCCTCCATGCATAGTATTCCCAAGTGGAGCCAAAACCAGATTAAAATGTTAATTAGAAAATATTCGACAAAATAAATAAAAATAGGATAGAACATAGATAATGTTAAGATGCGGCTTTCTAAGTCAATGCAAAATTTCTCCATTTCTATTTGAGTTTGACAGTGCAGCCTAATATAACCTAAGTCCCTCTAGCCCAGTGATGGGCAAACTTTTTAAAGAGGGGGCCAAAGGAAAGGAAATGCTCACCTGTTAGTTTCTAAGGCAACTCTTTCCAAGTTTCATTGTATTGTATCCTACTCGTTGTATTTGTCAGATTAGGAATAATGTCGGCTGCCGGATAGAGCATTTCAGGGGGCCATATCTGGCCCACTAGCCGCTTAGCTGGTATCTGTCAAGTCTTTTGTAACTATATAAATGTATGTTATTGTTATGATCCCTCCTGACTCTGCCTTGTGTGACCTTAGATACATTGTTTTCCTTCTCTGTGCCCCATTTTCCTTATCTGTCAAATGAGAAGCCAGACTAGATTGACTTTTTCGTTTTAGGCAAACAGGGTTAAGTGACTTGCCCAGGGTCACACAGCAACTCAGTGCCTGCAGCTTGGTTTGAACTCAGGAAGAAGAGTACTCTTAAATCCGAGTCCAGCTTTCTACCCACTATTCCGCTGAGTTGCCCCAGCGATACCTCTCTTGGGTCGCTTCCTGCCCTATGACTGTGAGGACAGAATTCTAAATTCCTCCATCTGATGAGGCAGGCTGCCCCGAGGGTGAGAGGACGCCTTCTCCTAGGGGAAGGGCGGAGGAAACGTTAGGAAACAGTTTATCCAACAAGTATGGAAAGCTTTCAAAGTGCCCTGCACCGGGCGCGAGGCGGTCTGGAAGCCCGGGAGGCGTGGGGAGCTACCGCTGCTATTCCTATGTAAATGAGGGTCTTAAGAGTCTGCTACTGTGCAATTAGTTAATAGAGGCGAGGAGGAAGGGTTTTCAGAACACAGGTGCATTGTGAAGCAATTAACACAATCCTGTAAAGGAATGAGTGTCTTGCATGCACCTGAGCCTCAAGAAGGCAGACCTGGGAATTCCCTCGTCCTGAACCAGGTGCAGGAGAAAGAGGAAGGCTGAGCATTCTTATTAGCAGGTGATTTGAAACACGAAGGAGAAATGTGGGTCATTTTCAAGGCTTTGAGGTGAAAAAGAGAGGGCGAGAGAAGCTGCTGATAGGAAAGGAGGAGTGTGAACACAGAGGTTCGCATCCCGGCTCATCTCAAGTCTCTAGGACTTTCGGAAAGTGGCTTCCCCTCTCTGAGCCTCAGTTTCCCCACCTGTAAAATGAAGAGATTGGACCAGAGATTCTTAAGTTCCCTTTAGGCTCGAAATCCTATAATCTTAGGACATGTGACTCTGGATCCAGGGTTGGGTTTGTTGCTGTTGTTTTTATTTTGTTTTGTTTTGGGGGGGGGTTGTTTTTTGGTTTTCGTGAAGGGCTTAACTTTTTGAAACTAGCAAAAGGTGTCCAGCCAACTTTAATCTAAGGCACTGGAAGATCTGGGTGATGTAATTCCTGAGCTGCTGTCAGTGATCTGCTGAAAATCAGAGAATGAGTGATTATTGGATAATAATATGAATAATGGATATGGATAATAGTAATAAATGGATAAATAAGAGATTTGGACAATGGCTCGATTTTCCCATCAGTCTATAACCATTTCTGTATTAAGTTCCTACTATGTGTCAGGCACTCTGCTTAGTACTGGGAATAAAAAGAAAGGTTAAAGGCAGCTTCTGCCCTCAAGGAGCTTACAATCTAATAGGAGAAGATAACATAAAAAGAAGATGAGGGCAGCAACGTGGCATGGTGGATAGAGCGTCAGGCCTGGAATTTGAAAACCCTGGGTTGAAATCTGGCCTCAAACACTTCCTAGCGGTGTGGCCTTAGGAAACCACTTAACCCAGTTTGTCTAGCCCTTGCCTTTCTGTCTTAGAGTTGTTAGAAAGTGAGAAGAAAGAAGAAAGGAAGGAAGTTCTTCAACCAAAGATGATGCCTCCTCCTTAAACAGGGGCTCTTTGAGGAGCTCTCTGATGTCTGCCCTCTCCATTCAGCGTAAGGGATGGAAGGGGCAGGGGCTACTGAAGAGATGGGAGTTTCAGAGTTGATTTGATCTTGCAGAAAGATGGATTTCTGAAGACAATGGAGAAATCCAGGTGAGCAGCCAGGTGGAAAGGGAGGAAGTATCTGCCTTACAAATACTATCTCATCGGAACCTCACAACAGCTCTGAAAAGTAGGTGCTATTATTATCCTTATTTGACTTATGAGGAAACTGAGGCAGCAGAGGTAGTGATCATGGTGATTGGGGGATTAGTATCAGGGGACTAGATAGTTTCTCTGAACTTGATTGTATCTCCCACCCCTTCAACAATAATAATAATGTCTAGATAGACCTTTTTAAGGTTTGCAAAGCACTTTCCATGTATATTATCTCATTTGATTTTTTATGAGAACTTTGTAAGGTAGATACACATTATTATCCTCATTTTGTAAATGAAGAAACTGAGGTTCAATGGCCAAGCCCAGGGTTTTATAAGTAGTATGAGGCAAGATTTGAGTTCATGACTATAACAATTTCAAGACTAGTTTTCTATCTACTACGTCACATAACTGCCTCAATTTTGTTCTCAAATTTGTGAGTATTCTGGAATCTTTTCTTCTGAAGAATTTAAAACCAGGCAAGATTACCTTCTAGAAAATTTTGGGAGTCCTGCCTTGTGAAGGCAAGGGGATGAATGAGTGAGATGACCTCTCAGGTCTAGCCACTGCATCCTTTTAATGCCCCCAAGTCCTACCCCATCCCCATGGACATTCCTCTCACCAGGGACCCAGACAAGCCTACTGGGAACTCTTCTCTGACTTTCAGGGAGTCAAAATGTCTCAGATGGACCCATGAGCCCTCCTCCCACCTTCGCCTCTGTCCCCTGGGGTTGAGCAGACTTAAAACCAATACCCTCTCATCTAGAGCCCAGCGACTGCAGCTGTCAAAGGAGATGCTATCGGGGGTTGGCTTGACATTTCCACAGCCGCAAGACCCAGAGATAAAAGTTGTCACTAAACAAAGTTCATTCTCTCTCGCTTGCTAGCTCGCTCACGCTCTCTTTTCTATCCCTCCTCCTCCTCCCCTCCTTTTCTCCCCTCCTGGCAAAAGGGCTAGGCATCCTGCGCTGGTCTAGACTGGATCTTCTTTCTTGCTGCTGCTACAATTCCTGCTTTAAAAAAAAAAAAACAACCCTCACAATTGATGATTACTATGAAGCAGTTTATCACCTGTGCTTTTATGATTGCAGCAACTAAGGGGGAAAAGATGTCCTTTCAGATAAGCGTTTGAAAGGGGTGGGGAGGGGGAGAAAGATTTTCAAAGCTCCCTTTGTTCTCTTGAGGGGCTCTTTCTTGCTTTGGAGTTCTGACAGACTGCACAGGAGAAAGGAGAATTTTTTAAAAAACAAAATGCAAGCTTACTTCCAACCGGTTTGGTATTCGTCAGTCATCAGTTAGGGAATTTGTCTTAACTAGGGATTTAGGCCCTCCTAACTCTTCCCTAAATGAGTTCAGAGGAAATCATCAGAAAAGGGTTTCATGTTCAAGAAATCATCTCCCACTCCTCCCTGACATGGGTGGGCTGGAGCTGGGAAAGGCGAGGCTGACTACATCCTGGTTAATATCACTGACAGAGAGACAAGAGGGGGGCCTTTGAGAGGTTCCAAGAAACCAGCTGAAGGGATACCAACCCAGAATTCAAGGAAGGGCCCGCTGGATAGCACTGGCTGCTTAGGAATTGAACTTTGGGTTAGGTGGGAAGAGGAAGGCCTGAAAGATGGGGAATTGATTGTAAGACCACTTCTTTCAAAGCTAATGGGACTTTAGTCCCTGTAAGTCTCTATAGCAGGTGATGGCAAACCTTTTAGATAGAGATCGAGTGCTCAAATTGCAACCTTCATACCTCATGTGAGTCCTCCACTTTACCAAGAGAGGGGAGGAAGCATTTCCAATGGGCTGTTGGGCAGAGGGTTGGGTGATGGGAGAAATATCCTCGGGTACATGGGGAGAGGGGAAGAGAGTGGCCCCCTCCGGCACGCATGTTATAGGTTTGCCAATATGGCTCTAGACTCGGGTCCTAAGAAAGTAAACAAAATATGGATTCCCCCCATAGCCCAAATGGGACACAATGAGAAGAAGCTCCAAGATGGATAATCTTTAGGATCCCAAACCTGTTGTCTTCTATGAAAGGGAACTGGGAAAAAGTCACTGGGCTGAGCCCATACCTTCAACCAGAACACACACAACCTCAGCTCAGTCACTGAATCACACGAGTTTCCCTTGCTGGAAAAGACCTTAGAGATGATCACATCCAATTCCCTTTTTGAAAGAGAAAGAGGATGGATGGACTTGAACATAAAGACTGGACCAGGTGTTACAGACAGGGCTAGACCAGTTCCCCCCCCCCCCCCAGGGGACTCCTTCCCCATGTAAAAATGTGACAGCTAATTAAATGCCCCCAGGCTTGGTTCCAAAGCATTCCCAGACTCCTGGGCACCAACTCTGCCAGAACCCTGAGTACCAGGAAGGGGAAAATCCAATGGCAGAGAGAGCAGGGCTGTGGGCAAATGTCAGCCAGACCTGGCCAAGCATATGACTGTGTCACTGTCACCCGCCGGGATGCTCTGACAGCCAAGAGATGGCAGAGCTCTGCTCGAGGGGTGGGGCAGATGGCATCTCACCAGCTCCTGTCATCACTGTGTGAGACCTCGTGCCTGCTCTTGGCTTCTTCTCTAGACGACTGCTCGTTCAGCCCTGACCCCCTGCACCTAGGGCAACCCACCTACCCAGCAATGCCATGCCCACTGCGTTCCAAGAGGAAACAGAAAAACTGGCAAAAGTCAAGATTCCCTCTGCCACCTGCTTCCTGTCACTGCTCAGTGAACCATTGGCCTTCCCAGGGACTGGGGCCTCCCTCAGGTTAGGGCCTGGGGGCTTTGGCTACAGGCTTCCAATCAGATATCTAGGAAGCAGATACAGGAGAGGGATGGCATGAGGCCTTCGTTCTCTCTTACCAACTCCTTACCCAAAGCCTGGGTATTGAAACAAGTGCTCTGAGCCCAGATGGTAATTTCTGCTGCCTAATTATGCATGCATACAATATTAGCCAAAACCATTTTATTATCTCCTCCATTCCCAAGCAGATCAAATGGAGAGGCTGCTGGGGTGGGGGATTACTCCACTGGGATAATGGCTTACAAGATGGCCTGCTGTAACTCAATCAGCCTCTGGTCCCTCGGGCCCCCTTGGAAGCCCCTCACGCTCTTGGGGTAGTGTCCAGCCCAGAGCCCTCAGACTGGGAAGTTCTTAAAGGATGCCCTCTGTCTTGTGGGACGTTGTCTCTCTTGTAGCTCTATTGTAGCTCTTGGTGAGATTCTAGTTCTCCTTATTTAGACTATCAGCACCTTGAGGACAGGGATTACACCTCCTGTCAGTCCTGAAACCCCAGTGCCTAGCACAGTGCTTTACACATTATAATTATTTATTAGAAAAAAAGAACGGGCGACTTTCTTAAATGTCCAGTGAACAGAGACCTCCCTTATGATAAGAGCTGTACAAAACTAAAGTGGTGTCCTAAGTAGAATCTTAGGAAGTGAGCTCTCTGTCACCAAAAGCATTGAAGAAGAGATGGTATGA
Source organism: Gracilinanus agilis (assembly GCF_016433145.1). NCBI lineage: Eukaryota > Metazoa > Chordata > Mammalia > Didelphimorphia > Didelphidae > Gracilinanus > Gracilinanus agilis. The sequence continues at coordinate 200,400,513 of NC_058132.1, forward strand.
CCATCTGTCAGGGATACTCTGGCATAGGAAGGGAAATTGGAGGAGATCCCTTCTAACTCTAAGATTTCAGGAGTCAAATGCTAGAAAAACTGAATTCTAACCTCAGACACTTTCTACTTGTGTGACCCCGGGCAAGCCATTTAATCCCAAATGTCAGCACTTACTGCTCTTCTATCTTGGCATGGATACTTGGTATCAGTTCTAAGATGGAAGATAAAAGTTTAAAAAGAAAAAGAAATAGTGTATTTTCAAAGTGGGTAAGGTAGAAAGGAGACTCAGTTCACATATCAAAAGCTAGGTGGTACAGCGGATAGACAGAAAGCGGAGTCTGGAGGCAGAAAGACCCAAGTTCAAACTCAAGCAGACCCTGGACAAGTCATTTAACTTTTGTCTGCTTCAGTTTCTTCAACTGTTAAATAAAGATAATAATAACACCTACCTCCTGGAACTGTTGTGAGGACCAAATGAAATAATACTATAAAATGATTAGTATGGTGCCTGGAACTCATAAACACTTAATAAATACTTATTCGTGCTTGTTAGCTCTGGAAGTGGGGAGGGAAAGAAAATAAATCATGTAAACATGGAAAAATATCTTTAGAACAAATAAATAATTAAATGAACAAACAAATAAATAAATTCATTAATGCTTATTCCCTACCCCCTCTTGCAACAAGAGAAAAACAGGTTAGACATCAGTAAGAATTTTCTGAACATCATTTCAAAAAACTGATACCTTTTTTTTGTTCTCTTACATTCATTCCTGAATATATTCTTCTCTTCTCCCATATACAGTGAACTCTTGATAACAAAGAATAATAAAGAGGGAACGGGGGGGGGACAGTTTAGTGAAATGAACCAAAATATCAACTAGGTATGAGAATTCATGAATTCTTCCCCATTCGTACTTATAGACCCCCCCAACCCCTGTGAAAAAAGGAGAGAGCTGCATTTTCTTTAAATGTTTTTTCTTTTAGGAGTTCTTTGTTTTTCAGTCACCTTAATTTCCAAATATACTCCTCAAAGGGGCTGTTGTCTCCTGTGATAAGTAATTTTTTTTAAGAGAAAGAGGAAAATAAAGAAAAGCAGTTTAGCAAAATAAACCAATATATTAGGGCAGCTAGATGACACAATGGCTAGAGTGCCAGCTCTAGAATCAAAAGGACCTAGGTTCAAATCTGGCCTCGAACACTTCCTAGTTGTGTGACGCTGGGCAAGTCACTTAATTCTGTTGGTCTCAGTTTCCTTATCTGTAAAATGAGCTGGAGAAGGAAATAGCAAACCACCCAGTACCTTTGCCACAAAACCCCCAAATGTGGTCCCAAAAAGGAAGATAGGACTAAATCAATAAAACCAACATGTTTACCAAATCTGACGGTTTATTCAGTGTTTTACATCTGTACACTCCCACCTCCACAAAGGAGCAAAATGCATTTTCACATCCAACTTAATTTTTTTTGTTCTTTCTATTTATTTACATTGCCTGATCATTTGCAGATTGTTTTCTGGTCCTACTTACTTTACCCTGCTTCCATTCCTATGGCTTCTCATGTTTCTCTTAATTAATTCTTCACATTCACTAGTTCCTATTCCATTATAATCAGATACCACAATTTGTTTTGCCATTCCCCAATGCATGAGTTTCTACTTTTTTTTTTTCTAGTTCTTCGATACTGAGAAAGGGCCGCTATGAACACATTGGTGTAAATGGGGCCTTTCTCTACCTTTGTTCTCCTTGGGGGATATGCCTCTCAGTGGGACCTCTGGATCAATGACGAGGGATGTTTCATATTTTCCACAATATTCTTAGGCAAGAAATCCTAATGAAGAACTGACTTTGGGGCCAGGAAATTCAAATCCTCTCTCTCCATAAACTAGTTATGTGACGCCAGAGAAGGCACTTAGCTTTTCAATACTACAGACAATTTTAAAAGACTATAAACTATAAATTGACAGTCACTCCCCCAAAGAGTTTCCTACATAGATGAAATCAGAGGTGAGTCCAGACCAATAAAATAAACCATTGACAACACCAATTTTAGAAATTATTGACTACGGATGAGAGGTTCTAGGTTTAAATCTGACCTCAGATACTTCCTAGTTGGGTAACTCTGGGTAGGTCCCTTAACCCCCATTGCCTAGGTTACCACTCTTCTGCCTTGCAACCAATACACAGTATTGATTCTAAGATGGAAGGTAAGGGTTATTAAATTTTTTTTAATTATCGAGGAAGACCCTGTGCCAGAGGCTAGAATATCAGCAAATACAAGAGATAATAACTATCTTTAAGAAGAAAGAGGAATAGTAGAGCAATTAGCATTTATATAATGATTTAAGGTTTGCAAAACATTTGTCATATGTTAACATATTTTATCTTCACAACAACTCTGGAATGCAGTGCTATTATTATTCCCATTTTGCAGATGAGGAAACTGAGGCTGAGAGAGATTAAGTGATATATTCCTTAAGTCAGAGAGTTAATAAGTCTGGTCTTCCTGACTCAGGTCAGTCACTTTATTCACTTTTCCACCTGGATACCTATGTTTAACAAGCAAAAGAATGAGTTCTCCAGAAGTTGAAAGGAGAGAGGAAACACTCCAGACTGGGAGGCTTCTCAAAGGTTCCATAGAAGAGGTGAAATCCTCATTTTCTGGACTTGTTAGGGTCTCAGAAGTTATTTAGGGATAGACCAACTCATACCTGCACCAGAATCCTCTCTACACTATCCCAAGCAGTTCAGTTCTCACTTCAATGCCTCCAGTGATTCTCAATGGATCTTTCCCCTGTTCTAGGACAGCCCATCCCACTATTAAAACAATATGACTTTGAAAGAGAGTAAGAGTTAGAGGAGATGATGCCATAATATAGTGGAAATAATTCTAGACTGTGAATCAGAAACCTGGCCTTTTGGGTCCTGCCACTTACTAGTTCTGTGATCTCCAACACATCCTTTAGCCTCCCCAAATCTCAGTTTCTTCATCTGCCTGTTTCAAAGGGTGGTTGTATAGGTTGAAGCACCCTGGAGGAGGGATAGCCTGGCAGGGATATGTAAGAGGGATTAGAAAGGGCAGAGACTAGAGAGGGACTGCCATGTTGTCCAAGCGGGTCTCATTTAGGATAGTGGTGGTAGGAGTGGAAGGGAGATAGATGAGAAGGAAATTATGAAGGAAGACTTGAAAGGCTTGATAACTGACCAAATATGTGCAATGAATATGTGTACCTAGGGAGGTGTGGGTTAAATTAGATGGCCACCACGGTCACTTCCAGCTCTTTGATTCTGTGAGATTGTGAGTCAAGATGCTACATGTGCATCCAACAAATGCCAACTGTTATTATTCCTAGTGAGAAACAGAATAAATCAAGAGAGGAGGCACCAATGAATATTGTAAAGAGGAAAATGCATGAATTAGGTTGCCTGGAGAAGGGGATTCATTTGGGGGGGGGGATCACAAAGGTAGGGAGTAGTCAAATTTGAGAGAACTTTAAATACCAGGCTAAAGAGTTTAGATCAGGGCAGCACAGTGGATAGAGCACCAAGACTGGGTTCAAATCTAGCCTCAGACACTTCCTAGCTGTGTGACTCTGGGCAAATCGCTTAACCCAGATCTACTCTTTGCCACTCAAATGTCTTAGAATTGATACTAAGACAGAAGGTAAAACTTTTTAAAAAGAGAAAGTTTAGATTGTTTTCTGTAGACAACAGCAAGCCATTGATTTTTAGGGTGGTCAGATCCTACAAGAGGAAAGTGGAACAGAATGTGAAATTACCTTCCTAGAAACCTTTAAGAACCTGCAGAGTCAGCTGCAGGTACTAGGTTAGGTACTACTTAGCTGGAGAAGGAACAAAAAGTGATCTCTGGGGGTCTCTTCACATCTCAAGCAGTGTTTGATTCTATAAAAACTTACAGTACAACACAAAAGGCTCCATTTCAAGGACTAGAAAAGATCAAGCCAGGGCGGGAATACCTTAAAGGAAAAAGAGACTCAGTGTATGTATATACGTATTTCAGTGTGGTTGCATGGTACTTGTATGTCTATTTGGGGAGGAAGTGAAAAAGACAGCTAAATGGAAATCTAAAGTTGATCATCACGCAAAGTGAGTTGGACCCAACTTTACTAAAGGACCTCAGGACTAGAGAAAGAGATCAGTCAGCTACCAGTCACTGCTTTCTCCTTTTCTCTCCCAGGTAGCCTCTGTCCATGTCTCCACCTTGTCTTTCTCTTCTTCTCTCTCCTCCTCCTTCTCCTCTTCCTCTGTTCCTTCAGTCCCACCTCTTCTTCTTTCTCCTCTTCCTCCTCCCTCACCTCCTTTCTGCATCCTTTTTTTCCTACAGCTGAGAGAAGGCTCTGTTGCTCCCCCAGCACTGCTAGGCATGGCTCTGGGATTGGCTCCCTATGTCTGGGAAGCAAATGTCAGATTGTATTCATGCAGGAGAAGCGTTGACACCTCGTGGGTAATGAAGAGAGAAAATACATCAGGGGTGTTTAGGGGAGATGACAGCTGATCACAGAGGCCTCCTCCTTCCCCAGATGTATTTTGTCAACTGATCACTCAGGGCAGAGCAGAGAGGAAGCTCATTCCTCCTGAGCTTCCCTGGGTAGTCTGGAGAGATTGGGGGCTTTTTGATCCTGGAATCATTTAACTGATTTTAGCTACCTTCTTGCTACTCTTACCTAATGGACCAGGAAGCAAGGAAGCTTAGTGATATCTCCTGGGAAGGGAGGGCCTTTTTTCTCCCTCTTCTATCTACCTTAGGAAAAAAATGTGACCAGTAAATTTATTAAGTATTCTGAAAACTGAACCCTAGAACTCTGGTATGGGTCTCTTGGGCACTGTCCTTTGATGTAAGGACTCATGATTCAGTAGAAAAAGCACAGTCTCTGGAGTCAGAGAACCTAGGTTCAAATCCTCTGATGCTTATAATTTGTATAAACTTGGACAAATTATTAAACCTCAATGGACCTCAGTTTCCTCATCAGTAAAATAACAGAATTAGACTAAAAGGTTGCTGAGGACCTTTCCAACTTGATATCTATGGTCCTTCTGGAATAGAAGGATCTGCCATAAAGAGGCATCATAATGACACTGGAGTAGAATCCCCACCTCCTTCCAGAGTACCTGGATATACTTTTGTGAAATAAAGTGTCCAGGGATTCGAGGACATTGTTGCTCCCCATGTCCCTCCTCTGCCTCTAGGAAAGCAAGGTCAAAGATTGCTCCCTGAAATAATTCCACTTTGGCCTAAACACTACAAACTGGCTTGGGTTTCGTGGGTGAGCCAGGGGTGGGAAGGAGAGGAACAATAATATATATCCTACCTGCCTCGAAAAGCTAAATTTATTTATTTTTTTAAGTTTATTTCATTAATTAATTTAGAATATTTTTCCATGGTTACATGATTCATGTTCTTTCCCTCCCCTCCTTCCGCTCCCCTCCTGTAGCCGACGCACTAGGTTTTACATGTCTCATTGATCCAGACCTATTTCCATATTATTGATAATTGTACTGGGGTGATCTCTTAGAATCTACATCCCCCATTATATCCCCATCAACCCATGTAATCAAGCAGTTGTTTTTCTTCTGTGTTTTTGCTCCCACAGTTTTTTCTCTGGAAAGCAGATAGCGTTCTTTCTCATAAGTCCCTCAGAATTGTCCTGGATCGTTGCATTTCTGTAAACCTAAATTTATTATGAAAGGCTATAAATTCTATAAAGATACTTCCTAGCTGTGTGACCATGGATGAGTCACTTAACCCCAATTACCTAACCTTTGTTGCTCTTCTGTCTTTGATACTAAGATAGAAAATAAGGACTTTTTAAAAGTATATATGGTAAATATGACAGAAAAAAACTTAAAATATATAAAGAACTATTTATTTGAAAACCACCTCTCGGGCTATAATAATAGGTAAAAGGATATTAACAAATTTAATTTTTTTCTCATTTTTTAACATGTAGTTGCAAATCTGTACCATAAACTCTAGTTTTTCTTGTTAAGAATAGAACAATTTCAGGGGCAACCAGGTGACTGAGTGAATTGAGAGCCAGGCCTAGAGATAGGAGATCCTGGGTTCAAATGTAGCCTCAGATACTTCCTAGCTGTGTGACCCTGGGCAAGCCACTTAACCCCCATTGCCTAGCTCTCACTGCTCTTCTGCCTTAGAACCAATACACAGTATTGATTCTAAGATGGAAGGTAAGGGTTTAAAAAAAAAGAATAGAACAAATTCAACATGTGGTTTTCTTTTTAATTCATTATTTATTTATATTTAATTTAAATATTTTTTTTTTAGTTCCAAATTCTCTCTCTCTTTCCCTCTAGCCCCTTCCTAACCCATTGAGAAGGCAAGAAATGTGATATCAATTATACATGTGAAGTCATGCAAAACATATTTCCATATTAGCCACAACGTGTGATTTTAAAAGCCATCCTGCTTGTCTGTTTCCCGTGACCTTCATTCTGTTCTCTGTGCTTTTTAAAAATTTCTATTTTATTTTCAGATAAATGGTGACAGATCTTTCTCATTCATGTATCTTTTTGGCTTTTTGTTGTTCAGTCTTTGTCACATCCAGCTCTTTGTGGCCTCACGGATCGTAGCACGCCAATACTGTCCATGGGATTTTCTTGGCAAAGATGCTGGAGGGGTTTGCTCTTTCTTTTTCCAGTGGACATAGGTTAAATGACTTGCGCAGGATCACACAGCTAGGGAGTGCCTGAAGTCAGATTTGAACTCAGGTTCTCCCAACTTCAGGATCTGGCACTTTATCCACTATGCTACCTAACTTTCAGGTCTTCCTATCTCCGAGCCTAGTGCCCCATCCGCTGAGCCACCTAGCTGCCTCCACTTTTTGGGTAGTCACATGCAATAGAGGCAGCATAGTATAGTAAAAAAAATACTGAATTCAGAGTTGAAAGATTGAGGCTTAAATCCCAGCCTCTCTCCACTCCTGATGAGCTGTGCAACCTGAGGAAAGTCGCTTGGCCTCTCTGTGCCTCATTAAGAGTAGCACCTGCTTCACAGGATTGTTGGGAAGGTCAAATGAGATCATGTAAGGAAATTGTTTCGCAATCTTGGAAGCTCTATATTAATGTCAGTTGCTAATGTTATCCTTATTATAAAATCTACGGCTCTGAATTATTATTACTTAGCCTGGGGAAGAGAAGGCTGACAAAGGAGACAGCTGATTTAGTGGAGACCAGACTGGCCTGGAAGCTAGAAGGGCTGGGTCCTTGTCAAATAGGATAATGAATGCAAAGCATTCTGTACCCCCAAATGCACCGTTATTACTTTATCTTCAAGGCTCCCTGCTTTCATCAATGTGAGTACTCCCTCCACTGATGACGCAGATTGAAATCCATCTTCAATTTGGTAGACAATCTTCAAGAGTTACTGTGGCCGAAAATTCATCTCCTCGCAGCCACCCTGGTGATGATTCTTTCTGAGCTTAACTAGGCTGGTTCTCGGATGACAAACATACAATCTGTCACTGGGCCAGACTCAAAAACTTTCCAGCTAGGAAGTACCACAGCTTGTGTCCCACTGGAATAGCATTTGAGAACCCTGGATTTCCCCCTACCCCCCAACATACAGGCACACACGAACACCCCACGGGGATCTCTCCGACCAGAACATTGGGGAAATGGACATCATTATTATATTGCAAAAATGAACATTGTTATTATTGTTGTTGAAAAATTCATTCCCATTTTATTCAATGGAGTTCAGATAGAAACAGTCCTGGGATGAGTCATTATCTTGCTATTACTTCTTTCCACTTAATGTCTTGCAGACCTGCACAGGTATACAAAGGAAGTACTTTTGGAAGTTGAATAAAAGGGCTAGGATATAAACTCTCTTCTGTGGGCTCATTGCTAGAATCCACAATTCCAACAGCAGAGAGGATCATGGGTATGATAGGTAGCCTGGACCCTGAGAAGTGAGCTCTTGACCTAACCAGCTATTTTTTGTATATTCTTCATGCCTCTTTCACTCTGGCCACCCTCGACCTCTTCCTACCAGATTCAAGCCCACGGAGCCTGATAAGAGAGCTTTCATCTTATTGTGTCTGGGACCAGGCCACCATGTTTCTTTTCAGCCATTTCCAATATGTCACTGCCTAGTACCTTCCCACTCCCTTTCCAACTCTTGCTCTCCTTTAAGTTGTGTCTCCTTTTGGGCCAGGAATATGATGATACTTTTTAGAAAGAAGCTTCCTCCCTCAAAGCCTTGAAGGCTCCACCTTGTAGGCTCCACCTTGTAGCCAGCCCTCTTAAATGTGGCTATCCCTGTCCAATAGGTCTGATAATGATATTCTTCATCAGAAGTTTGTCCAGGTAGTACAGCACCTTGAAGAGGCAGGCTGGCCCACTAGATGAGTAACATCTGGATCTGAACATCACCTTCCTGGACGTTTCTGAAAATCAGACTCCTCAATGTGAACCACCCTTATGCTTCCTAATAGCACAAGCATCAAGTGCCTAGTGTATGGGCAGAATGGAGTATGTACAGATATGAAAAGAAGTTTGAGAAGAGTATTGGCAAAATTGGGAAATGAGGGGATGCCCTTCGACTGGGGAATAGCTGAACAAATTGTGGTATATGTTGGTGATGGAATACTATTGTGCTGAAAGGAATTATGAACTGGAGGAATTCCACGTGAACTGGAATGACCTCCAGGAATTGATACAGAGTGAAAGGAGCAGAGCCAGAAGAACATTGTACACAGAGACTGATACACTGTGGTACAATCAAATGTAATGGATTTCTCTACTAGTAGCAATGCAATGATTCAGAACAATTCTGAGGGACTTATGAGAAAGAATGCTATCCACATCCAGAGAAAGAACTGTGGGAGCAGAAACACAGAAGAAAAACAACTGCTTGATCACAAGGGTAGATAGGGATATGATTGGGGATTTAGACTCTAAACAATCACCCTAATACAAATATTAATAATATGAAAATAAGTCTTAACACATGTAAAACCCAGTAGAATTGCTCATTGGCTATGGGAGGGAGGTGGAAGGAGGAGAGGGAAAGAACATGAATCATGTAACCAGGGGGAAATATGCTAAATTAATTAAATAAAATTTTTCAAAGAAAAAGAAAAGAGTACTGGTCTTGGAATCAAAAGACATGAGCTCTAGTCCTAATTTCAGTATTGACTAGCTTCTGTCCAACATCTCACAACTTAAGCCGCAATAAGCTCTAAATGAATATATGGTGAAGTATAAAATAATCATATCATAAACAAATTACAGGAGAAGGGCTGGTGATAGTTTTTAGGACTATGGATAGGAGAAGAGTTCTTAACCAGATAAGTGATAGAGATGATCATTAAAAAAAATTAAATGGACAATTTTTATTACATAATTGAAAGGATTTTACACAAAATCAATAAAGTTAGAATTAGAAGGGAAGCAATGAACTAGAAAAAAATCTTTGCAGCAAATTTCTCAGATGGAAATCAGATATCCAAGTTACGTGGAGAATTGATACAAATAAGAACAAGAGCAATTCCCTAACCCATAAATTGGCAAAGGATATGATGAGGTTGCTTTCAAAATAAGAAATGCAATCCATCAAAAAACATAAAAATTCTCCAAATTACTCACAATAAGAGAAGCACAAATTAAAACAACTCTGAGGTTCTACCTTACACCTATCAGATTGGCAGAGATGACAAAAAAGAAAAGGAAAATGGCAATGGTTTGATGGGTTTGAGGGAAGACAACAATATTAGAACATTACTGGTAGGCCTATAAATTGGTCTAACCTTTCTGAAAAATACTTTGCATGTCCTTTAGTCCATCAATACTAGCCATATATGTCAAAGTAGTCAAGACCTATTAAAAGGTACCATATGTACAACAGCATAGCAACACTTTATTTTAGCAAAGAACTAGAAACAAAGTGGGTATGCATCAGTTAGAGAATATAGCTAAACAAATCATAGTATAAAGTGAATGGAATAATATTGTTATAATAAAAGACAAAAAGAACCAATTTTGAGAAACCTGAAAAGACTTGATAAGCTGATACAAAATGAAATGATCAAAGCCAAAATATTTTTTGCAATGACTACGATAATTTTTTTAAACCTTACTTTCTCTCTTAGAATTGATACTAAGTATCAGTTCCAAGGCAGAAGAGCAGTAAAAGGGGTAGGCAATGAGGGTTAAGTGACTTTCCCAGGGTCACACAGCTAGGAAGTGTCTAAGGTCAGATTTGAACCCAGGACATTCCATCTTCAGGCCTGACTCTATCCACTGAGTCACCTAGCTGCCCCTGACTACAATAATGTTAAAGAAAATTACTTTCATAGACTTTAGATCTCTGGCCAATCATGACTCCAGATAATTGATGACAAAAAAATTTTTTCCATGTCTTCACAGTGAGGTGACAGAGTATAGATGCAGAATGAGTCATACATTTTCAGATATGGCCAATATGTACATTTGTTTTGTTTAACTACATTTATTTGTCATGAGAGGCTTTTCTTTTAGAGTGGAGGACTGGAAGAAGGTAAAAATAATGCAAACTTATAAGAAAAAAGAATGCCAGTGACACATCTTAAAATGTCCCTGAAGAAATCAGGAGGAAGTTTAGAATGGGACACAGACAAGAAGGATAGATTTAATATTGCTGTGTTGATTCTAATATACACTTAAAAATCCAATCATACATAATAGAAGTTCAAATTTTCATACATAATTCTCTTTTTGCTCTTTATATATTTGTGTTTGTTGGTGTTTATTAAGTTTATAATGTAACCCAGAAAATCAGTTGAGCCTACAGTATTTTACATGAGACTCTCCTAATTGGTGGAGAGAACATTGAAGTTTAGAGAGGAGAGACAGATTCCTTCCTGGAGGGAAGATAGACATATTTCCAAAATATTTCTGGGACCAACAACTCACATGCAAGGGGAGCCAGCTTTAACATATTCCTGATTTCAAGCTTGCTTCCTTAGAGACTGAGCAATTTCCCCTTCAGTGAGATTGGGGCTTCTCTCAGTTGGATTGAGCTAAAAAGAACTCACTCCCATCTAAAGAGTGCATTTATTCTTGTGTATTTTCTGTTCTATTCTAATCTATCTAACCTCTCCCATTTCTGTGTGATATTTACTTGGATAAATGGGATCACTAGCTATTCACTATTTATGATGGTCTTTTGTGTAACTAGCATTTGGTGGAAAGGAGTCAAACTGATGAGTGTAAGCTAAGAGCTATCCTCTCCATTCTTTAAGAAATAGAGATCAAAGAATCTAGTGGTTTTTTTTTTCCTTCTGCACCAGTCATGCCCCTACACAAGCAATATTTAGGGCGACAGGTAGAAATAATTCTAGTCTGACATGTCTTCTCTCAGGGAATAACAGTGGCTAGCCTCATTGACCCTTCTCCTGCTCCTCTCAAATCAAAATCATTCTCCCTTGGAGAGGATGAGCAAGATTCCAGAACTATGCATCCATGCCTCCCTTCAAGCCACCTGTTTGTACATTTAGTCATCCCAGAAGAATGGGTGCAACTCTCATGGACATATACATAGGACTTTTAATAATATGTTTTTAAAGAAAAAAATGTTTAGCTGTTTGATCCTGGACAAATCAATTAACTAAGCAATCCATTCCTTAGTTTTCTCATCTTTAAAACAGGGATTACAATAACCACATCACCTGTTTTATAGGATTAGTAAGCACTTTAAGTATTTAACTCTAGTGTATTATAGAAATGTGATTTACTATGAGAGAATATAAGGAAGAAGATTTTCTTCCCTCCCATAACAAACTTTAAAAATGGCAATCTAGTCTTGAATAAGGACACATGTTAAAACCAGTGGAATTGTGTGTCGGCTATGGGGGGGGGGGGAGGGGAAAGTAGAAGCTTGAATCATGTAACCATGTTAAAATGAATATTAATAAATGATTTTAAAAATGGCAATCTATATACAAACAGGTACAGAATAATTGTACTCAACATCAAATTAATGTGTTATGATAGCCCCAAGGAAAGAAAATCAGACTAATAGACAGAATTGAGTTCTGACTGCCATTTCCTAGTAGTGCGACCCCCTGAGCAAGTCATTTAATCTCTCTACACCTTAACTTTCTTCATCTAGAAAATGGATAGGCTAATCCTTTCACTATGTACACCATAGGGCTTTAGTGAGAATCAGATGAGTTAATTATATATGTAGTGAGCTTTGTAACTTGCAGTACTATATAAATATAATCATCATGAAATATGGACTTTGCAGATGTTGTTGGTCACCAAGGAAAGGCCATGGGGTGAGGTGAGGTTAGTCAAGAAAGGCTTATTAAAGGAGATGAGTTTTGTATAAGGATGCTTGGCTTAGACCTGACCACTAGTAACTAGTTATGTGGCCCTTGGCAGGTCGGTCACTTAATCTCTTTGGTCCTCATTTAATCTATAAAAACAAAATGCTAGATGATCTCTGAAATCCCTTTAAAGAACAAAATTCTGTTATTTTGTGAAACAATATGCAGAAATTGGTGGGAAACCATGACATATATGTGAACCAGAGGATGCTTGAGCTAGAAGAGAATTTTAGGGATAATCTCATCCAATTTCTTGGGTCTTCAGTTCTTGGATGAGGAAACAGAGGCCCTGTGAACTAAAATGACTTGCCTAAAGTCACACAGTTGTAACTAGTCAAGTGCAAGAACTGTGGTTTCAGGAGTAATTAATTCTGAAAAGATAGCAGGGCATTCTAGATCTGGATCTAGACCCTTAATGTGTGCCTATTGATTGGTTGATTTATTGATTGACAAAGATAACATTCTAAGCAAAAAACAGAAACATCATCATCTAATTCTTTTAAGTTTTGCAAATTGCTTTATATGTTTGTTGTTCAGTTGTTTTTCAGTCATGTCTGACTCTTTGTGACCCCATTTGGGGTTTTCTTGGCAAAGATACTAGAATGCTTTGCCATTTCTTTCTCCAATTCATTTTACAGATGAGGAAACCGAGGCAAACAGAGATAAGTGACTTTCCCTGGGGTCACACAGCTATAAGTATCACATTTAGACACAGGTCTTCCTGACTCCAAGTCCAGCACACTATCCACTGAGCAACCTAGTTGTCCCTTTGCTTTACATACATTATCTCAGTGATGAGCAAACTACAGCCCCCTGAAATGTTCTATCCTGCCACTCGACATTATTCCTAATCTGAAGAATACAATGAGTAGGATACAATACAATGAAACTGCTCAAGAGTTGCCTTAGAAACAGACTGACAGATGAGCATTTCCTTTCCTTTGGCCCCCTCTTTAAAAAGTTTGCCCATTACTGCATTATCTCATTTAATTTGATCCTTACAACAGCATTACTGGGTAGATACTATTAAATTAACCCCAATTTATAAGTATGGAAAGTAAAATAGAACTTAAGTGACTTATTCACAGTCATTAAGAGTCTGAGGCAGAATTCTAACTCAGGTCTTCCTGTCAAGCTTCTTTTCAGGTTCTCTTTCTGACCAGGCCCAAAAAGCACCACCATTTGCCTGTTGCCACCATAGGGAGCATTCATGCACCTCCTCTTCCTAACTCATAAAAACCCAACCTGGAGGGCAGTCACAGGAGAGAAGCAGAGAGTGGCTTCTCTTTCTTTTTTAGCACCTCACCAGCTTTCCGTTAGGCATTCTGCCTCGTTTTCTTCCTGTACTAGCTAAGGTAGGAGGGGCATGGGTTGCTTTCCACGACTATTTTAGGTATTGCATAATGGTTCTTTGGAAAAAAGGGAGCAAGAGTAGCTTGGGGAGAATTTTCTTCAGCTAACCAATTGACAAAACCATTATAAGAGACTATAAAGCTGGGGTGTCCCAGCGGCCTCATAAGCTTGGAGAGGGAATCCAGGCCTGGTTTTTAAAGAGGAGTTTAAAGTTGGCATTGTTTAATTTCTCTTAAGAGTCTTCTAGGAATCAATAGTCTGCATCTAGTCAGGGAAGTAGGCCTGGGGAATGCACCATCCATTACTGGAGGAGGGAGTAGAGATGAAGGACATACTGGCCAGTTGACACCAGCCCCTGGGTTGTTTTTTTGTTTTTCAGATTTATGGGCACTTTAGTACAGGGGCTGGGGAGAAGCAGCTTGCAAAACATCCAACTCTCTCTACATTCTACCCTCCACTGACCCATGGTCAGCTCCTAGGCATACCAGTTCCCCTTGGAGCTGGTCCCAGGAGTCTGTCCTTCAGTTCTAAGCCTGGACCCAAGCATTCTTTTCTTTTTTTTCTTTCCTTTTCTTTTCTTTTCTTTCCTTTTCTTCCTTCCTTGCTTACTTCCTTTCTTTTGTTCTTCCTTTCTTCCTTCCTTCCTTCTTTCTTTCCTTTTTTTTGAATCATTTTGTTCTTTCTTGGAATTAATACTAAATATTGATTCCAAGACAAAATCTGTAAGAGCTAGGCAGTTGGGGTTAAATGACTTGTCCAGGGTCACACAGCTAGGAAGTAAGTGTCTGAGGTAAAATCTGACCCCAAGACCTCCTATCTTGATGCCTGGCTCTCTAGCCACTTAGCCACCTAGCTGCTCCCTTAGGACTACTTTCTAAACCTCCCTTGAGATTGAATCCCAGCTTGTAGGACCCAGTGCCCAGGACCTTCCTGGCCTGCTACCATGATTGGTTCCCTGAGGTCAGAGCTTATTTATGCTTGAGCCCTGATTTCCTATTTCTCCATTTCTGCCATACCTGAATGCCTGGTTCTAACAACCCACAGCTCTCTGCTCTTTTTATCTCCCAACTCCCACCTCTCTTCACTCCAGATAATGAGCATTTTCCCCAGCATTTGTTTACAAGGGAAAAGAAAATATAGAAATTCAGAACAAACTGCACTGTGGTAAGATAATTAGAAGTACCAGTAAAATGAATCTATTAGTCCCTAAATATCCTGAATAATTTTGAAAGCAGTGTTCCACAATGGATAGAGATCTGGCATTGGAGTCAAGAAGACCTGGCTTAAATGCCCACCTCTGACACATACTGGCCACATGGGACAAATGATTGACCTTCTCAGTGCTCTAGACCAGGGGTGGGAAACTCAAATAGAAACAAGAGCTAAATAGCACATCACTGATGTAGAGAACCACCGGTCGGCATCTTTGCTCTATTGCATTTTTATTTGTTGTAGTAAATATTTCTCATTTACATTTTTTAAAAACCCTTTCCCTTCTGTCTTAGATATGGATTCCAAGGCAGAAGAGTGATTAGGGCTAGGCAACAGTGACTTGCCATAGGTAAGAAGTATCTGAGGCCACATTTGAACCCAGGACCCCCTGTTTCTAGGCCTGGCTCTCAGTCTGCTGAGCCACCTCAGTGCCTGCCCATTCCCCCTGACCGATGACACTTCAGTCTGGTTCTGGGTTGTTGTGGGTCCCATGACCAAGCAGCGTGCTGGATGCCTTTGCCGTAGAGAACTTTCTAAGACTGCGAAGTGTGGAGACAGTACTGAGGCATACTGATGGAGGGAGTTCTCACTCGGGGAAATCACAAATCTCTCCATTTAGGATCTCAGGCCTGTCACAGCCCGTCCCATTTGCTTCTGGATTGGGCATAGACAGCTCTTTCATGACCACTGCAGAGAATGGAATCTTTCTACCAGAACGACTCCCTGCCTCTCAAGCTAGCTTTTGGATTTGCTCTGATTTTAGTTTAGAGGTCCTTTAAATATATTTCTGTATAACATTTTACTATAACATATAATGTAATATATTATATACAAATACATGATGATAAATATATATATAGTATCATATATAAATATAGAATACACATGATATATTATAATCTGTAAAATAAATATGTAGTAATAACTAATATATAATAATGTATAACATAATATATAATACTACCTACTTGCCATAGTAACCTCTATACCCCATTGGGATCTTAAGTTCAACATGTCCAGAATAAGAATTCATTGCTTTTCTCCTGGATTCATTCCCTCTCCTAACTTCCCGATTTTTCTCAAGGGCCCACTATTCTCCCAGTCACCCAGGTTCTCCATCTAAGAGCCGTCCTCAATTCTTCCCTTTCAATTCCTCCAAATCCAATTAGCTGCCAAGTCTATCCCATTGACTCTAGGATAAAATACAACTCCCTTTGCTTGTCATTTAAGATCCTTCACAATCTGACTCCAACCTAAGACAATATTCTCCTCACTTCAAAAATCATAATAAATGATAATTATTATCATATAAAATTATATAAAAAATAACAACACATAATAAATAAAAATCCATCACACAGGTCACCTTCCCCCCAAAATTGCATAAAACCACACATTCGTGTCTAAATATATACTGACTTCTATGAGAGAGAAGCTGCTGGGCTAAGAGTGAGACAAGTGTGCTTCTTAGACAAAAGGTAGAAAAGATTGGAATATCCATTTAGAATGCTATTGGAGCATTGTTTAAAAAAAAACAAACAACTGGGTTTTGGGGGCAACTGGGTGGCTCAGTGGATTGAGAGCCAGGGCTAGACATGGGAGGTCCTAGGCTTGAATCTGCTCTCAAGACACTTCCTAACTGTGTGACCCTGGGCAAGTCACTTAACCCCCATTGCCCAGCCCTTACTGCTCTTCTGCCTTCGAAGCAATATATAGTATTGATTCTAAAACGGAGGGAAATGGTTAAAAAAAAAACTGGGTTTTTGAGAAGATCCCAACTCTTGGGGCAGCTAGGTAGCACAGTGGATAGAATCAGGTCTGAATCAGGAGGACCTGGGTTCAAACCTGGCCTTAGACACTTCCTAACTGTGTGACTCCTGGCCAAGTCACTTAACCCCAATTGCCATTCTTCTGACTCAGAATTGATACTAAGGGAGAAGGCAAGGATTTTTGTTTTTGTTTTTCCTTTTTTTTTTTTTAAACCTTACCTTCCGTCTTTGAATCGATACTGTGTATTGGTTCCAAGGCAGAAGAGTGGTAAGGGCTAGGCAAGGGGGTCAAGTGACTTGCCCAGGGTCACACAGCTGGGAAGTGTCTCAGGCCACATTTGAACCCAGAACCTCCCATCTCTAGGCCTGGCTCTCTACTGAGCCACCCAGCTGCCCCCTGTTTTTCGTTTTTAAAAGAAGATGTCAACTCTTCTTTGGAGATGGTACACTATTGTTGGGTATGGGGGAGACAGATACTCAGAACTATTCCCTCAGACAAGAGTACAGTCTTGGTGTCCGTTCTTCTTAGTGGACTCTCCTTGAATGTGCATCCTCTCAACATGTGCTCAGAAGTGCTCATTGTATAATAATTTTCAGGCATGACTGGTAAGCAGTCAATCATTGCTCCAGAAGAGCCCATTTGATACCCAATTTAATAAGACAAGGCAATTAGCTGATCTATGGGTCGAGGGGACAGCAGCTGTTGCCAGTAGCCCTAATTAGGGCACCAGCCTTTCATTTTGAGGATGCCCCTTCTCCTCCCTAAAATTTGAACCCCCCAGACTGAAATTAGGCTATTATTGAGCTATTATTATTGAGCAGTAGGAGGGAGAACAAAAGAACCAGGAGAGTTTTCTTTGTGACAACACTGCAGCTCTGAGGAGTCTGGCGACCTGGCCGTCTTTCCCTGAGTGTTTGTGTTCATGGTCCACTCCACTGGGTACATCCCTGTGGAATGATTTGCACTTTGGGCTCTTGTAAGCTGCCACAGAAATCTTCAGCACAGAAAGGGCTGAAGAGTGATGACTACATCCCAAGGTTAACCAAAGATGCTTCTTTGACATTATCTTCTGACCCCTTCTGTCTATTCCTGGATATGCCTATGTCAGGATTTGTTGAACCCTGACACAGATGCTAATTTATCTGACTTTGGCCTCACTCTTTTCACTCATGCTTGGCTTGGTGACCCTAAGCTCACTGATGTCTCCACCTTTGACTTAATTGAAAATAACCAGCAGACACTGACAGCAAACATTGTGTGGTACCTAGCTCTCCCCTCTCCCCACCTATATCCTGCTTGAATAAGTAATGAATTAACACTCATTCGGGGTTCCTCCCACCAGCATTTCTCTGCTGTCTCCGGTAATGTACACATATTCACATACACACACGTACCCCATATCTAGAGTTTCAAATTCAGATTTGGGTCCATCTCATCCCATACATTTTTGGAAGAAAATGGGGTTGAAAATTCATAATCACCAGTAAAAGGAAGTGAAACCCTGTTGGTAAGAAGTCTGATTGGATCCAAGGAAACAGTCACAGGAGCTCCTTTCCAAGGACCCCTTAAGAACAGTAGTGAAGGGGCAGCTCAGTGGATAGAGCACCAGACCTGGAGATGGCTGGACCTGAGTCCAAATTTGGCCACAGACAACTTAGCTGTGTGACCCTAGGCGAGTTACTTAACCCCAATTGCCTAGCTCTTGCCGTTCTGTTCTAGAGTTGTTACCAAGACAAAGAGTAAGGGAAGAAGAAAGGAGGAGAAGGAGGAGGAGGAAGAGGAGGAAGGGAGCCAGTTTTATAGAGGAACAGGCTTTAGTAGAGGCAAAAGGTTAGGTGATACAACCCTGCCAGTCAGGGTGGGAAAGAAGGCCTGAAGTCTGATTCCTGGATTTCAGGAAACAATGGGACATTCAGAATTGATGAGCATCTCAAGAATATCCATGATATTTAGTGTAACTACTTCATTTTTACTCCTACTACCACCACTACTACCATCACCATTACTACTACTACTACTACTACTACTACTACTACTACCACCACTACTACCATCACCATTACTACTACTACTACTACTACTACTACTACTACTACTACTACTACTATTATTACTATTACTACTACTACTACTAGTACAACATTACGACATTTATAGAAGAAGACACTAAGACTTAAGAGAAATTAAATTATTTGCTCATGGTCACACAGCTAGTAATGTCTAAGGACGGATTTAAGAGAGAATAAGTGACTTGCTTTAGATTAAATGGGTTGTGAGTGGCAGAACTAAACCCTGAGTATACTTTTCCCAATCCAGTGTTATTTCCATGATGCCAATTCATCAGCCAGCCACTCCCTATAACCATGATTTGCTAGCCCCACTGTTGGGTCACTTCAGAGTACCATCCGTTCTCTCAAGAGGTGTCAAAGAATTCTTCAAACACAATTGAATTTAGCTTGCTTTCATATTTGTAAATGCCATGTAGGGCTAGGGCATTTGAGGAGGTGGGGCTGTTTGTCTCAAAGTTGAATCCACTATGATGAGATTTTGCAGCTTTCTTCCCTCCTCCCAATTTGCAAGGTACTGCCCTTAGCAGAGGGAATGAGGAAGCGGGAGGAACTGGGGACCTCGCCAGTGACAGGAGGCTAGGAGGGTAAGAGGGAGGGGAAGTGGAGAATCTGCTGAGTGGTATGGGAGGCCCAGGGCAGCCAGGAGAAAAAAACAAAACTGTTGAAAAGGAAATAAAGAGGCTGTCGGTTGTCTCATCCCATCACCTTCAAAAATCAATTACAGAGCAGCATTCTAGGCCCAAGAGGGGATGGCTGCAGATGGGACTGACAAAGTGTGTTTCCTCCCCACCAGGCCTATTTCAAAACCCTACTGCCCTCATCAGGCTTCAAAAGGTTCCATCATCTCCCTGATGAACATCAAGACCACCCTGCTCTCCCACAGATAGATGGCAAGAGGATTCAGAGGTGGAAACTGTATAGGAACTTCTATTATAATAGTTGTCTCAGTGGCGTGGTAGACAGAACACTGTCTGGAATAAAAATTTAAAAAAAAAACCGCCTCAGACCTATTTACTACCTAGGTGACCCCTTAGCAAGTCACTTAACCTGTTTGCCTCAGTTTCCTCATCTGTAAAATAGGGATAATAATAGCACCTATGTTCTAGGGTTGTTGTGAGGATCAAATAATATATTTGTAAAGCTATTGGCACATAGAAAGTGCTATATAAGTGTTAGTTTTTATTACTCTTATATCGCACTTTAAGGTTTGTAAAGTGATTTGCATGTTATTTCATTTGCTCCTCAAAACAATCCTTTAAAAGAGAGATCCAATTATTATCCCCATTTTACAAATAAGGAAACTGTGACTGAAAAAGCTTCAGGGATTTTTGCCAAGTGTCACAATGCTAATGTCTTTAAAAGTAAGACACTCTCTTAACACACACACACACACACACACACACATGCTTCATACACATTCCCATCCAATACAGTCCAAACCTGGAACTGAAGAAACTCAGAGGTAAAGGAAAAAAATGATGGCAATATCCCAACTAGTGGAATTACCAAATATCAACTCTTCTGCCTAAACTACCCCTTCCTCAACCCCAGTCCCCAGGTCCAGAAGTTCTTTCCTTCCTATGAACTCCATCACAGTTGGTTTATAGCACTCAAGTCACTTATCATTCCCTGAATTCTATTATAGTTATTTGTGAATACATTTTATTTTCCACACTAAATTGTAAGCTCTTTGAGGAGTAGCACTAGATCTTAGGTTTTTTGTTTTTTGTTTTTTGTTTTTTTAATAGCCAGTGCCCAAAAAAGTACCTCGTATACAGTAGGCATTTATTTAATATTTACTGTTTGAATAAACTCGTGACTTAAGTCATTAACTCAAGTCCATCCCATACAACTTTGCAGCTATACACCCATACCCTAAATGCCACTCCAGTCCTTACCTAATAAAACCCAGGCCTTGGTATGACTTACTGCCACAATCCCCTCTGCAGCCCAAAGCAATATCGATTCATCCTAACGTCCACAGCCAGGCTAACCTTGTTTGCTTGGAGTCAGGATAATTTGACATCATGCTTTAATGAACAGATGATGTATGTTTCAATATACACAACAAGAAAAGTGATAGGAATCTCAACCAGCTAAATAGGCGACATCGCTCTGGACGGGTGGGAACTAATCCCGCAGTCCCTGAAGCAGCTGGGGCTTGCCGTGGCAAGAATGCCTAGCCTTGGCATGCATTTGTGATGGGACCCTGTAGACCTACCTTTCAATGATCCAGGGGCTTACAGACAATCTGACTCCAACTGCATCTGGGACCCGGGTGATCCTATAGTCTTTATCTCTTTTTAAAATTTTTCATTTAAATTTTTTCAACTAACAAGCATTTTTTACTCTCCTTCCCACTCCAAATTAAAAAAACAACAACAACTAAACCATTAAAATAAATATACACAGTCAATCAAAACAAATTCCCTATATTGGTCATGTCCGAAAATACCTTATTCTGCATCTTGGGTCTATCACTTTTGTCCCAGTCAGTAGATAACCTGTTTCATTGTGAGTTCTCTTGAATCAGGGTTGCCATCACACTGATCAAAGGTCTTCCAAATCTTTCAAAAGTTTGTTTTTACTATGTTGTTGCAATTGTATCAGTTGTTCCCCTGGTTTTTTCACTTCATTCTCCATTAGTTCATACAAGTCTGTCCCTCACTCTTAGGATGAATTGATCCCACCAGTTCTAGAGTCAAACTGGACTCTAGTTCCTTCATATAACTCTAAAAGCCCAGCACTAGAATCTTTCTCAAACTCTGGTCATCTAACCCTCTCTCTTCCTATTCCAAATCCTGATATTAGAAATCTAAATTAAAACCTAAGCTTAGCTAGAAATTTTAAATAGATATGTTGGGGTTTGGATCTTCCTCTCATCCTTTTTCCCCTTCTATCCTCTCCATCCCCCATCAAAAACTCAGACACACTCACAAGTATAGTACTGATTTAGGAGAATGGTGACAGTCTGAGGACATAGCTGCTTTAGGAACCACAAAAGAACATCTTCAGGGACTCTAGTAACTAACAGAGACAGGGAGATGAAGGGAGATAAGAAAAGAAAAGAAGCATCCAAAAAGGAGAATCTTTAATTGGGAGTTCTGAGGCACTGAAATTTGGGGCAGGGAATTCCCATCAGACAAGGAGCTCTCAAGATTTCACTGTGTCCTACATAATGGAGATTGTCTTACATATGGATAAAATAGGGTCCAATTTGAAGTTAGACAACCTGGGTTTGAAATTTAGTTCTGCTTTGGGATCTTATACAAGTTAATTCTCTGGGCCTCAGTTTCCTCATCTTCAAAATAAGGATGTTGAACTAGATAGCCTCTGAGGTCCCTTCCAGCTATAGAACTATGATTCCATAATCTTCACAATGTGTGTCTTTCTAGAACTCTAGATTGTGTGTTTAGTCTATGGCCCAGAGCTGAAAACTTCATAACTCCCAAGTTGGTCTAGAGGTAGGTCCCATAAGTCTTTGATGGGATAGAAGAAGGGATAGGTGGGCGGAGAAGAGAGGTGGATGGGGATGGCAGTACTCTTTAAATGGTTGTGCCTAAGTGATCTTGAAAAATATCACTTCCCCTTTCTGAGTCTGAGTTTCCTTATTTATAAAATGAGAGGGTGGGATTAGATGATTGATCTCTAAGATCCCTTCCAGCTTTAAAGCCATCACTATGTAAACTCTAAAAAAAACTATATAAAACTCTAACTTGCTCATTTTATCTGAGAGACTGGGTAGAGGACAAAAACAGTTGGCTATGCTACAAATCTAAAGAAATAAATGCCAAGGGAACAACAGTAAGAAGTGTGAGAGTCAGAAAGTGAAAGAGAAGAAGGAAAAGTGGGAGAGAGACAAAGAAATAGAGGGGTGGAGAGAGAGAGAGGGAGAGAGAGACTGAAGGAGAGAGAAGTAGAAGAAGAGACAGAAATGGAAGGAAGGGAAAAGAGAAAGAGAAAAGAGAGGTAGGGAGAAAGAACAAGAGGGAAGCAAGAGGGAGAGTAGACTGCACCAATAAAGGATAAAGAGATAAGATAGCTAAGAGTCCTCAGAACAGAGAATGCTTATGTTCGAAACCGTAAGGAACTCTGGGGATATATTATAGTGTGTGTGTGTGTGTGTGTGTGTGTGTGTGTGTGTGTGTGTGTAATAAAAATATAATAGAACATAGGATCTTTTGGACCAATTAACAGGTGTTAGGTGTTGATTTAAGGGTTACCTTTTTTAGTCCTTGTCCTCCAATAAAACTTTCTTCTGTAATATTTTGAATAGGATAGGCACCAAAAAGGAGTCCCAAAGTTCCCTATGCAGTATGTGGCAGGTAGCATGAAGACATATTCCAAAGTGTTTTGAGTGGCAGCATTTGAGCCCAGAGAAGGTAGAGATGCTTCATTTTTGTCATTAGATCCCTAACACCAGAGTAGACACTCAATAAAAGTTCATCATCTCAGTACAATAGAGAAAGCCCTTGCTACTTGTATGATCTTGGGATAAGTAGCTTGATCTCTCTTGGCCTTAGTTTTCTTTTTTTTCATTTATTTATTTATTTATTTATTTATTTGTTTGTTTGTTTATTTTAACATTTATTAATATTCATTTTTAACATGGTTACATGATTCATGCTCCTACTTTCCCCTTCACCCCCCGCACTCCCTCCACCCATGGCCGACGCACATTGCCACTGGTTTTATCATGTGTCATTGATCAAGACCTATTTCCAAATTGTTGATAGTTGCATTGGTGTGGTAGTTTTGAGTCTACATCCCCAATCATGTCCACCCCAACCCATGCGTTCAAGCAGTTGTTTTTCTTCTGTGTTTCCTCTCCTGCAGTCCTTCCTCTGAATGTGGGTCTCTTTCTTTTCCATAAATCCCTCAGAATTGTCCTGGGTCATTGCATTGCTGCTAGTACAGAAGTCCATTGCATTCGATTTTACCACAGTATATCAGTCTCTGTGTACAATGTTCTTCTGGCTCTGCTCCTTTTACTCTGCATCAATTCCTGGAGGTCTTTCCAGTTCACCTGGAACTTCTCCAGTTTATTATTCCTTTGAGTGCAATAGTATTCCATCACCAGCATATACCACAATTTGTTCAGCCATTCCCTAATAGAAGGACATACTCTCCTTTTCCAGTTTTTTGCCACCACAAAAAGTGCAGCTATAAATATTTTCGTACAAGTCTGTTTATTTATGATCTCTTTGGGGTACAAACCCAACAATGGTATGGCTGGATCAAAGGGTAGGCATTTTTTTATAGCCCTTTGAGCATGGTTCCAAATTGCCAGCCAGAATGGTTGGATCAGTTCACAACTCCACTAGCAATGCATTAATGTCCCAATTTTGCCACATCCCCTCCAGCATTCATTACTCTCCCCTTCTTTCATTTTAGCCAATCTACTAGGTGTGAGGTGATACCTCAGAGTTGTTTTGATTTGCATTTCTCTAATTATTAGTGATTTAGAATACTTTCTCATGTGCTTATTGATACTTTTGATTTCTTTACCTGAAAATTGCCTATTCATGTCTCTTGCCCATTTATCAATCTTAGTTTTTTTTATATAATGAGGGGAGTAGATTAAATGGTCCCCAACATCCTTTTAAACTCTTGATCTATGACCTAGATCATGATTCCCAATAAACTGAGAAAGTTCTACCAAGGGCTATCAGAGACTAAGAAGTAGAGATTATCTGCCTGTCACTAGACCTCCTAATCTAAAGGAGTTTACGCTCCACCCCCTTCCAAACACATGCATATCTCCTCTTCCTCCAATCAAACCTATTTTGGATAAAAGTGTGGCCCTCACAGCCATATAGTTATTCATCATACTTGAATAAGGAGTCACTTTACTATATAATTCCTCTCATATGTTCTAATCCCAAAATGGAATCTTTTCCCAGGATAAAGAATCAGGATCTCAAAGTTGAAAGGGATATCAGAGAGCATCCAAACCAATCCATACCTGAAGGAGAATTCCTTCTATAACATTCCCAAAGACCTCTAGTGAAGGAGATCTCTTTACCTTCCATGGCAACTAATTCCATTTTTTGGATGTCTCTAATTGGGAATTGTTAACTCTAATATAGAGCCATGATCTACTTTTTAGCAACCTCCACCCAGTGGTCTTGGAGTTCTTAGTTCTGCCCTCTGAAATCAAGCAGAATCAGGGTATTCCTTCTTCCTCATGAGTCTTTCATACCCCTAAAGAGAATTATCTTAGCTACCCAAATACACTCCAATATAAACATACTCAGTTCCTTCAAGAGCTCTTCATATGGCATATGGTCTCAAGGTCACGGATCGCCCTTACTATTCACCTCTGGATATTCTCCAATTTGCCAATATCCTTTCTAAAATGTTGCTCCTAGAACTTTACTCAATATTTCAGATGGTCTGAACAGAATAGAATACAACAGAATTCCCACCTCCACCATCCTGAAACTGATCCTTTCTTAATATAGCCTAACTTCACATCTACTTTTGGCCTGTCAATGTTCCAGTGTTGAATAGTCAGATCAAGTCATTGAAACATTGACAATATTGCATTTTAAGACAAACTGGGTCATTTCCAGACCTTTTAAAAGATAAACTGTTATCTAGTCAGCCCCTATCTTGCTTAGGTGGTGATTTTTTGGAGCTAAATGTAAGAATTTACATTTGTTTCTATTAAATTCTATCTCAACAGATTTGGACCAATTCTCTAGCCTATCCAGATCTTTCTGATTTTTCCATTCAATGTGTTAGCTAGTCCTCCTGTCTTTATGTCATCTCAAAAGATACGCATGGCATGCTTTTGTGCAACTCATTAATAAGAATGTTATAATACACAAGATGAAGGGAAGATTCCTCCCTTGGCATACTTCATTGGACATGTCCTTCCAAGTTAGCATCAATCCATTAGTAACTAGTATTTGAAACTGGCTATTCAGCTTTGATTCTATCTAATTGGACCATTGTTGTGCCCATATTCCCCCATTTTTTCCATATGAATTGCTTGAGATACTTAAAAGCCTAGATCTAAAGCTTGAAAGAACCTCAGAGGACATATAGCTGCATTTCTTTATCTTATAAATAAGAAAACTGAGACTCAGGGAGATGAAGTGATTTACCCAAGGTCATACAAGTAGGAAACAGGATTTGAACCTGGTTTCTCTGAATCCAGAGTTAGTTCTTTTTTTCCAGTGAGCTACATCAAATGCTTTATCTAAGTACACTATGCATACAGCACCATGATCCAGGAAGGATCAGTGTTATCATTATTATGGGGAACTCTCAATATGAGATTTCCCTCTCACAAATCAGGTCACAAGCAACTTTGGGTCTCCAGTTAAGTAACTGTGCCAGGAGTTACTGGAGGCTCATAGAAGTTAAGTAGATATAATCCAAGGTCACATAGTTTTGTAATTATCAGAGGTGGGATTTGAAATCAGGTCTTCTTTAATCCAAGCTCAGAATTATATCTATTACATACCACTATCTCTATACCAGTCTAGAAATCCTATTTTTCAAAACTGGATGAGGTTAGTCAGGAACAACCCTTTCTTGATTAAGCCATGCTGGCTTTTTCTCATCACCACTCCATTTTCTAGTTGTTCATTAACCATCCTTCTCTTGTTCATCTTGTAGGTGACCTGAATTAGAACACTGGCTAGGTTTTGCTAGGGATCATTCTCCTAAATCAGATGATTTAAAAATATTTTCCCAAAAGTTATACCCCAGTTGACAAATGGTCAAAGGGATGAGCAGTTTTCAGATGAAGACATCAAAGCTATCAATAGTCAGATGAAAAAATGTCCAAAATTACTCTCAATTAGAGAAATGCAAATTAAAACAACTCTGAGGTACCACCTCACACCTATCAGATTGGTCAATATGACAGTAAAAGAAAGTAATAAATGTTGGAGGGGATGTGGCAAAATTGGGACATTAATGCGTTGTTGGTGGATCTGTAAACTTATTCAACCATTCTGGAGGGTAATTTGGAACTATGCCCAATGGGCTATAATTATGCATACCCTTTTGACCCAGTAATGCCACTGCCAGGTATGTATCCCAAAGAGATAAAAAAAAAAGGAGAAAGGACCTACTCATTCAATAATATTTATAAGTAGTTCTTTTTGTGGTAGCAAAGAACTGGAAATTGAGGGGATATCCTGATAGAATACCATTGTGCTATAAGAAATTAACAAGATGATTTCAGAAAAAGCTGGAAAGACCTACATGAACTGATGCAGAGTGAAATAAGCAGAACCAGGAGAGCATTGTATATAGTAACAGCAATGGAATCATTCTCAACTCTAGCCTCTTTCTCATAGCCCTTATTTAATCAATTGTCAAATCTTACCAACTCTACCTTCATGATACCTCTTCCACCTATCTTCCTACTCTACATGCATACAGCCTCCTCCTAGTTCAGGTCCTCATCATTCACCTGGACCATTTCAGTAGCTTCCTATTTCATATCTCTGTCTCTGGTCCCTCCACCCTCCTCAAACCCAACCTTTACAAAATTGTCAACTGATACCCTTAAGCACAGATCTGACTAAATTGTCTCTCTATTAAAAATCCTTATTGCCTCCCTGCCTCTGGAATAAAACTCAAGTTGCTCAGTCTGATATCTATATCCTTCCATAAACATGGATTCAACCTGCCTTTATAGTCTTCATATTATTCTTTCATACACTTTTGCAGTCAAATTAGCCTGCTGTTTCCTGCATCTGACATTCCACTTTCTACCTTTGCACAAATGGTCCTTGAATCTGTACCTACTTGTGTCTGTTGAATCCCTTCAAAGCATTGTTCAGAGCAGACTTTCCTCGAAGTCTTCATTGATTACCACCACCTTAAATTATTAGCTCTGTCTTCCTCTTGAATTTACTCTGTATTACTTTGAATGTATTTTACCTTTCCTTATTGTTACTGTTCTGGAGGCAGGATTTGATTCCAAAGTTCCCAGTCACAATGAGAGGTATATAGGTCCTGCTTTCCAGTAGAAGATCAAATATTGTTCAGGGTTATAGATGAACCACTGGTAAACCTTGTTTCCATTTTCTTCTTTTTTTTTTAACCTTTGCCTTCTGTCTTGGAATCAATACTGTGGATTGATTCTAAGGCAGAAGAGTTGTGAGGGCTAGGCAATGGGGGTCAAGTGACTTGCACAAAGTCACACAGCTAGAAAGTGTCTGAGGCCAGATTTGAACTTAGGACCTCCTGTCTCTAGGCCTGGCTCTCAATCCACTGAGTCACCCAACTAGTCCCTTGTTTCCATTTTCTTGTCAACTAAAATAAGATACTTTAGCCAACATGCTTTGTATATTTAAGTCCAGAATTATAAATATGTTTACTCCTCATTCTACATATATTTTAAAGTGAAAAAAGTCTAAGGTTTCTACTCCTACTCTCAGTTTAGACTAAAAGAAAAGTATCTTTAAACAAAAATATTTGGTTACATTCCCCCTGTCCCCATAGAAAAGGTCTGAGTATAAGCTTGGAGTGGGAAATTCAGAAGATTTCCAGAGTGAATGGAAAGAAGTAGCTCTTCCTAGGCTGGTGCTTCATATCTATCTGAGAGATTTTGCTGCCTATCTCTAGCTTGGAGGAGATAGCAGGGAGGAATTGAGTAGGGATGGAGAAATTAGATTATTCTTTATCTTCTCCTGAATCAGGCCCCCAAAGCAGAACTTAATTTTTGGTTTGAATTTTGTGCATTTCCAGAGCAAGAAACACCTCTTTACTCTGAAGGAATTTTCAGAATGTATCACAGTGCCCCTCATATATGTTTTTGGTGATCCCATGCACCATTGCTCCCTTCTATCAGGACAGAAAATCAAGAGTTCCTGTGACCATATCTCTCCTGATGCTTAATGTAATTGGTGCCACAGAGTTGTCATAGCATCTGAATGGTCTTTGGGGTCTTAGACTGATTTCTTTGGAGAAGCTGGGGTAGGCATGTAGCAGATTTGGAGATGGAGTCAAGTCACTCCAAGGACCAGGTCCCTGAGGATTCTTCAATAGGAGCTTTTTCCACTGACCCCTGAGAGCCTCTGTCCTGGATAATCTATTTGGATAGAAAAAGGGCTGGCATGTGGGAAAGGGAACTTGAGAAGCTTTGGAATGGCCTAAGTGTATGCAGGGCACTGATCTGGGGATCAATCTATATCTGTTCAAATATTCTCCCTCCCAGCTCTGCACTGGCCACAGAGGGGAGCAGGTAAATCATTACCCTGGGGGGGGGGCACATAGGAGGCTTTGTCCACTCACTCTTACATCAGGCTTTCTGTTTCTCTGTGCCTTCCTCCCTAACAGAGATGCGGTACCCAGGGATTGCTCCACTGGGGGTGAGGAAACACTGCCATGAATGTATTTATTTAAAAGATTTCTCACTAGAAACCAGACCCTGGAGGGCCCCATTTCTCACTGATGAATCACCAAATGCTGCTGTTTACTGTTATCTCACGCCTGGCTCTGCATCCCTCCTCTTTTCAAACTCAGTTTGCAAAGCTATCATTTAATACTTGGGTTTCAACTTTGTGATACTAATATTCAAGTAGGACTTATTTCCCAGAGCTGGATAGGCCCCAATACTAATGTCAGCCAGGTATCCTGGGCTCCTTTCCTTCCTTCTGCTCCCACAGGAGTCAGCCATGAAATCATTTTTGGATTTTTTTTTAGGGGGAAGAGAGTGAGTTTGTTTTTATTTTTTTAAGGATTGAGGAACCAGTTAACTGAGGAATTATTTTGGCTGAAGGGGTTAGGGAAAGTCCTTTATCCACTTCTGATCAGACTCTGGTCCATCCAGCTGATTAACTAGTGGGTTTTTGGAGCATCTAAATGACCTTCACAGACCAAGGGAGAACCTTCTGGAACACTTGCTCCATCCTTAACAAATTTCCCTTCAATCCTGATTTCTTCCCCCACTTTCTACATACATCTTTTCTATCTTTTTGTCCTCCCAAAAATCTAAAAAAAAGCTGCATCCTAGGTCACCATCTCCAATTCCAGCTGCTTTTTTTTTTGTCTCCTAGCATATGATGCCAAGAAAGAGGAAGAATCATCCTTTCTGACTCTCCCTCTGGCATTGTCACTCAAAAACCTATCATTTCTGAGATTCCCTCTATGTAGCTTAGCAGTTCTTAACCCAAGGACCATGAACTAACCTTTACAAACATATTTATAATTGTATTTCAATAAAACTGGTTTCCTTTATAATGCTGTGTATTTGAGTTTATACAAACAATAGGTACCCTATGGTATTTAAAAGGTTAATAACCTCTAATCTAGATTATTCAGCCTGATCCTCATGGCTGGAATCTACCAATCCTGAAGTCACTTTCCTTACTTTCTCCAGGACTTTGCTGCCTCACTCAGTCTTTCTGGAACCCAACTCCTGTCTTTATACTTGAGAACTTCAATATAACATTGGTGTCACTTCAAACAAACTGGTTTCCCATTTTTCTCCTCAATTCCAACAACCTATAGCTTTGTTCCACCTCAGGGTTGGAAGTGGTGGGGCAGAGATGTGAGGTAAAATATAAAGGACACTATCTTTGGAGCCAAAAGGCCTGAATTCAAAGCCTTCCTCAGATGTTTACTATTTATACCAACTCAGAAAAGTCACAAAGCATCCCTGGATCTCAGTTTCCCCATATGTAAAGTGAGGGAGTTAGACCAGATGACTTCTAAGGTCCCTTTCAGTTCTCTGGTACTGATCCTGTTATCTGCAATCTATAGAGATAATTGTAATTTATTTATTTATTCTCCCCCTCCAATTAATTAGTTAATTAATTTGGGATTTTTTTTTACCCCCCATGATTCATGTTCTTTCCCTCCTCTCCTCCTTCCCCCTCTCCTGGAGCCAATGAGCAATTCCACTGGGTTTTACATGTATCATTTTTCAGAACCTATTTCCATATTATTCATATTTGCAATAGAGTGATCATTTATAGTCAACAAGGGACCATCATAATTTAGCTCTCACTCTTACATATAACTGCCATTGCTATATAATATTGAACTCTAAAATGTTGTTCAGTTGTTTCAGTCATGTCTCACTCTTCATGACCCCCATTTGGGGATGTCTTGTCAAGATACTGGAGTGACTTACCATTTCTTTGTCCATCTTATTTTACAGATGAGGAAACTGAAGCAAACAGGGTTAAGTGATTTGCCCAGGATCACCCAGCTAGAAAGTGTCTGAGGCCAGATTTGAATTCAGGAAGATGATTCTGACTCTAGCCCTGACACTCTATCTACTGTACCACTTGACTGCCCTAAACTCTGAAATGACTCTCGCTAATAATATTCTTATCCATCCATCCCTTCTTTAACCAAGCTCTAAATAAACCTCTTCTTCATCCTTACCTCAACCTCCATTCTCTTCTTACATGTTTATTCTGCCAGTTTATTGACCTTCATTTTCCTCCCTTAAAAGTCTTAATCTTATAGTTAATCAATTCAACGCTACTTTGTCCTCCATCCCTGAATCCCTTCCTCCCTTGTCCTACTGCTTTCATGTTCTGCCAATTCTCAACCCTGGATCACTCCCAACAGTCAGAAGAAGACATCCAAGACTGAGGCTGGGCAGGGCAAAGACTGGCATTAGGACAAGGGGGCAAGAGACACAAAAGAAGATAAACCATTCTACCCAAATTAATTTACCTATTTAGCGCCATACCTATCAAACTACCAAAAAACTTCTTTACTGAATTAGAAAAAACTATAACAAATTTCATTTGGAATAACAAAAGATCAAGAATAACAAGGGAATAATGAAAAAAATGTGAAGGAAGGGGGCCTAGCAGTACCAGATATTAAACTATACTATAAAGCAGCAGTCATCACAACAATATGATACTGGCTAAGAGACAGAAGGGAGGACCAGTGGAATAGACTTGGGGTTAATGACATCATCAAGACAGTGTATGATAAACCCAAAGAGCCCAACTTTTGGGACATGAATCCACTATTTGACAAAAACTGCTGGGAAATTTGGGAAACAATATGGGAGAGATTAGGTTTAGATCAACATCTCACACCCTACACCAAGATAAATTCAGAATGGTTGAATGACTTGAATATAAAGAGGGAAACTATAAATAAGTTAAGTGAACACAGAATAGTATACTTGTCAGATCTCTGGGAAAGGAAAGACTTTAAAACCAAGCAAGAGTTAGAGAAAATTACAAAATGTAAATTAAATGGTTTTGATTATATTAAACTAAAAAGCTTTTGTACAAACAAAAACAATGTAGTCAAAATCAGAAGGGAAACAACAAATTGGGAAAAAATCTTTATAACGAAAAACTTTGACAGGGGTCTAATTACTCAAATATACAAGGAGTTAAATCAATTGTATAAAAAATCAAGCCATTCCCCAACTGATAAATAGGCAAGAGACATGAATAGCCAATTTTCAGGTAAAGAAATCAAAAGTATCAATAAGCACATGAGAAAGTGTTCTAAATCACTAATAATTAGAGAAATGCAAATCAAAACAACTCTGAGGTATCACCTCACACCAGCAGATTGGCTAAAATGAAAGAAGGGGAGAGTAATGAATGCTGGAGGGGATGTGGTAAAATTGGGACATTAATGCATTGCTAGTGGAGTTGTGAACTGATCCAACCATTCTGGCTGGCAATTTGGAACTATGCTCAAAGGGCTATACAAGAATGCCTGGCCTTTGATCCAGCCATACCACTGTTGGGTTTGTACCCCAAAGAGATCATAAATAAACAGACTTGTACGAAAATATTTATAGCTGCACTTTTTGTGGTGGCAAAAAACTGGAAAAGGAGGGTATGTGAATGGCTGAACAAATTGTGGTATATGCTGGTGATGGAATACTATTGTGCTCAAAGGAATAATAAACTGGAGGAATTCCACGTGAACCAGAAAGACCTCCAGGAACTGATGCAGAGTGAAAGGAGCAGAGCCAGAAGAACATTGTACACAGAGACCAATACACTGTGGTAAAATAGAATGTAATGGACTTCTGTACTAGCAGCAATGCAATGAC
>NC_058132.1:200443275-200472050 GCF_016433145.1 Gracilinanus agilis
AGAGGGAGAGAGAGAGAGAGAGAGAGAGAGAGAGAGAGAGAGAGAGAGAGAGAAACTGAGAGAGTGCTTACTCATAGTGATGTTACAGTGCACTGACTATTTTATAGACAGGGAGGTCCACAGAAAATGTCTGAAGACAGCAGGGAGGAGAGGGGATTTTCGTGATACTATAAATATATTTTATAGTCTTTGGGTTTTCTTTATGACTGACCCAATAAATAATTTACTGGTCAGTAAAAGATCAAAGGAGCTGCCACAATTGCAGCCTAGAGCAGCCAAACCTCCACTGTTCATGTCTGCCAGCTTACCTCCAAGGGATGGGGCACTATTCTGTGTCCTCCTCCTCCCAAACTGCCAGAGCCCTATGGTTGGGGAAGAGTGAAACAGAAAGGCATGAGAGAAGGATGGAACAGACTCCTCCAAATAACTAGTTCAGAGAAATCTCCAGGTGGCCATGCCACCAGATAGAGTCCAAGAGTTCAGACAATGCTGTTGCTTCCTATTAGGCAAAGTACTGATTTACCAAACTACAGGCTCCTGATACAGGCACCCATAGGAAAGAAAGTTTGCAGTCCAGGTAGTAGGGTACACTTCCTAGATTTGAGTCATAACAGAGATATAACTAGGGCAAGAACAACTGGAGCTTTGACTCCAGAGTGCCAGATTGTTTTTTAAATTAATTTATTAATTGACTGGTTAAGACATCTTCCTGCCATGATGGTGAACCTATAGAAATGTCTGCCAGAAGGGGCTGCTCCCTTCCCCCTCTCCATGCTGCCTGAGGACATTTCTCCCATGACCTACCCCTCTGCCCAGCAGCCCAATGGGAGCACTTCCTCCCTCCCCTGCCTGGGGTAAAGGGGCAGCTCATATGCTCCTGAGGGTCACAGTTTGAGCAATTGGTCTCTAAAAAGTTCACCATCACTGTCTTACTGTGTTCAGTTGTCTCTACCATCCAAAAGAAAAAGGGTTTCACTCCCCTGGCACAGGTCTATACATATAGGGTGCCAAATTTCAGAGGGCACTGACAGCATTTGGATTTCTACTATGTTGCTAGAGACAAGGACAAAAATGAATCTCTATTCTTTTTTTTTTTTTAACCCTTACCTTCAATCTTAGAATCAATACTCTGTACTGGTTCCAAGGCAGAAGAGCGGTAAGGGCTAGGCAATGGGGGTCAAGTGGCTTGCTTGCTCAGGGTCACACAGCTAGGAAGTGTCTGAGGCCAGATTTGAATCCAGAGCTTCCCATCTCTAGGCCTGGCTCTCAATCCACCAAGTCACCCAGTTGCCCCCATGAATCCCTATTCTTGAGAAGTTTACAATCTAGCCAGGGGAGACAACAAGTACATCTATAGGTTTGTACAAAACAGATACATGATGATTTAGAGGAGGAAACAAATGGGGGATCATGGAAGGATCCATGTAGAAGATGTCACTTGAGTTGAGTTTGAAGGAAACTTGGGATTCCATTAGACAGAGGTGAGGAAGACATATATTCTTGCATGGAGGACAGTTAGTACCAAAACTCAGAGCCAAGATTGGAAAATTATGTATAAAAAACACGAAGACCAGTTACCTGGACTATAATGGGCAGAAAGGTAAGTAATGTATAATAAAGCTGGAAAAAAACAGGTTGAGGTCAGGTTGCATTGGGTTTTAGACATCAAATAGGAGTTTATATTTGATCATAGAGGGAATGGGAAGCCACTGAAGTTTATTAAGTATCAGACTGATATGGTTGGAAAATCACTTTTGTAGAGGAAGGATTAAAATAAGGAATGACCTGAGTCAAGCAATGGTTCAAGAGAGAGTTGATAACAGTTGTGTAAAAGAAGAGAGAGGAATGACAATCAAGGGATATGGTAGAGAGAGAAATAAGATTTGACATCTGGTTGGATACATGGGGTAAATGAGTTAGGAGGGGAGAATGGAACTAAAGTAGTGAACTTGAATGCCTGGAAGATGATGGTGCCTTCCAAAGAAATAGAAAAGTTCACCAGGTTCATCTTGGTGTAGCAGATGATGTTCTGAATTTGGAGTCAGAAAGCCTTGAATGAGTTCAGACCTTGTCTTGGACACAAGCTGTGTGACCCTGGACAAGTCATTTCATTTCTATATGCCTAAATGTCCTCATCTGTAAAATGGAAATAATTTCATCCACGACTTCACATGGTTATTGTGAGAGCCAGATAACATGATATTATATATGTAAAGCATTTGCAAATGTTCAAGCATTTTACAAATGTTAGCTTTTATTATTGTTAACTCACATTCTTTGCCCCCAAAGGAATATAATGTAAGAAAGACAAATAAGAAAGTTCATTTTACTTACTGGGCCAAATAATGTCTGCGTGCCCAGAACCCTATATAATCTCTGAGCCTAGACAGATCATTTGGGGTTTTGTGGGCTGGTATAGATCTGTGGCTACCTGCAAGGCTCAATTAACATACATACATTTAGCTTTATTTCACTTGGGAATGTCACACACAGCTGCAAAGTTTTAAGAGACCATCAGCACCTTGCCAGGCTACAAAAGCTTTCCCAAAATTCCACTGAGATTTGGACACTTAATAGGATAGAGACTGTTAAAGGAAACATATCCAAAGGCAGATCCTGATTTATTTCATCTCCTCTCTTCCCTCTCCCCTCTCCTACCTCCCGCCCCCATCTTATCCCTAATGGAAGCCCAATGCTAAATGGATTGGTTGCGGGTGGACGGTTGTAGATCGGCAATATGCTATCTTCATAAGTGGCTTCCCCAGGCAGGGGTAAGAGGCATCTGCCGAGGTGCCAGCATGGATGTCAAACCGTAAATGAGATATCCAACGGCTTCATTCATTACAGTGACTCAATTCAATGCTTCATATTCAAAGTGTAGCCCGGGGTTTAGGGGGAGGAAGAGAGGAAGAGAGGAGTAGGTCACAGTGGAGGGCCTCCCTCTGCCGATAGTCAACCTTTCCCTGACTAGCAGCGAACAGCACCCAGAAAATGCCACTGGATCACCCCCTCAGAGCCCCTGAACTTTGCTGGAAGATAGGAATGAAGGCAAAACAATAGCAGGTCCGTGGAATGGGTTCTTTATCCCTGGAGTAGAAGTTGGACGTAGTATCTGTAAATCAAGAAGTAAATTCATTTTGCCTCTCTCCAGAATCGTGTTGTGCCTCAATCTGGGGACACAAACAACAGAACAGTAACAGATCCAGCTTTGGTATTGTAGTTGGGCAAGCATGTGGCAGGGAACAGACCACGGGCTGAATTTGGAGTGAGAGAGCTTGAGCTCAATCCTGGCTCTTCCACTCACCACCAGGGTGACCAAGGGCAAGTTTCTTCAGTTCTCTGGGCCTTGTATAATGAGGTGTTGGGGATGAATTAGATGGCCTTTAATATGCCACTCAAAGGACAGCTAGGTGGCAAAGTGGATAGAGTAAGGTTAGGGTAAGGAAGCCTCATCTTCCTGAATTTAAATCTGTCCTCAGATACTACTAGCTAGGTGACCCAGGGCAAGTCACTTAATCCTGTTTGCCTCGGTTTCCTCATCTATAAAATGAGCTGGAGAAGAAAATGGCAAACTACTCCAGTATCTTTGCCAAGAAAACCCCAAATGGGGTCATGAAAAGCCAAACACAATTGAAATGACTGAACAACAGTAACATCCACCCCTCCACATTGCCTCTTAATATAAATTAAAATGAGGCTAATTTCTGGGTACCTAGGTGGCATATTGGATAGAGTATAGTGTCCAGAGTCAGGAAGACTCCTCTTCCTGAGTTCAAATCTGATCTCAGCCGCCTACTAGCTATGTGATCTTGGGCAAGTGACTAAACTCTGTTTGCCTCAGTTTCCTCATTTATAAAATGAGCTAGAGAAGGGAAAGGCAAACAACTCTAGAGTCTTGGCAAGAAAACTCCAAAAGCGGTCACGAAGACTTGGGACAGGACTGAAAATGATGTCATACAATGTCCCACCTAGCTCCAACTCTGTAATCCTGTGAACTTCCTTTTGTCTTCCCTTTTTTTTTAAAGGAAAGAAACCTTAAACATTAAGTCACTGTCCGTAAACATTAAAACACTGTCTAAATGTCAGTTCTATTATCACAATAATCAACTTCAGCATCCTCTAAAGCCAACAGGGTAGTTCACCGATTCACTCATAAATACTTATTGAGCAGCTGTGGACAAAGCCATTGCTGTGAGTGGATAAAAAAAAAAAGCAATCAGGAGGAAAGTTAATGAGAAAAAAATTAGCTGTGGTTAGCACCATTTTAAATGAGTAAGTTACAAGTTGAATAGAAAGTGATTAGTTCATAAGATCATAGGTTTAGAGTGATGTTTTCAGACCCTGCTAGCTTCACCAATTGTTTTGTGATTTCCTCTGGCATGAATTCTCCTGGAAGGACATAGGGGTCTTCCCTATTAAACCCAGACTAGTTCTACAACTGGACTCAGTTCCCTACTGCCCCAGGGTAGAGGAGGCTGCCATGTTCGGATCTCCGGTTTATATGTAGGGAAAGGCTGGTGGCCAGCCAGAGACAGCAGGGAAAACAATCCCTTCTTGAGTTCTAGTGCTGAGAATACCATGTAAAACAATGGGAGATGGTTCAATGCAAAGCTTTATGGCAAGCAGTGGGAAACAAGGAGGAGAGGAGAGAGGAAAAGGGGAGGCAACTTACAAGTCAGGCATACACACCAAAAGAGTATGAGTCACAAAAGGGCAGAGCTGTGCCAGGGAGCACAGAGACACAAGTCCCTTTCTCAGGAAAGAAAGTGCTCCAGAGGAAGGTGTGTTTCAAAGTGCCCTTCTGAAAGTGGGATTCTTTATTTTTTTTTTTTAACCCTTAACTTCTGCATTAGAATCAATACTATGTTTTGGTTCCAAGGCAGAAGAGTGGTAAGGGCTAGGCAATGGGGGTTAAGTGACTTGCCCAGGGTCACAAAAGTGGGGTTCTTATACTATGATTGTGGGTGCCCCTCCCCTAAAGCTGGTCAAAGTTTATAAATAAGGTGCCAGGGCAAAATATAATTTGGAGGGGTTGTTATCAAGGAGAGAGGAAAAAAAACTAGTGGTAGACAAAATATTATTTGGGGCACAATTAAAATTTTTTTTGCACAAAAAAAATTTGGGGCACTTTTAAAAATGTTACTGTCAGCATTTTTCCATGAGTATGTTTTACAAACTTTCTATAAACTCCCTTAAGGAGAGACTGTCACAGTAGTCTCAAGACCACTGGGCACAATCTTATAACAAGCTAGATGGGACCTTAGAGATCATCCCCTGTACTAGTAAGGTAGTAACTGACAGAGGGAGGATTAGGAACCCAGTTTTCTAACTCCAAACCCAATGTTCTTTCTACCATACCACTTTAAAGAGACTCATTAAGATAATACATGTATGACCCAGTGGGATTGCTTGTTGACTCTGGGAGAGGAGAGGGGAGAAGGGGAGGGAAAGAACATGCATCATGTAACCATGGAAAAACACTTAAAAATAAATTTAAAAACCAAAAAAATTAAAAGGACTGATTAAGTGGAGCTGAGTGGCTTATTCACTAGCATCATTTTAAAAATTATTTCTAAATTCATCCATGTGGATTTATTTTCACTCATTCCACAGAAATACATTCATTTACTTAAAATTCACCTTTTGTTTTCTGGGAACAGTATCATACCCAGAGGTGTGCTAATAGATGTTTGACAACAGACTCTCTAAAAATGTAGCACACACTTCTAAATTTTATCAAAATTATTATAATTTTCATCATCATTTTCTTAAGACTAAACAATCAAGAGGCAGCTAGGTGGTACAGTGGATAGAGGACCAGGCCTGAAGTTGAGAGGATTTAGGTTCAAATCTGGACGCAGACTCTTCCTAGCTGTATGACCCTGCGTAAGTCACTTAACCTTGAGTACCTAGCCCTTGTTGCTCTTCTGTCTTAGAATTAATTCTAAGACAGAAGGTAAGGGTTTTAGTAAAAAAAAAAAAATCAACAAAACAATAAATCAAGCCCAAATTTGTAGTGTCTGCCTATTTCCAAGCTGTAAATATTCAAATTGAAAATTTAAGCAATCAACTCTCTTTAGCCTGTACATGCTGGCTCCAGTATCCCCCTAAAGTTTTCAAGAATGGCCTGTCATTCATAAACATGGAGTAATGGGGGATCTGAGATCATTGAATCAAAATTACAGAACTTCAGAGCTAGAAGGGAACTCAGAAATCATCTAATTCAACCTACACCAATATAATATTTTCTTTTTTATCTATGTCCAAAAAGTTTATTCATACAATTATATCCAAAATATTATTGATGATATTATTATTACTATTACTATTATTATTATTATTACACCCTTCCTTTGCCTAGAGATCTCCAATAAGGAAAAGCCTCCTTTTGGACAATTCTAATCATTTAAGAAGTTTTTCTTTTCATTGAGTCAAAATCAATGCCTCTTTGTTAATGTCCAACCATTTGCTCCAACTCTACTCCCTTGTGTCAAATAGAATGAGTGTTATATCCTTCTCCCACAAGATAACCCTTTATAAACTGGAAAACAGTTACTCTGTCCCTCTAAGTCTTCCCCCTGCTAATCATTCCTACTTCATTCAATCAATCCCCACGTGGTGCAATGTCCCTCATGATTGTGATTGTTCAAGTCTGGACATTTTAGTTTGTGAACAGCATTCCTAAAATGTAGTGCCTCGAATCTGGCCTGAAAGTCTTCCAGATACCAACTGAGCAGGGCCAAAACTGACCATTATGCCTCTTTTTTGGCTTTTTGGCCTTAAAGATTACACCTTTGGACTTTTTCTAATAACCCTGTCTTAGAATTGATGTTTTAATTTAATTTTAATTCAAGAGAATAGCAGTAAGGGCTAGGCAATTGGGGTTAGGTGACTTGCCCAGGATCACACAGCTATGAAATGTCTGAGGTCAGTTTTGAAACCAGGATCTCCCATCTCTAAGCCTGACACACTATCCACTGAGCCACCTAACTGTCCTCCCAGATCTTATTTCATAGGAAGTATTAACTAACTATACCTTATTCTTAAATTGTTGTTTATTCTTAAATTGAACTTTTTGAATAGAATTTCACATTAATCCCTATCAAATTTCATCATATTAAATTCAGCCCATCACTGTAGTCTGTGGATTTTTTTTTTAAATTCAAACTCTGTCAGCCATTATTATCTGTCCAGCCCAGGTTTATATCATCTGAAAATTTTATAAACAATGCAGTCATTTTACTGAGAAGGAAACTGAGGCCCAGGGGGCTTATGGAGCCTGCCCACAGTCATAATCCAGTTAGCAGTAGAGTCAAAGCTAGAACTCAGGTCCCCTTACCATCAATCCAGGAGTATTCTTTCCATACTGATGAAGTATTTTATAATTTAACACTAGTAGGGAATGGGGAGCAATAAAAGGAAGGCTGTGGAGTGAAATGCTTTAGCAGTAATAATTGAGCAATATGGCTCAGTGAGAAAGGGAGGAGGGCTGGCTATTATCTCTTTCTGTAGGAATCAATTAGCATTCAGACAGAGGGCAAGAAACAAAGCAAACCACAGAGGTATTTATTAGAGAAGCTAAAACTGTGTGTGGTGGGGTGGGGAGGATGTGAGGTTTGGTTTCTGGAAGAGATAGGAGGAAGAGGAGAAAGAACTTTAAGACAAACCAATATGGTTTTACCATCTGATTGAAACAGAGAGGGGATGATTGATCATCAGCTGGGTTTTTAGGGGATAATGCTTTGAAACAGAGAGAGAGAGAGAGAGAGAGAGAGAGAGAGAGAGCACAGAGTATGTAGAAGGCACTGATGACCCAATCCAAAGAAATTTGATTTAAGAGCATAGATTTAGCTAGAAGGGACAGTTTCTTTCTGCTACTTGGCCAAACAGGAACTTAGAGATGTCCCTTACAGCTAAGTCATCAGTGTGAAAAGAATACTCCTGGTCTGATGGTAAGGGGACCTGAGTTCTAGCTTTGGCTCTACTGCTAACTGGATTATGATTGTGGGCAAGCTCCATAAGCCCCCTGGGCCTCAGTTTCCTTCTCAGTAAAATGACTGAGTTGTTTATAAAATTTCCAAATGACATAAAAATGGGCTGGAGAGATAATATTGGATGACAGAATCCAAATTTAAAAAAAAAAATCACAGATTACAGTGACAGACTGAATCCAATAAGAAAGAACAGCAATTTTGCCCAGGACCAGGTTTAGACTTTGTATTTCTTCCTGAAGAATAGACATGGAATCAAAAGGTTTGAGTCCCATTTCAGCTACCTATTAGCCATTTGAGCTTTGGCAAGTCACTTCACTTTGTGGAGTTTCCTCATATAGAAAATGGGAATAATTCTTAAACTACCTACCTCATAGAATGGTGGTATGGATCAAATGAGATCGTAGGATCATAGAGGGAGACACAAACTTCTTGGTTTTTTTAATTGACCACTGTATTTTAATGAGATTGGTTTTCTTTACAATCCTATACATTTTATCTCATGCATTTAAAAACACTGTTCTGAAAAGTGAT
The DNA here is from genome assembly GCF_016433145.1 of Gracilinanus agilis. Taxonomy (NCBI): domain Eukaryota; kingdom Metazoa; phylum Chordata; class Mammalia; order Didelphimorphia; family Didelphidae; genus Gracilinanus; species Gracilinanus agilis. The sequence goes on from NC_058132.1 coordinate 200,451,801, forward strand.
CCTTAGGATACTGTAGCCTGTTGGAGGGGACCATGACAGTCAGAAAAAAAAATTTTTTAAATACCTTATCTTGAGCTAAAAGGGACCACAGAGGTGCTCTCCTCAAACCGCCTTATTTAACAGATGAACAAACAGCCCCAGAGAGGTAATAATGGATTTAAATTGTAAAGTGCTGCATGAATATGTACTCTCTTTATCACTGCTGCATCAGGACTACACAGGCCCTCTTCCTCAAAGGAACACAAACCCTTCTATGGTAGAGGAGAACTTCACTGCAGGACCTCAGGCTTTAACAAAAACCAAGATTTCATTCCTAGCTGGAGGGATGACAATGAAGAGTAGTGCCCAAGGATATTATGCCTTACTGTTCACAGGGACCTTTCTTCAAAACAACCAAATGGTGGAAGGAAGCACCTATTTTATGGAGGAAGAGGTTGAATCTTGCCCAAGATCCCTTCACCCATCAGTCTCCAGAGTTGGGATTCAATATGGTGCACTTTCCAGGATTCATCCTGTCTCTGAGGAAAAGTGCAGCAACAGTAGGGCCAGAACAGAGCTCTCCAGCATCCTTCTCATTCTTTGAGATCCAAATCTCCAAAAAGACTTGCTCACTGCCACCGGCTAGTGGCTTTTCAGTGTCACTTTCTCTCCTCTTTGCTCTAAACACCCTGCCACAAGCTATAAGACTTGAAGCTTCTTTTTATTTCCAGTTCCCTGATTTCTAAAAAATGGCATAAACCTTCTAAAGTTTCTGTTTTGTTTTAAAAGGTTTTATTCCATGAGACTCCAGCAATATGAATACAGAAGCACACCAACAACAAATTAAAGGGGGAATTTACCAGCTGGCAATGGTGTCAGTTGACCGGTCCCAGATATAAACCTGGCCTCAGACACTTCCTTAGCTTGCTTTTCTGGCAACCTGATTCCCCTTCTGTCAGTTCTTGACCTTGATGCTGTCTCTCCTCTATCTGGCTGACTTGGTTAGGAAGGCTATATGGTATCTTGATAGAAACTGACTTTCTCAACTCTTAGCATCATGGGTGGAAACTTAGGGCCTGGGACAGGGGCCTCTTACTTGCACTCCCCCAGTTCTGTTTCTTTTTTTAAACCCTTATCTCATATCTTAGAATCAATACTGTGTAGTGATTCCAAGGCAGAAGAGCAGTAAGCTAGGCAATGGGGGTTAAGTGACTTGCTTAAGGTCACACAGCTAGGAAGTGGCTAAGGCCAGATTTAAACCTAGGACCTGGCTTTCAATCCACCGAGGCTCCTAGCTACCCCCACCAGTTCTCACTTCATGAGCTCTGGAACTACAAGGAGCCAACCAACAGAATTGAGATGAGCATGGAACACCCTGAGCTTTGTCCCATGAGTCAATATTCAGAGGTATGTACTTCTTTCCTACCCAGAGCTTCACCCTATCTCCTTCCAAGCACTCAGCAAAGCCAACCCCAAAGACTTCCCATTTTCTGGGGTTCCCTCAAACTCCTTTTCCAGGCACACCTTCCCATCAGAGCTCCATAGTGCTTCCTGGCCTAAACTTTCATCATACAGAACACCTCAGATCAGTACAGGATCAATGAAGGGACCAGTGAAGAAGAAGCCCTGAAGATAGTTGTTGCCCTCACATACACACACATACCCAACTCTAAAGGAAATTCAGTCTCAGCCTTCCTTAATCCCTGTCTTCTTCTGTTTTTCCATTGTGCCCAACAGAACTTCCTACTATTATAAACAAGATATCACTTTAATCTCTTCCACTCACATTACTTCGATCTCAGTCTACGTATATGATCCTCTGACCTCTCTGGGCCTCAGTTTCCTTATGTGTAAAGTAGAGATTTGACTAGATGATCTTCTTGCCTTGTAGCTTTGAATCATATATTCCTGAAATGTCTTATGATATCAAATAACTCTTGTCATAATATAGTAGAAAGAGCAATAGAGTGGTAGCCAAGGCAGACAAGTTCCAATTCTACCTCTTTTCTTGTTAGTTGCCAGACCAGGGACCGGTCACTTAACCTCCATGATCCTCAGTTTTCTCATGTCCATAATAATAATGATAACAATAATAACATTAATGTATTAAATGATATGCTAATGTTGATGTTAATATTAATGTTATTTAATAGGGTTATTTTGAGAATCCAATAACAAATACTTTGCAGGACCACTTTAAAGGGCCATGTCTATAGATCATCTATCATTGTCATCATCATAATCATCATGCTTCCACAAAATCCTCCTATGGTGCCTCATCAGGGTAAAGAAGTGATCCTGGGTTCTCAAAAACCAGTGAAAGCAGAATATAAACTCTGAGAGTTCCTGCAGCATTTGAAAGGTTTCAAGGAGGGTCCCAGCAAAAAAAACAAGGCTATTTCCTGATGATCTACTTACCTGAAAACAGTAGCAACCCATGAAACAAAGACAACTACAAACTAAGCCCTCAGTCCTGAGCAGCCCTCCTCTCCTTCTGCAGTGAAGGTAGCAGAGAGAAAATAGTTAATATGAACCACATGAATTTTAGACCATCCAGCCATTTTAATTTGGCCACTGGAACTCTAAACTGAGATCATTTTACAATAATCAACAAGCAGACATCCTACTGGGGGTGGGGCGTTAATGATTAATGTTCTGACAAAAAATGAAACAGGAAGAAAAAAGATTTGCAGTTAAGTGGAAAGATAGATCATAGGTACTCTTTGCAAAGTCAAATAAAGTAATTGGAAGAGCTGATTTTACCAGATACCCAAAGGCAACAAGAAACACCATCTTTTAGAAGATTTGTCATTTCATCTTGCAGTATTTGCAAAAATACCACCATGAAAATAATTGCAGCATGCACACCAATATCTATTGCAGAAGATGAAGGGGTAGAGGACATTTTATGGAGAAATCAATAAGATCTCCACCCCCCTCTCTGACTTAACTCAACATAATCTATGATACTTGATAACTCGAATACATGGGTGGGAAGAGGTGAGAGATATATTATCAAACATGGAAGAGAGGCCAAACTTATATAATACACAGGAAAGGAATTAGTAGGTTTTGGTCATGGCAAATAACCAAATCACATACCAAAAAAAATGCAATTAATTTTAACAGAAAGGAAATAAGTCGTTGATGATGTGGCAACCATTCCTGAATGAGTCATTTTGTACAGTTAGATAACTGACTTGTTAAAACAAAGAACAAAAGTATACAAAGAAAAAGAAATAGCATGCAACTGAAGTAATGCAGTGCTCACATGAAACAAATTATTGATGATGAAAATTGGGTAATGGACCTAAAAAAGGCCACCAACACTCATTATGATAATTTCATACATAAGTTTAATTGATGTAAATTGCCATAACAAAGAGACAAAAAAAAAAAAACAACCTCCAAAACTAAACTAAACTAAAAGGAGCCTATTCAGCAAACACTCGACTTCTTTGCCAAGTGGAGAGAGATGGCAGCCAAAGGCAATATTGCTTTAGGATATGAACTTGTCTGTAAAATTTTACAAAAAAAGACAATAGCAGATGATTAGTGAAGCATAAAACAAATTTAAAGAAAACTTGTCAAGAGGTCCTACTAAATAGTTATTTTGTGATGAAAATAGAAGAGCCACAAAAAAAAGAGGGGAAATGGAAAAAATCTGAAAAGATTTTTATAGCAAAACTGCTTCACCATTAAGGGCGTATACTTGCTCTATAACATCATAATCTTGGATTTACTTACAAAGGAGGTAGAAATGGCACTAAAAATAATAAAGATGGGGAAAGTAGCCTAATTAAACTAAGGATACATCAAGAAATTCTCTGTGAAAGGCAACACCATTGTGTGTTGGGTTTCTGAAGGAGGGAAAGCTATTAAGGGTGTGGGGGGAAATCCTCAGATCTTATTTATCCAAAAAAGAGAGTCAAAGAAGAGTAAGAGCTCACCTCCTATATGCCCATTTTCCCATCTATATAAAATGTTTATGCAATTTTATACAAAACTGAATTCAATGAAATTATTATTATTATACAAAACTAAATTAGACAAAAGATTATACAAAACTAGATCCTACCTAGGGATCAAAGTCATCCTCAATGACGGTGTTGGTAGGTAGTAGGCTCAAGCAATCTTCCAATACAGCTTTTCTATCACAAAACTGAGAAGTAAAAAGAATAAAAAATATCACTTTGCTAGTTATTTTTTAAATTGATTTAGCAGGACAAGACTCTTTTTCAATAAGGTATCTCCTGTCCATACATCTGAAACATTCAAGAGACCTTGAACAACAGTGATATATTTATTTGTTCAGCCACAACATGATCATAAACATCATTTGAGGCATCAAACAAAGAGAAGAATGTTCAATAAAGATGTTTGCCAGTGTGTCGCAGAAAGTGAAACTCAAAATGAAATCCCCCAAGATGATTCTGTATATGTAAATGACTTCAGATCATCAAGCCCCCAAATTCTGTAATCTCCTGGTAGATATCCATGACCACTCAAAAGACTTTGGCTTAACCATCCACATAGGAAAAACTAATTGGATTGAAAAAAATGTCTGTTTCCTAGATCAGACCATGAGTTTGGATGGCAACCTATAGAGCTTTTACATCAGTAAATTATGTGTGAAAATGTATGTATAGTTATTTGTATAGGACAGACATTACAAATGGACAATGAATTGAAAATAGAATTAAATAGGAGGAGAGTAAGCTGAATTGATTTCAGAGGATTTCAAGGCTCTTTTTATTGATGTTAGATCTCATACCAATATCCTTCTGATGTTATATGGTGAGAAGACATGGAGTTCCAGTCTTCAGAGAATTAAAAAGGGTGATCATGTGGAAGGCAATAGAGGATATTGTGGACAAGAGTGGGGTGCGACATATAAAAATAAGGGAAAAGAACAGAATTAAAGGATGTCATTGAGGAAATAGATGAGAGAAATTCAAGGGGGTTTGATCATAGAATTAGGGCAAGAGATAACGCACAGACAGCTCCAGTGATCCATTATTATCTTCATATCAGGACAAACACCAAAACCCCATCCAACACTGAAATTTAACTTAATGCAGGATGGAAACAAGAGGCACATAAGATGGCTAAGAGTGAACAGGTTGAGATCAGTATCTGGAAGGAACATCCAAATCAATGAGATTGTACATACATTTGAATAAATTTGTTTTAACTCAACTTGTAATTTCATCAGAGTATAAAGCTCTTAATGAGGAATTCCTTCTACCAATGCAGACAGGAGTTCACTCCTCCATTTATAGCTTTAGAGAGTTGCCTGAGCCATTGAGAAGTTAAGTGAATTTCCCAGAATCAAACAGTCAGTATATCAGAGGTAACACTCAAACCCAAGTCTTTTTGATTCAGAGGTTGTTGGCTTTCAATTCACTACGTATCTCTTTTGAGCATTATTATTATTAATTTATTAAATAATACATACATTAAGATTATGTATGATAAATGTATATGGCAAATGATTTATTATAATTATTCATTAGTTATCATTATTATTTTTTGGACAAAGGTACAAAAAATTTTAATCCTTGCCCTCTGTCTTAGAATCAACACTAAGTATCAGTTCCAAAGCAGAAGATCAATAAGGACTAGGCAATTGGAGTTAAGTGACTTGTCCAGGATCACACAGCTAGGAAATGTCAAAGGTCAGATTTGAATCCAGGACCTTCCATCTCTAAGTCTGCCTTTCTATTTCCCAAGCCACCTAACTGCCCCAACCATTATTATTATAACTAATATCAACAGTAATGATAATTATAATAATAAGCCTCTATCTGTGTATTATATATAATTGAGGAGGGTTATTATTCTTTTTGGAAAGCAAGGCTAGTTATAAGAAGGATCCCAGCAAGTCAGCCAAAGAAAATTTAAAAAGAGAGAGGATGAAACCAGCCTGAAGTAGATGATTTCTGTGTTATCTCTTCCCCAGCCATTTCAATTAAAGCCCATCTTCTCTGTCATCTGCTTCCATAATCAAAGCAATTGTTATTTCTCCTAACTCACCCCGAGGACATTAATTAACTTTCAAACCCAATATCAGCAGCATGTTCTATTCCTACCTGACACAAGGCTTCCAACGTTGCTGCCTCTTCTTTTCCTTTTTCCAGGAAGGTTCATGGGGGAGCCCCACAAATCGGCTTTGTCCACTTAGGTGGGATGGCTTTAATTTCTTCAGACCACCTTCTCAGAGCTTGGAGTTCCTTTGGCCCTCAGAAGGCAGCTTTTCCCAGACCTACACTTACAGATTCTGGTCGGCTGAAAGTTGGGATCAGGACAAGGCCCTGATTTTACATTTTACAGAAAAAGAAATTAAATCCTGGGGTGAAGGACTTGCCCAAGGTCATCCAAAGCATTTGTTTCAGAGCTCAGTCCAGATCTCAGGTCCCCTGACTCCTATCTGTAGGATATTATCCTCAGGATATTAGATTTAAAACTAGAAGGGGAGACAGACATTATCTATAGTCTAGTTTTACATGTAAGAGTGAGGTTAAAACCACTCCTTCCCATTTTAGCCTTGATACCTTAACCAGGTGAAAATATATCTGGATCCATCCCATCAGAGGCTTTAGACTAATTGCGAAAAGACTCTTGGAACTGAAGTAACTCATTGCAAAAGGCAAGAATTGTTGGTTAGGCTGAAGGAATTTGGTCCTAGAGATCATTTAAATTTTAAAACTGGATTCAACTTCCAGCACATCCCCCAAAAAAGCAAAGGACTTCGCTTTGTCCGAGGAGGACCTCGCAAGCTTCAAAGGGTCCTGAGGATGCTGGACTTCACTTCCTTCCACTGATGTCCTCTTGGTACTGGATGAGTTGACAGGCAGTGCCTGCACTAGGAACCAAGGACGTCCTGGACAGACCCACCATGCTTAGGGAGAAGTGCTAGAGGACTCCCCTGAGTTGGGGGGAAGAGCTATGAGTTACCCCTGGCGCCCCCCTGTGCTCTCTAAGCCTGAGACCACTTTACCTTTAACTCTGTATGTACTTTTGGGGCCACAGACTTGGAGAGGGGAAGGTGCTAAGCTTTCTTGTCCCAAGTGTGCTTGCTGAGCCATCTTAATAAATACTCTTTTCTAAAAAACTACCTAAAGTGGTCTATCTCGATGATTCTCATCTGAAAATCAATAGGGGAAGCACACTGGTGGGGTCTCAAGAGAAGCACTTCCTTAGGAGTTCCCCTGGGGCAGCTAGGTGTCTCAGTAGATAGCCAAGCCTAGAGATGGAAGGTCCTGGGTTCAAATCTAATCTCAGATACTTCCTAGTTGTGTGACCCTGGATAAGCCACTTAACCCTGTTTGCCTCAGTTTCCTCTTCTGTAAAGTGAGCTGGAGAAAGAAATGGCAAACCACTGTAGTATCTTTGCTGAGAAAATTCCAAATGGGATCGTGAAGAGTCAGAGAGGACTGAAAAATGACTAAACGACAAAAGATGTGATTCAGTGTGAACAGGAGTGTCAAACACATGGCCTGTGGCTCACAACACTCCCATATGTGCAAGAATCATGTTGAAATGTAATTGGGACATATTTAAGCAAATAAACAAAAATACAATAGAACACAGGTAATACGAATAGGTGGTTTTCTAAGTCAATACGTGGCCCCCAGAGATCCTAATGGATGGTTTAGTGGCCTTTCTATTTGAAGCTGACGCTGCTGGTGTAGTGGACAGAGTGCTGGCCTTGGAATTAAGGTTCAAAACCCAGGCCTTGTCCCTATCTGAAATGACTCATTTCTCTGGACCTCAGTTTACTTAGGACAGTGCCTGGCACATTGTAGGTACTTAATAAATGTTTTTGATTAATTGACATAAAAATAAGAGTTTTATGCTAGAGGGTATCAAATGTCACTTTATTTATTTATTTTTTAACCCTTACCTTCCGTCTCAGAATCAATACTGTGTATCTTTTCCAAGGCAGAAGAGTGGTAAGGGCTGGGCAATGGGGGTTAAGTGACTTACCCAGGGTCACTCAGCTAGGAAGTGTCTGAAGTCAGATTTGAACCTAGGACCTCTCATCTCTAGCCCTGGCTCTCAATCCCCTGAGCCACCCAGCTGCCCCTTTAATGTCACTTTAGATCTAAAATCTATGATAACAAGGGCAGCTGGGTAGTACAATGGACAGAGCTCCAAGCCTTGAGCCAGGAGGACCTGGTTTCAAATGTTACCTCAGGCACCTCTCAGCTGTGTGACCCTGGACAAGTCATTTAAACCTCAACTGCCTAGCCCTTTCCACTCTTCTGTCTTAGAATTGATACTAAGGCAAAAGGTAAGGGTTATTTTTTTTTAAATCTATGCTAGCTAAAAGGTCCTATACTGGTAGCAATTACAGGTTCAGATAGTAGAGGCAGAACCCAGTTTTTACTTAACTTAAAATAGAAGGCCTATTTATAGGCCGCCATTTCTCTTTTTTTTTTTGTCAAACCCCCTTACCCTCACCCTCCAACCCCAACCTCCCCAAAAATCTGTTTGGATTTTAGGTCTGGGTGACTGTCCATTGCCGTCCAGGCTAAGTCCTGCTCCCCTAGAGACCTAAAAAAAATTATCTTCTGCCCCTGACCTCATAATCCTCATGCAGGTCAAGCTCTAGTCTAAACTCTTCAAAAGCAATGCTGCAGTTCTCTCTTAATTCTCAGTCTCTACAAAATTATCTCCTATTTTCCCCTATTTCCTGTCTCCCAATCAAACACTAGTATTGCCCTTCTGTTTTTCATTTAGTTCCCAGAGGCAACAAGTCAGACTGGTTTTTTTTTCTTATTAAATAGTGATTAGCTATCAAAATCATAATGAACAATTTTGAGATCTAGAGCAAGAAGCATCAAACACTCAGGGGGCAAGTGCCCCCCAAAACACTGCCAAAGACTCTGGGGAGGCTTGAAAGAGGAGATATGGCTCCAGGAAGAGTTCACCTGAAGTACCACCCTAGCACCATCTACTATTTTAAATAAGTGGTTATTCTTGTTAATTCAATACCCTCTAAATTTTAGGCCCTGGGACAAAGCTCTGATCACCTCACCCTAGTTAAAGCTATGTTAGGAAATCTACACAGTCACTTTCCAGAGTTAAGACATACACGTGTACACATGTCATGAGTCCCGACACGCAGACTTACATATACACACATCACAAAGCTTATTTGTGCCTCAAAAGGGAAAAAAAAGTGATTCACTATAATCCCGGTACTCCCCTAGCCCAGAGAACGGAGGTCCTCTGCCCTTCGGTAAGTTTAAATCATGCCTTTATGACTATTTGCCTGTGTATGTGTCTTGGGTAATCCTCAAAGATTTGTAATTGTGACAGCCCAAGAAAATTACAGGTGACTAGAAGCAATTTAATGATAATAAAAATAAAATAAAAACAGTAAACACAGCAGCGGTTGCCTCTAATTTTCCAGCGTCTTTATCATCTAAATGCCTCCCATTCTTTTCCCAATAGACAATTAATGAATCTACAATTGCTCTGGTGGAAATTCTTCACCTCCTTTTACAAAATTCCGTGGGTTGTTTGGGCTCCTGGGAAAAGTCCTCACCTTGTTGGCTCAGATTTCCTCCAGGCTCTCTCCCTATGAGTGAGAGGAAATCTGGGACTTGCACCCCAGAAAGATAAGAAAATGCCCAGAAAACCCACCATTCCTGCCAGGCCCCTCGAATTCTATCTCCAAGGAAGTTTTGCCCAAAGTTTGATGGTCTGAGAAGGGCAGGCAGTGACCTTCTCTCTGGATGTCTCCTTGCCTCCCTCCCTGCGTTAATGTGCATTGTAAAGAGCTTCAGACTCAACAAGTCTCTGTTAGGCAGGTTAATTCAGAGAGCGGCCAAGCTATGATCAAATGACCTTTACCCACTCCCCTGCTAATTTTGATGGGCAGCTTCATTTTCCCTCTCCCTCATTCTCCCCCCTGTTTTAAATTTAAGGGGCACTTGGAAATCTATCAATTTTCGAGGTAAATGGAAAATAAAGACACACACCCACGCACACATACACACACTGCAATTGTTGATGGCTCCAGAGAGGCAGGGGCCAGATTGGAAGGGAATCTAAAAATAGAGATTTTTTTTTTCCTTTCATCCCAAACTCCCAGACCTCAGACAGACTGAACCAAGATGAAAGGTTCTGAAAGAGAGAGCCCGTCGTCTTTGATATCACATCCCTCTCCTCCTCAGTTTCCCCATTTGCAGAATAAGGAGAGAGTCACAAGGGAAACTGGGGCAAGGATTATTGAGGCAGCATGGATTCAAACTCTCCCAGGGAGAAAGCATGTCTGCCCATCACCCCAAGATGTTAAGCATGCTGGCACAAAACCCCACTGGTCCTCGGCTGATTCTGACCCTGATCAATTGACTCCTTTGTGCAAGGCAGTGATTACCTCATTCGTAACCAACCCCAAACACTCCAGACAGATGTAGGAGGACAGAATGAAAAGGAAGGTGGGCTGGAGTCAAATAAGAGAGAGGCATAAGAGCAGGCGTATGAATCAATCTTATTTGAGGAAAATAGGGACTTGTTTGCCAAATCCCAGAACATCGGAACTAGGGAGAAGCCCGAGAGGGTTTGATTAAGACAACTAAAAGGATTCATCCTTTACTACAGTGTTTTGAAAGCTTGTGGCACCCATTTCCTCAAGAGATGGCACAGGCTCAAAGTTTGAATGGGTTCAGATAGATTTTGATAAAATATCACCTTCTACGGGAAGTCTGCCACGATCCACTCTTTCCCCAGGTGCTAGTTCTAGCTCTTCACCTGGAAACTGTTTTCTATTGTGGATATATATTTTTTATTTTTCTCATTTATTTTTCTTTGTATACATTATTTCCATTCCTTAGAATATAATCTTCATGAGGTCAAGGACTCTCTTTTTCTTTTTTTTTTTTTTTTGTTGGTACCCATATTCCTGGGCCATAGTAGGGTACCAATAAAAAAAGAATGAATAAATGAAAAGTTAATGTAACAAACATTCAGTTAACTCCTACTATGGGCCAGGTACCATGGAGTATAAAGATGAACAAGAGATTGTGTCTGCCCCTGAAGATCTTACACTTGAACTGACAAAGTAAAGTGACTTTAAGAGAGGACAGAATGTTGTTTTTTTCCTTAAACTCTTACTTTCCATCTTAGAATCAATACTGTATATTGGTCTGGTCTCAGATGCTTCCCAGCTGTGTGACTCTGGACAAGTCACTTGACCCCCATTTCCCAGCCCTTACCAGTCTTCTGCCTTGGAACCAATACACAGTTTTCTTCTTAAGACAGGAGGAAAGGGTTTAAAAAAAAACTTTGTATTGGTTCCAAGGCAGAAGAGTGGTAAGGGCTGGGAAATGGGGGTCAAGTGACTAGCCCAGGGTCACACATGTGGGAAGTGTCTGAGGACAGATTTGAACCCAGGATCTCCTGTCTCTAGCCCTGGTTTTCAATCCACTGAGCCACCCAGCTGAGAGGGCAGAATGTTTTGAGTGTTATTGCTATTGAAGCCACTAGCTGGCTATATAAGCATCCAAAAAAGGTGATTATATCCAACTAAAGAGATCAGAAAATACTTCATGATGGAAATAGTTTTTGAAATGAGCCTTGAAGGGTGAATAGAAGTTTGACAGGTTGAAATGAAGAGGAAAGCATCACAAATAGAACAATGGTAGGAAACAGTGAATATTCTAGGCTGGCTGAAGCTTAGGTGATACAAAGGGGAATGGTAGCAGAAAAAACTGGAAAAGAAAGTTGGGACAGATAATGGAAAACCTTCTAATGTCAGGTTATGGAGTTTCACATTTGTTCTATAGCCAATGGGTAGCCATTGAGAATTTCTGAGCCATTTAATGAAACAATTTTTAGACATTGGAAGAGTCACAAAGTAGAGATGAGACTTGGACTCTGAGCTCAGGGAGTTTACTTTTTTTGGAGAAGGATAAAAAACCAACTCAGTCATTAGATGACGAGTGTCTTAGAGAGGTACAAACCAAAGTGTTAATTGGAGAGAGCAGGAACATGTTCCTGGAACAGGCAGCATGAGTTGGATTTCAAAGGAGGGATATCCGATGGGGCAGCATAAGCAAAGACACCAAGACAGGACAAAGGAGTGTATGGGGGAAGGGGAAGTGATCCAGATAGACTTAAACAAAGAGCATATTGGTTCAGTTGTCATTCAGTCATTTTTCAGCTGTGCCTGACTCTTTGGGACCCTAACTGGGGTTTTCTTGGCAAAGATACTGGAGTCGTTTGCCATTTCCTTCTCCAGTTCATTTTACAAATGAGAAAACTGAGGCAAATAGGGTGAAGTGGCTTGTCCAGTAAGTGCCTGAGGCCAGATTTGAACTCAGGAAGATGAGTCTTCGGGTCTCTAGATCCAGCACTCTATCCCCTGGGCCACCGAGTTACCCCTAAAGCACATTGGTGAGGAGCCATGAGATAACGTTGGAAAGGTAAGGTGGTACCAAATTATTGAGAGCTTCGAATGCCAAGCAAATTTGAACTTAGGCACTGAACGTCTTAATCTCTGAGAAGGATAAAGATTTGACAACAATAATTGTATGTCCATAAACATGTGACTTTAAACACATATGAACAAGTACTATATGCATGTTGTGAGCCCCGGTATATGCATGCATATGTATGAATCCAAGTATCATGTACAAATGTGTATGTGCACACATGCTTCTGAAAAGGAGGTATCACATAGGTACAGCTGAGTGGCTCAATGGATAGAGAGCCAGGCCTAGAGTTAGGAGGTCCTAGGTTCAAATCTGGCCTCAGACACTTCCCAGCTATGTGACCCTGGGCAAGTCACTTGACCCCCATTGCCTAGCCCTTACCACTCTTCTGCCTTGGAGCCAATACCCAGTATTGATTCTAAGATGGAAGGTAAGAGTATTTTTTTTTAAGTTGTCATACAGCTAGCAAGTATATGTGGCAGGATTCAAACCCAGCACTCGATTCACTGTGGCCCACTGCCTCTCCTCTATCATTACTCGTCCCAGAGAAGAGACAAGGCACTTCCTACAAGGTGTGTTTGGTTCCTTAGCCATATCCTAAGATGCTTCTCCAAAGAGTTGCCAGCCTCAAATATAAATAAAATAAACCACATTATTGCATGCACCTCTGTTTGTTAATTAACAAATAAATCAGCCCCATCTCACCAATTAAGAAAATATATCTGGAGCTGCACTATGGGACTCTCTACTTTGCTCTCCGGAAGAGATGGATGGCGTTTGTCACTAGTGCAAGGAGGGCTGGGAGGGCGCCTGCATCTCCTTAGAATGTTATGCCACTTACACCAATAGCACGATTTGTACCTGTTTTCTCTAACTCCAAATCTAGTGCTCTCTCTGCTATAGTAATGATAATAATTGGGGGGGGGGTTGCAGCTAGATAGCTCAGCAGATAGAAATCCAAGACTGGAGTCAGGAGGTCCTGGGTTCTAATTAGATACTTCCTACCTGTGTGTGTGACCTTGGGCAAGTCACTTAACCCAATTGTCTAGCTCTTACAGCTTTTCTGCCTTGGGACTGACACTTAATATTGATTCTAAAGCAGAAGTTAAGGACTTAAAAACAATAGTAGTGATAATAACAGCATTTATATAGTACTTTAAGGTTTGTAAAGCACCTTATAAATATTAACTCCTTTGGAATTCACAACAGCCCTGGGAGATAATTGCTATTATTATCATCTCCATTTTATATATGAGGAAACTGAGTCAGGAAGAGGCGTTTTGACTTGCCCAGGGTTACACAGTTAGTGAATGTCTGAAGTCAAATTTGAACCCAGGTCTTCCTGACTAAGGCCCAACATTCTATCCACCACACAGCTATCTGCCTATACCCCCATTGCCTAAAGTGGTCCCTGAAGCCCCAGTCCAGAGACTATAAACCTCACTTCCCCAGATGCCTTCTTTTCTGCATTGGAAAACTACTCTCCCCTTCCATAACTTCAGAGGACAACAAAATTATCTCTCTGCCACTCTTTGGAGATAGAGGTGAGAGAAGGGAGGGAATGGAAAATCAAATTCCCCAATAAAACTGCAGAGGCTTCCCGATCATGAGCTCTGACCCATCCATTACAGAATCAGACTGAGTATTTGAGAGGCCATCGGCGTAATCTGGAATTGGATGGGCTCCACTAAGCAAGTTGGCCAAATTCCCACGATGGAGCAATTTAAGGGCAAAACCCTCTAATTGTATTGTGGATGAGGATTAGATTCTCTAGGTGAGTTTAAAGGGATGTCAACTGATGACAAAAATTCCAGCACTATTTATGAGCTCAGCAGATGAGTGAGGAGAGCCTGCTAGGACCTTGCATAATGTGACAGAACAAAATTATAAATCAGAAGACTGGGATTTGAGTTCTAGCTCAGCTGCAGACTATCTGCGTCACCTTGGACAAGTCACTTGAGATTTCTATAGATCCAATTTTCTCATCTAAAAATAGGAAGAAGAATATTTACACTACTTATCTCAAAGTACTGATCTTGAAGATTAGACACAATCAGGTTTACAAAGAGCTTTGAAAACCTAAGGCTCTATATAAATACACTTGTTGGGAGGAGGAAGTTCGTAGTCTCCAGTGGATGGGAGGGGTGAACACGAAGGTGATGATGGTGGTGAGGGGGTGACAAGGGTGATAGGGCATGTTGATGGGGGTTGTGGTGATGGTGGTGGTAAGAGGTGGTGGTGGTCGTGATGGAGTGGTAGAAGTGATGGTGGTCATGGGAGTTGTGATGGTTGTGGTAATATGATGGTGGTCATGGTGGTCATGGAGGAGTTGGAGAGAGGACAGAAGTGGTATTATCAGTAATAGCAACCATTCTGGGAAATAAATAGCCCTGGCGGTAAGGAAAAAAAACTCCAAAGCTTCTTGGCCATGGGTCTTTGCCCCATTGGGTATCTTAAAAGCTTTAGGTGTGGGGAAACTACATTTTCCTAGGAATCCCAAAGTTCTTTTTGGACCTTTCCAACTCAGTGAGAGAAGAGACTTAAACAAAATCACCTTGCATTACTTTGTGTATGTTTGTAATGTTCATATGAATACAAATTTACATATACATCCATATCTCTGTTGTCTCTTCCTCCCTCATCCATCTGGGCAAGTACAGAGGGGACATGTTTTTCTACCAGCAGATGTGGAAATATTCCTCCTCTACCACACTCCTCTGATAATGCCCCGCACTGGGGCTGGGGTCGTAGAGAAATCCTCTTTGGCTCAGAACTTCTACTGAGGGATCTGATTCAGAGATGTCCAAGCAAAATGTTCTAGGAGCTATTACCTTAGTTTCATTGGTGTGGTGGGCTAGAGAAGGCATGCAATATCTTTATCTTTAGAAGAGTTTGGAGGATTCCAATTTGTAAATAAAGGTGGGATCTGGGAGTGGGAACCTTGGAGCTCACTTTTCTGAGTAACCCAGCCATTCTAGAGTTCTTACTATTATTGCTTCAAAATGACATCCCAAAGGGCAACTAGGCAGTGAAGTGGTTAGAGAGCCAGGCCTAGAGATGGGAGGTCCTGGGTTCAAGTTTGGTCTCAGACATTTCCTGGCTGTGTGACCCTGGGCAAGTCACTTAACCCCCATTACCGAACCTTTACCGTTCTTCTGCCTTGGAGCCAATACATAGTATTGCTTCTAAGATGGAAGATAAGGATTTTTTTTTTTTTTTAGGTCAGCCCATTCAGGATCATTACTGACCCCTTCAAAATAGCACTGGCCACCAGGAGACTATGAGAGTGTGCTGTGCTTGGCATCTGGAATATGCGAGTTCAAATCCTACCTCAGACTCATACTGGTTGTTATTTCCCTGGGCAAGTCATTTGTTCTCTGTCAGCCTCATTTTTATCATCTGCAAAATGGTTATGAGAATAAAATAACACTTATAAAGTGCTTCATAAATCCTGAATTTTTATACAAATGCTAACTATTAATATGATTATGATGATGAGATCCCTTCTAAGACAATTATAAAGAGACAGGGAGGAAAGAAGAGGGATGGCAAAATCTCAGAGTGAATTTCATTTACATGACAATGACAAGAAGGCTAAGACTCTTACTAGCTGTGTGTCCCTGGGCAAGTCATTAATCTCTGTCTGCCTCATTTTCATTATCTGTAAAATGGTCGTGAAGATAAAATAATTTTTCTAAAGTGCTTCATAAACCTTAAAATCCTACACATGTGCTAGCTAGCTATTATTATGATTATAATAATGAGATCCCGTCTAAGGCAATTATAAAGAGACAGGGAGGAAAGAAGAGGATGGCAGAGTCTCAGAGTAAATTTAACTTATATGACAATGACAAGAAGGCCAAGAAATTGCCAAGAGAATCTATTAGAATGATGTGTATGTGGTGCTTATCTATTGCCTTCTAAGGTCTTCCTCCTTTCCCACCTTGGATGCTCCAGCCTGGGAGCAATTTAAGTCTTGATGGTTCTGGAGAAGGCCCATCCACTCCAACCTAGGGTGGAACTAGATGGAACAGCAAGAAAGGAAACTAATGCTAGAGGGGGCAAGAACCTCCTCTCCGCCTGTCCATATGCCAGCCCTTGGAGAGAGTGATTAGTTACGTTCATTTGTAGCTGCAAGAAGGAATTTTAATCATATCATCTGGCTATGTTCAAGAGAGACTGATTGGTAGGCGCCGGCCCCAAACCTCCTTTGTACCCCTCCGCCCTGCAATGAGCATGGCGAAGAATCCCAAAGAACAGGAAAGCCAAGCGCTCCAATATTATGGTCCACACTGGGACCCCCTGAGAAGTGAAGAGAAAGTGGTGTCGCCATATTTTTTTTGTTTTCAGACGCTCAAACCCAGATCTTTATAATTGTGAAAAATCTGGGCCAAGTTATTTTTACATCAAGAAAGAAGTTCTTTCTTGCACCAAATTACTGCTTTGGAGAGAGTTGAAAGAGAAATAGATTTTCATGTATGCTCAAATACTTGATTGAGAAAAAAAATCTTACCCAAACTTGGGAACTTCTATGATGCTAAGCCACTTCTGCATGGGCCAGGAAAGCTTGAAAAGCTAACAGATTCTAACAGTTCTTAAGCAAAGCGTAAATGCCCCCTTCTTCACCTCCATGGACAGTACTGGTCACCTTAAAACTGAACTAACTGGGGGCTTCTACATGGCTCAGTTGGATAGAGAACCAGGCCTAGAGACAGGAAGTCCCGGATTCAGAGACGGCCTCAGACACTTCCCAGCTGTGTGACTCTGGGCAAGTCCCTTAACCCCGAACACCTCACCCTCACCACTCTTCTGCCTTAGAACCAGTATGCAGTACTGCTTCTAAGATGGAAGGTAAGGGTTCAAAAAAATTGCACCCTTTACTGGAATCCATTTGACTCCTAGCCTGATTTTTGCATGTTTCCCCCATACTCTCCACCCCTTCATTATTCTTTTAGTCAAAGACTTGACCAAGTCTTTTAAAATACTTCCACTCTTGCCTTATTACTTCTTAGAGAAACAACACAGTGTCATAGAGAGACTTGGAGTTAGGAAGAGATGGGCTCACGCTCTGCTCAGACACTTATAAGTATATGACCCTGGACAGGTCACTAAAACTCTCTGAGCCTCAATTTTCTCATCAGCAAACTAGGCTAAAAAACAGCATCTGCCTCCAGCATCTGCCTCGCACCATGCTGCTTCTTCTCCTTTTCAAACATCTCCAACCCTTCTTGGTCCGCCACCCCATCCATCACTGTAGGACAATCATGAAGGAAGTTGCCTCGGCAGGACACCAGGGCTCACAGCAGAGGTACATCTCTCTCAATCCCTGCTCAGAGATTCACAGGACACTTTCCCCGAGAGCTGGCTCAATCCTTTCATTCTCTGCGGTCTCCAAGCAATTGGACTGGAGCAAGGGTCCCAGGGAGGCCTCTACCATCACCCCACAAAGCCACTTGTCAGAGCCAGGCAAGGGAGATGCCAGTATCATCCCCAGCCTGAAAGCCCATTCAAGGCCCTGGAAGATGAATTATGTTTCATTTATATCAAAGAAGCAATCTCGGAGCCCATTTGTGATCAAATTTGCTGTCAGAGAAACTTTGCTTTATCTCATTACATCTGATATCTCTTGGCTTCTTGTCCTTGAGACTATTAAAGTTTAATGTCAAATTCAAGATGAAATGAAATCTTTGCTGTATCATCTCATCAGGACCTGAGCATTCCCCCTTCCATCTAAAAATTTTTGACAACTAATTACAATGGGGAGAAAAGAGAGAGGTGGGCGGGGGTGGGGGGAGAGAAAGAGAAGACTCTTCCCCTCCTGGTGCCTGAAAATACCATATTTCGAAAAGGTTGCAAATGAGCAATAAGGAGGGATGGAGGAAACAACAGGGGAATTTGCCCACCATCATTCTGACTCCCCTCTTCCTTACCTTTGCCCCAAACTCACTCTCACCAGATAGAGCCGAAAGAGTGAGCCTTGGCTGAGGAGGGGGAGAGGAGGGGGAAATGGCACGTGGGGTGAGAAAGAGGCTTCTCTTTGGAAACAAAGAAAAAAGGGCAGATCAGTCATTGCTAGTCATATCGATAGCCAAGAGGGCTTTAGGAAGACAGAGAGAGTCAGAGAGAGAGATGGAATTGAGAGAGATAGAGACAGAGAGACATAGAAACAGAAAGAAAGCCAGAGGCAGAGAGAGATGGGAGGGACAGAGGCAGGCAGACAGATAGCTTGTGTGCTGAGAACAGACTAAATATATCTGCTGAGTAAAGAAGCGATGATGAGTCTACTAGAGCTTTTCAGAGAAGGCTTTCTGGAGATGAGCTTAAGGAGGAATCCCCCTCAGTGAGTAACATGCCTAGATGTCTAAATGTTTTCAAACAGCTTCAGACTGGATTCTTAAACCAAACCAGGTCCAAAGTTTAGAGGCGAGAGACTGGTTTGTCTCACAAAC
Organism: Gracilinanus agilis; assembly: GCF_016433145.1. Lineage (NCBI taxonomy): Eukaryota > Metazoa > Chordata > Mammalia > Didelphimorphia > Didelphidae > Gracilinanus > Gracilinanus agilis. The sequence continues at coordinate 200,470,675 of NC_058132.1, forward strand.
TGCTCAAAACGTCTCTAAACAGATCTCGGTCAACCCAACCAGATTAGAACGGGAAGCTGGCCATTTCTAGATTCTCAAGGGAAGATTCCAGTTTTCCTCTCTTGTTTAACATTTTTACTGTTTAAAATTACCCCAAATGCCCGACCCCAAACCTTAATGCCAGCAATGCCTAACTCTTCTGTGACTGCCCTCGGAGAGGCTGAAGAATGTCATCCCCGTAAAAACTGCCTTTCTCTTTTCTGGGTCCAACAATTCCATTTCCTTTCTATGCCTTTATTTCTAGCTCATTCTTCATTCCAAGTATGAGGCCATCCCTTGATAATTTCATAAAAGACTTCAAACCAAGATCCTTGTATAGGTTTATGTCTCTATGATTCTGTGAAATCATTTAATCCTCACGACTCTGTGAGGTAGGTAGAACTGATAGCAATCTCGTTTTCTAGGAAAGGATCCTGAAGCTCTAAAAGATCATTTGACTTATCTAAGGTCCTCATCCACACTCACCCCACAACCAATCTGTTGCCTAATCCTGTTGGTTTTGCTTTCACAAAATCTCTCAAATGCATCCCCTTCTCTCCTCTGACACAGCCTCCACCCTGGTCCAGGCTCTCATAACCTCGCATCTTTTATTGTGGTTCAATAGTTTTCAGTGGTGTCTGACTTGTTGTGACCCAATTTGGGGTTTCCTTGGCAAAGATACTGGAGTGCTTTGCCATTTTCTTCTCCATCTCACTTTACAGATGAGGAAACAGAGGCAAATAAGGTTAAGTGACTTGCCCAGGATCACACAGCTAGTAAGTGTCTGAGGTCAGATTTGAATTCAGGAAGAGGAATCTTCCTTACTCCATGTCTGACATTCAATCCACTTTGCCACCTTATGACTACACTTTTGCAATAGTCATTGTGTTAGTCTCCCTGCTTCAAGATTCTCCCCTTCTCCAAACCATTCTCTTCTCAGCTGCCAAAGTAATCTTCCTAAGCTGTTGGTCTGATCATGTCACTCCTTTTCTCGATAAATGGCAATGTCTCTCTGTTACCTCCAGGAACAAATATAAATTCTTTGACTTCTTATGAAAACCTTTCAGGGGCAACTAGGTGACTCAGTAGATTGAGAATCAGGTCCAGAGATGGAAGATCCTGCTTTCAAATCTGCATTCCTAGCTATGTGACCTTATGTAAGTCACTTAACTCCAATCACCTAGTTCTCACCATCCTTCTGCCTTGGAACCAGCTCAGGATCAATTCTAAGTCATATGGGGAGAGAGAGAGAGAGAGAGAGAGAGAGAGAGAGAGAGAGAGAGAGAGAGAGAGAGAGAGAGAGAGAGATCAAGGTAGCCAGCCTCCAGGCTCCAAAGAGCAGAGAGCAGACCCTGAAA
>NC_058132.1:200476890-200550361 GCF_016433145.1 Gracilinanus agilis
GAGGGAGGGAGGAAGAAAAGAAGGAAAGAAGGAAGGAAGGAAGGAAGGAAGGAAGGAAGGAAGGAAGGAAGGAAGGAAGGAAGGAGGGAGGGAGGGAGGAAAGGAGAGAAACAGAAAGAATTTAAGTATCTACTATGTAGCAGGTGCCTTACAAATATTATCTTATTTGATCTTTATAACACTCTGGAAGGTAGGGGTTATCATTGACCTCATTTTACAGATGAGAAACCGAGGCAGGCAGAGGTTAAGTAACTTGCCCAGGGTCACACAATAAGAAGTGTTTGGGGCAAGATTTGAACTAAGGTCTTCCCAATTCCAGACCCATTGCTGTATCCAACTGCACCACTAGGAGAGAAAGGGAGAGAGTGCGCCCCCATGCCAGTCCACCTGTAGATGCCCTGACCTAAGTCATGGGCCCTTCTCTTCCTCCCATTCACCAAGCAACTTTTCACCTCTCATCTCATCTTCTTTAACTCATTCTAAAGTAAATCCCACTCCAGAAATCCTGCTTCTTTCAGGAAGCCTTAGAAATGGACCTGAGGAGAGCATTCCCTTGTTTATCAGGGTGGTTGTGGGAAACAAAAGGGAGCAAGGAAGAGGAAAGGAGCACTAATTCAGCACCCAGTATGTGCCAGGGACTGTGCTAAGCTCTTTACAAATATCATCTCATTTCATCCTCACCACAACTCTAAAGGTAGGCTTTATTATTATCCTCATTTTACAGATGGGGAAACTAAAGCAAATAAAGGTTAAGTGACTTGCCCACATAGTAAGTTTCACACAGTCGGGAAGTATCTGAGTCCAGATTTAAACCCAGGTCTCCCTGACTCCAGGCCCATTGTTCTATCCACTGAACCACAAAGCCTAGAATTCAGAAGACAAGAATTCATATCCTGGCTTCCACACTTAGTAGCTACATGTCCCTAAGCACCTGCCTTTTTGAATTAAAGCCAACAGACCCAAAGCATTGAGAGAGCAAGTGGATATGGCTGCTGAGCCAATATCTATGAATTTTGAAAGGTAGTGGAGAATAGGAAAGATGCCCTGGGAATGGATAAGGACAAATGTCCTTTTTTTTTTTTTTAAAGGAAAGAGAGTGAGATCAATAAACTATAGACATTGTACTTGACTTCAATTATACACTGTACATTTCTGAATCATACCATGTTAGAGCTGGAAAGATCCTTTAAGATCACCAAGTCCAAACCCCTCATTTTGCAGATAAAAGAAACCAACGTAATGGAGTCAGGATTCGAACCAAGGGTTTTAGACTCCAAAATACAGTGCTCTGCACGTTATGCCACACTGTTTCATTCTTCATTCATCTGTATATTCTCAGCATGCTACAAAGTGCCTTGTGAGTTCTAGATGTTTACTAGTCATTTGTTGAATTGAATCAAAACAATAATATAGATGCCGCCCTGCCAGAAAGATGGGAAATAGATTAGATGACCCCTGTGAGTCCTGTCTAGCCTAAGATATCAGGATTTGCCCTCCTTATTTGGGCTGGATTCAAAGTCAGAGGTCTTTCATTTGAATTTCAACTCTGCAACTTACTCACTGTGTGACCTTGGGTAAATCACATAACTTCTCCTGGTCTCGGTTTCCTCATCTGTAAAATTAAGGGGTTGGACTAGCTAACATCTATTAGAGGCAGGCATTGGCATATTCTTAGGTCAGGTTCAATTTGGGACAAAAGGAGGCACTCAGAAGTCATTGAATAATTAACAAAAGAAGGCACGCTCTGTCTTAAAACAGCAAGGATAGGAAACAAACATACAGGGGCACTTAGTTTCTACAGATGTGACCCTCTTGTCTCCATATGGAACTTTGTCTGGTCAGCAGGGTAGGTTGTGAAGTCTTTCATGAAGTCCTTTTTTTTTTTTTTAAACCCTTACCTTTTGTCTTAGAGTAGATAAGAAGTATCAATTAGAAGACAGAATAGTTGTGAGGGCTAGACAATTGGGGTTAAATGTCTTACCCAGGGTCACACAGCTAAGAAGTGTCTAAATTCAGATTTGAACCCAGAACTTCCTGTCTTTAGGCCTGGCTTGCTATCCACTGAGCTACCTTACTGTCCCTCAGGTAGTCTTTAAATATCTACCAAGTCAGAAGGACCCCAATTCCATATGGAAGAGACTTTTATGCACTTAAGTGACCAGGAAGCAGAGTCAAAGGAGGGAGGGATCAAATCCCAGGAATAGCTTTATGGCCTTCCCTCACCCTTTCCAATCATTTTTCAGTCACACCTGATTCTTCAGAACCCCATTTGGATTTTCTTAGCAGAAATTCTGGAGCAGTTTGCCATTTTCTTCTCTACCTCATTTAACAGATGAGGAAATTAAGGCAAGCAGGGTTGAATGATTTGCCCAGGGTCACATAACTATTAAATATCTGATGCCAGATTTGAACTCAGGAAGATCACTCTGTCCACCCTGTCACTTAGTTGGCCACAACAGGAATTAGTTTTCCCTAAAAGGCAAGGACAGCCAGGTGGAACAGTGGACAGAGTGACAGGTCTGTATTCAGGAAATCTCATCTTCCTGAGTTCAAATTTTACCTCAGAAACATACTATGTAACCTGGGCAAGTCTTTAACTCTATTGACCTCAGTTTCCTCATCTGTAAAATGAGCTGGAGAAGGAAATGGTGAACCAACCACTCCAGTGTCTTTGCCAAGAAAGCCCCCAAAGGATTAAAGAATTGGTCATGACTGAACAACAACAACAGCATGGTTAGTCATAGGATGCAGCAGGCTGTGGAAGAGGAGGAGGAAGGAGCATAAATTCAGTCTATCACACCCATTTCTTTTTCCATCTGATTAGATTATAAACTCCTTGAAGCTATATTTCTCTTTGTCTCTTTCTGTATCCCCAGTTCTTAACACAGCGCCTGGCTCTGTGGCTAATTGATCACCTAAAGTAGGTTCTTCATCAATGTTCATTGATTGATTGATCCCTTCCCTTGCAGATCTCCATCAAAGATTTGGCTTTGATGACAATTCATCTTTATGGGACCAATAATTTCCCATCTCAACCACTTAAAAAGGGACAAAGAATATTCCCTGTCTAGAAGTTCTAATAAATTCAGCTGACTGCAAAATTAAGTCCTCAGAGAATTCCTCCAGCCTACAGAAATCAGTTTTGGTGAGCATCTCACCATTAGTTCTAATAGACCACACCTTCAAGAACCATTATTCCTGTGACTTATCAGGTTTCTGTTTGAATTTCTTTCCCAATTACCCTAGTTCCTTTGTGGAAAAGGCTTACCCACCACTGCTCCCTCAGGGCAGGGAATCACCTACTTCCTGGAAGCAGTAATAAGATAATTCCAAGGCTTTATTTGTTTATTTATTTGTTTACATACCACTGACTAGAGTTCCTGAGATTCTTCCTCTCTTTTGCTCTTATTTTCCTGTCTCATAGCTCCAAACTCAGCAAGAAATAGAACTTCTGGGTCAAAGACCATGTGTGTAACTAGCTGCAATCTGTCTGCACCTGTGTCAGGAGATAGATGGTAGCCCATCACTTTTAGGGGCTCGGGTTCAGTTATCTGTCCACTGGTTTTCATAGAATTACCCCTGAAGTAGAGATCTCAGACTAGGTGCTGAATGTATTGGTCTGAATTACTTTCAGCCTTATTGTGCTGGCAGTTCAAATTCTGCTGGGTAGTCAACAACAACCAGGGAATGCTAGACTTTAGCACTTTCTGGACTTTTCTCAGATGGCCTCCTCTAGTGATCACTGAGCATGAGCATGAGCTAACTTCCTGTTCCAAAGAGAATACTCTTCATATGCCATCAGAAAGGTTCTAGAGAGCAGAGATCAGGCATATCCTGCCAACTAATCACCTCACTCTTCAATTTTTACTTTTCCCCAACACAACCATAATGTAAGCCATGAGTCCATCTCATCTCTCCCGATTCCTGAATATGCCAAATTTTAGGGGTGGGACCTAGTGGTTCTAGTTCAATTTGAAATGAAAGGGGGCACTAGTAAGTCACTGAATAGTTAATAAAAGGAGGTTTACTTTGACATAACAGAGCAATAAGCAAACAGGGGCATTTAATTAATATAGATGGCCACCACCTCCCCTTGACTCCATATGGAATCATTCCATGGTCAGCAGGGCAGAATATAGTGACTCATGGTCTTCAAACATTCACCAAGCCAAAATAGCTCTGATTCCACCTTTTATGGTCACTTTGGGTGACAAGGAAGCTGGGTTAAGGGAGGCAGGGGACAATCAGGTCCCATAGACAACTCTGTTGCCTTTTAGAGAAGATCAGTCCTTGTTTGGGAGAAAATGAGGAACCCCAGCCCTATGAAAATCTCTTAAAATCTTTTTTAACTCTAGCTTTATAATCTATAATCCTATGAATCTCAGAAATTGAAAATCTGGAGTCCCCTATGAGAAACTGATCTCCCTTTCTCCAAAGCTAAGGTCAGATTGGTTTATTTGAGAAGTCTCATGTACAACAAAATAACAGAAATTAATGAATGTTGAAAAATTGCAAAGAACAAGCATGACCCTGAAGAAGAGCTTTGGGAAGACATCTTCCCCATTCCTTTGAGAAGATTGAAAGTTCAGGGATATGGAACACTGCAAATATTTTCAGATTTTTCTAATGCATTTTTTCAGATTTGTTAATTATTTTATCTTTCTTCTCTCTTTTCTTTTAAAATGATTCTTTGCTCTTTGGATGGTTTTGTGGAAAGGAGAAGGGAAGAATATGTGGGAACTCAGGTGGTGTAAAAGCAAAAGATATTGGTAAAATTTTATTTAAAAAAAATAAGAAAAACCTCAGATGTATGTAAATCCCATTTTCTACTAATTACTGAACAATAAGAATTAAGAAGAAAAAGAGTCTGCCCTCCATAAGCTTCCAATCTACATGCAGTTACAGCATTGATATAAGCAAATGTCATAGATTGTTTCAGTCATTGTATACCTATATTTTCCCAGCACTTAGCACACTCCCTTTAAAAGCTAGTGGCTTTCCTCAGCCACCTCCTAACTGTGTGACCCTAGGCAAGTCACTTAACTCCATTTGCCTACCCTTCTATCTTAGAGTTAAAACTAAGACAAAAAGTAAGGGTTAAAAAAAAAAAAAGTTTAGGGGGCAGTGAGGTAGCTCAGTGGATTGAGATTCAGGCCTAGAGACAGGAGGTCCTAGGTTCAAATGTGGCCTCAGACACTTCCTAGCTGTGTGACCCTGGGCAAGTCACTTAACCCTCATTGCCTAGCCCTTACCACTCTTCTGCCTTAGAACCAATACACAGTATTGGTTCCAAGATGGAAGATAAGGGTTTAAAAAAAAAAAAAAGTTGAGAGGCAGCTAGGTGGGCAGTTCCTAGCTCTGTGATCTTGGGCAAGCCACTTGAAGACAATTGCCTAGCCCCTCCTACTCTTCTGCTGGGATTGGTATCAATTCTAAGATAGAAGGTCAAGGTTTAAAAGAAAAAAGGCAAGTGGCAAGATTTGTTTTTAATCCTAGAGGTAAGAAGCAGTGGCTAGAGCTTCTTGAGTAGGGAAAGAACATGGTTAGACCTACATTTTAGGAATATCACTTTAGTACCTTTATAGAGGATGGAATGGTAAGGAAAGAGGCTGGAGACAGGGAGACCAATTAGGAGGTTATCGAAATAGTCCAGGTGAGAAATAATGAGGACCGAAGCCAAGGTGCTGGTTGGAAGTGGAGGGAGGAGAGATTGATTTTGAAGAGGTATAATTAATTGACCAGATAACAAGTGATTGGATATAGGGTAAGGAATGGTGAAGAATCCAAGATAACTTCAAGATTGCCCACATGTATGACTGAAAGGATGGTTGTGCCCTAGACATAAAGAAAGAGGGAAGCTGAGAACAGGAGTAGGTTCAGGGAAATGATAGATACAAGTTCTGTTTTGCCCAGATGGAGTTTGGAATTCCTATGGTTCATCAAGTTGGAAATGTACAAAGGTTGTTGGTAACGTGGGACCAGAGCTCAGAAGAGGTACATAGATGGACCAATAGAAACATGCATTTATATACACACCCACACATATATAAAAAAGTATGTGTGTACATATGTTGCCTACATAGAGAATAACTGAATCCAATGTTGTCAAGAGAGAGCAAAGACAAGCGAGGTTCAGGACAGAAGCTTGGCGTACATCTCCAGTTAAGCGACAATACGTGGATATGGTTCTGCAAAGGACGCTGAAGAGTAGCCAGACATGTAGGAGGAGAACCGAGAGAAAGTAGTCACAAAAACCAGGGAAGAAAGATTATCTAGGAGAGAGTAGTCAATAGTATCAAATTGCAGAGAGGTCAAGAAAGATGAGGCTTAAGAAAAGGCCACTGGAGTTGACAATTAAGAGATCACTGGGAATATGGGAGAGAAAGGTTTCGTTTGAGTGATAAGGTCAGAAGCCAAATTGCAAGCAGTAGAGAAGTTAGTAAGAGTTAGAGGAAGTGGAAGAAATGTGAGTAGACAGATTTTTATAGAAGTTTGGCTGTAAACAGGAGGAACGATGCAGAACAATCATCTGAGTGGGTGATTGTGTCAAATGAGAGTTTTGTTTTGTTTTTTAAAACAGAGGAAACTTGGATGTGTTTGCAGGTGGCAGGGCAGGAGTCAGTAGAGAGAGAGAGATGGAAGATTAAAGCATCAGCATCTGATTTTATAAGTAAACTGGAAGATGAGAAGGGATGGGATTGAGGGTAGAAGTGGAAGAAGTGGCCTTGTCAAAAGAGATCATCTCTTCCTCAGAAGCCAGAGTGAAGGAAGAGAGAATTGAGCGGAGATGTTAAGAGGGATGAAGCAACTAGATAGTACAATAGATGGAGGACCGGGTCTGTATTCAGGAAGACTCAACTCCCCTGAGTTCAAATCTGGTCTCAGACACTTACATGCTGTGTGACCCTGGACAAGTTACTTAACCCTGTTTGCCTCAGTTTCCTCATCTATAAAATGAACTAGAGAAGGAAATGGCAAACCACTCTAGTATCTTTGCCAAGAAAACCCCAAATGGGGTCACAAAGAATTGGACACAACTGAAAAATGACTGAACTGAACTATTAATGTGATATTTGGGGATATAAAGTTTCCTCTTCTGTACAACAAACTTTCCAAATCGTGAGAGATAGCTATCATTTCTGCACCCCTTCCCAAGTCTTTTTTTTATACCTCCAGAGAGAACTGACAAATAGAAATCAGTAAGACATAGTTTTATATATACATATATCTTTTTTGTCGAATGATGCCTTTGCTAGTGGGGGTAGGAGATAGAGGAGGAAATAAACTGTATTTGAATGAAACAAACAAATAAATTTTAAAGTCATTTTTTAAAAAAGAAATACCCTCAGTTTCTTCATTTGATCCTTTTGTGGCTTGATCTAGAGAGCCTTCACAATCTTGGTCACCTTGCCTTTGAGTCTTCTGCAGTTTATCAATGTTCTTGCTAAAATAAAGTACCCAGAATTGAGCACAATACTTTCAATGTGATATGATCAAAGCAGAATGTAGAGAGTCTATCATCTCCCTGGTTCTGGACATTATGTCTCCTTTAATGTATCCTAAAATCCCATTAGGTTCTTTTGACTGGCATATCACAATGTTAACTTGAATTCTGCAGTTCCATTAAAAACCTCTGGATCTTTTTCAAATGAACTTGAATCTAGCCACACTTTCCCTATCTTGTATTCAGGAAGTTGGCTGTTTTAACACTAAAATAAGACTATTTATTTGATTGCTTGCTTCTTTTTTTTTTTTTAATAAGTAGTACCCACTAAATATCAATTCTAAGACAAACAAGTGGAAAGGAATAGACAAATGGGATTATGTGACTTGCCCAGGGTCGCTAGGAAATATCTGAGGCCAGATTTGAATCCAGGTCCTCTAGACCCCAGGCATGGCTCTCTATCCACTATACCACCTAGCTGCCCCACTCCTTTGTTTTTTTACTTATGTATTTAGTATTAGGTCTATGATTTCAATGGCATAGGAAACTCTCTTTACCGATTCAGATTGTCACCTCTCTGTGACTTATCATCTTTCAGATTTGTGTAGGATACCAATAGGTTAAGTGATTTACCCAAGGTCACACAAGTCAGTATTTGTCAGAGAGAAGACTTGAATGCAGGCTTTCTGACTTCAAGGCTGGGTTTCTTCACTTATTCCTATTCCATTTCATCTAAGTAGATTTGGCAGGACATTCTAGTCTGCCAAAATCTTTTTGGAACTTTTTATCCAATGTCTTAGCTATCCTTCCTAGGCTTTGGGTCTTCTGAACTTTTAAAAGCTTGCCATCTATGGCTCCATCCATGCCATTGAAAAAAAATATTGAGCAGCACAGGGACAAGTAATGCTCTGGTAGACTTGTTTCCAAGTGGACATAAGGGTATTAATGCATAGTCTTTGGATTCAGTCTCTGAATTCACCTGACTATATCTTCCTATCTTATCCACAGAAAGATCACATATGATTTTGTCAAAAGATTTGGTAAAAACTAAGAACCCTATTAAAAAAGGAAAATAAAGTCAATTTGCATAAGCTGTTCTTATAGAAGCCATACTAAATCTTATCATAACTGCTTGCTTTTCTAGATGACCACTAATCATTCCTTTAATAATACCTTCCAGGATTGTCCCAGGAATCAAAGTCAAGTTCACTAACTTATATTTTATAGGCACAACTCTCTTTCCCTTAAAAAAAAATAAATGAAATAAAAAAATGAACCAAAAATATTTGTTTTTAAATCAAGATATTTGCTCTTTCCCAATCCTGTGGCACCTCTCCTATTCTCCACTATGTTTCAGAGATCTCTGAGAGCAGCTCAGCAATCACATCTACCAATTCTCTAAGAAGCATGGCATATGGTTCATCTGGTCTTGGAAATTTTAACTTGTCAGGGGTAACCATATGACCCACCATGGCTACATAACTATCAAGTGTCAGAACGAGGTGTCAAATGTGTCAGACCTCTTCTGATTTGAGGCCTAACACCCTTTCTAAAACACCATTCTGTTAGACAAGGAAAAGCCAGGGAAACCATCATCTCTGCTCTCATCAATCTAGCGAGGCGAGAGAATGATTCTGGTGGGTTTAATGATTAAGTTGTTTGTAATAACATACTTACATAAAATCACATTATAAACTGTTATGTCTTGGGTTTTTGATTCTTCTGCACTTATTTCCAAAGCAGTAATGATAAAAGATGAGAGATGACTTGGTGATTAAAGTGTAGGGAATGGCACGTGACTCAGGTCAGGAGAAGAACTAGAGGTGGGAGTGAAAAAGCAATGAAGGGAATGCTGGAGTACAAAGGCGACCCCAGTGGCAGGGCCTGCAGCCTCAGTGGCCTGGCCCATCCCTGGAGAAATCATCACAATTTCAAGGACTGGCTCTCCCTGATAGATATCAGCTTGGTAAAGGGAATTGGATTGAGTTCAGCAAAACAGAGCAGAAACTGAAAGACAGTATCTTGATTTGAATCAGAGGTTCCGAAACGGCAAGTCTCTGGATTCTAATATTAGCCAATTCCCTTCTTCTCCCTAGGAGAAGAGGCTTCTTGGATCCTGAAGATATTCTAGTGTGAGAAAGGGGCCTGTGAGGTAGTGCCATGCTAGGCTTGGAGATAAAGTCCGATGTTTGCCTTGCCCCTTAGAAGATAAAGCCGGACTGTCGCCTATTTCTATGCATGAGAGATGAAAGTTATAATCATAATTCCTTACATTTATATGACCCCCTTCTTACAGCATTTCTTATAACGATTAACCCATTGTATTCCATTTTTACAGAGAGAGAATCAGAGGCCCAGAGACATTTAGTAGTGTGCCTACGATGAAACCACAAGTCACTGGCCCAATCCTAGCCTAGCTACATTCCCAATCTCTGGATTTCCAACTTCCCCTGATGGCAACTGAAAGGGGGCAGAGAAAGAGGATGCATTGGGCAAAGGAAAGTGGCATCAGACTAAGGCTGGTTTGGACTTTGAACAGAAAGTTTAGAGAATCTGGGAGACAGAGCAGGAGGAAGGTCAAAGTTACAGAAACAATCTTTTCCCTAAATCATAGAAAGGGCAACGAGTGGTCTCTTCAACACTTGAAGAGTGGATGTGAGACGGATGCTTGAATGGGAAGCATTGGCCACTATGGGGAAAAGAAGTTCCTATTGGGGCCAGCGGATGGTCAAAGAACACTGAGAGCCATAGGTGTGGGGTTGTGGCTTTTGAAGCCATTTAGCCCAGGAAGAGATTCAAGTTCCCAAAAGTGCTGACTTTCATGAGTGACTGAACCCCTTCTTCCTGCACTGGGTGGGAATCAATAGGCTAATTAATACTAAGTACATGAGCTTTCTGTTTCTTTTACTTTAGAGTGGAAGCAAAAGTGTGGTCTTGCTCTGTGAGAATAAGGAAAATTGAAGCAGCTGTGATACTGTGGAAAGAATACTGGAGTGGGATGATGTGGATTCAAATCCTACAATTGCCACGTATTACTTGTGTGATATTGGGCATGTAACCACTTCACATCTCTTCACATTTCCTCACCTGGAGGGCCTCTAAATTTAATTCCAGACCTAAATCTATGATCTGTTAGATGGCTAAAGCTTCAGAGAGCTACATCTCTTTTGTTTGCATTTTACTTTGCTTTTATCTAATTCAATTAAACTGCTTACTAAAGTTATGACCCTTTGCTCAGTGGTTTTATTGACTTAACTCCTAGAAAAGAATGGATGGGAGTGACTAATAGGATGGTGTCATAAGTATAAATAGGTGAGGGGGCAGCTAGGTGGCTCAGTGGGTTGAGAGTCAGACCTGGAGACAGAAGGTTCTGGATGCAAATCTGACCTCAGATACTTCCTACCTGTGTGACCCTGGGCAAGTAGATTAACCCCCCATTGCCTAGCCTTTGCCACTCTTCTGCTTTAACCAATATATAGTATTGATTCTAAGATGGAAGGTAAGGGTTTCAAAAAATAATTAAATTATTGAATGGGTCAAATTTCGTGAAAAAGAAGGAAGGGGGGGGGGATGTATCCATGTGTAGAGTATTGGGTTGATTATTAATCACCCCTGCCCATTTTCCTGCCACATAGACACATCCCTACGATACATCCTACTTTTTGTCACTCAGTCATTTTAGTTGTGTCTGACTCTTCATGACACCATTTGAGGTTTTTGTGGTATCAAACCTTCGAGTGGTTTGCCATTTCCTTCTCCAGCTTATTTGACAGATGAGGAAACTGAGACCAACAGGGTTAAGTGACCTGCCCTGGGTCACACAGCAAGGAAGTGTCTGAGCCTAGACTTGAACTCAGGAAGCTGAATTTTCCTCTCTCTCTTTTTTTTTAAACCCTTGTACTTCGGTGTATTGTCTCATAGGTGGAAGAGTGGTAAGGGTGGGCAATGGGGGTCAAGTGACTTGCCCAGGGTCACACAGCTGGGAAGTGGCTGAGGCCGGGTTTGAACCTAGGACCTCCTGTCTCTAGGCCTGACTCTCACTCCACTGAGCTACCCAGCTGCCCCTTTTCCTCTCTTTTTTTATGAAGACTAAGAAGGAGTTGTTGGGATTGAATAAAATTGGGTACTTCCTTCACTTGAGCTATCATCCAGGAAGAGTAGAAATGGGAAGGACTTTTTAGAGACTTTTTTAAAAATTAAATAAATTTCTAAATACTACAACAATAATACCAAAAAAAAAAAGGATGAATTTTCCTGGCTCCAAGGCCAGCAGTCCATGCACTACACTACTTAGCTGTCTCCTCTTTCTATACACTAGTTCAATCACAGTGCAGCTAGCTAGCAAGTGGATAGAGTAGCCCCTGGAGTCAGGAGGACATGAGTTTGAATCTGGCCTCAGACACTTACTGGCTGTATGACCCTGGGTAAGTCATTTAGTTCTATTTGCCTCAGTTCCTCATCTGTCAAATGAGCTGGAGAAGGAAATGGCAAACCATTCTAGTATCTTTGCCAAGAAAATCCCAGATGAGGACAAGATGAGTCAGGCAAGACTGAAATGATTGAACAAGAAACAAGTTTGATCACATCACTTAAATCTCAGCTTCAGGGGCCTCTTATCTAAAATGGGAATGATAATACTTTCCCTCAAAGAATGTTATTTCTGAAGATCAGAAAAGACAATGAATTGAAGTCACTTTGTTACCATAAAGCACAATATAAATCGCCACATTTTATTTTATTATTACTAATAACAATAACATCATTATTAGAATCATTTCTGAGGTATTAAGGAAGAAAGGCAAGCCCTGGCTCTAGAGAAAGCTCTCAACCACTGCCTCTAGGCTGGGACATACCAATTCTAGTTCAGAACAGTGATGGTTTATCCTTTCCTTAGCAGCCCCTTCTCAAACAGATCCCATGTCCATTCTTGGAGATGTCCTCTTCCTAGTCCTATTATTGGAAGCTGTTTAGTCCGTTCAGTGGGGTTAAACTTTTTGTGACCCTATCTGGGGTTTTCTTGGCAAAGATACTAGAGAGGTTTGCCATTTCCTTCTCTAGCTCATTTGATAGATGAGGAAACCAAGGCAAATGAGGTTAAGTGACTCGCCCAATATCACATGGCTAGTAAGTGTCTGAATCCAGATTTTAACTTCAGGAGATGAACACTTCTGATTCAAGGCCATCCCATCCATGTCTAGATTCTGAAGCAGTCAGAGTCAGCCCTGCTTGGGAACTGCAGAGGGCATCCCACCCTTCCCTCCTCCCCATTTTCATTCCCCAAGACTGTGACTTGTTTTCTTTTCCCCCTAGAAGTCAACTGTGCTCCTTTTCATCAGCTAAATGCATTCTTTCCCATCCAGCCTGGCCCATGGGGTGGGGATGGAGGGAAGGATGGAGGGAGAAGAAGCACTTCCATAGGCGTGCCGCTGCACTCTCTAAATGGATGAACTGGCAGCTCAAAAACTCGAGCTCAATTGGCAGTTATTGCTGGCAGTTTATCAGTATTAACTGATTAGGCTCAGAATGATGGATTCGCTGCCTCTGAGAGCCGCCCTCCATCTCCCCCCAGGCAGCAAGGAGTGATTGGGTCTCTCAGAAAGCCCTCTCTCCCTCCCTTGGTTCTGCCAGACAATGGCATTCATTTTCTCGACTTCCCAGTGTCTAACACCCCCCCTCAAAAAAAATTCTTCATTGCACCCCCCAACTCATGAATAGGGAAAAAAAGAAATTTAAATAAATAAAATGAGATCCAAATGGGGACACTAAATCTCGGTGGCGGTTAATTGATGATCATTATGCTTAGGAACCTAAACTCTTTTAATTTCACTGCAGTGCCGGGAGATGAATTATAGAATTACAGTCACCGATTATCAATCAGGCCTGTGCTCCATGTCTTTCTGCTGCCCAGAAGCCTCTTCCTCCCTCTCACAGGGCAGGGGTTGAAGAGGCAGGATAATAACACTAGGCTCTCAAAACATGAGCTCATCAAGGAGATCTGGCCTGCTTGTCTATATTCCAAAGGGCTCCTCACCAAAAAAATAAAAAATAAAAAATCTTTTATGTCTAACTTAGTGTTTTATTCATTTCTTTCCTTGAGAAAAAGGGAAAGGTTTGCTTTTTGGATTTGGTGCCCACATTTGGTATGGTTCCAGCTGTATCCTTCCAAAAGAACCCAATCAACCGCTGTCAGCCCCAGCTTTAAATGTACAAAGAGTAGTGGGGCGCCTACTATGATCTGATTGAAGGAGTGCCAGGCAAAGCTGAAAATTGTCTTCCCCCCTAGCTTGCCCCAGATGGCTCAAATGCCCCCTGACTAGCGACTCATTTCCATGGATTACAACTGTCCGCCCTCTTTATAGAAGAAACATCTTGATCATCAGAGTGGAGTCAGGAAGACCAAAGTTTGAATATGCTACAGACTGAGGAACTGTGGACAAGTCCCTTGACCTGTCCTAGCTTCCATTTCTTTTTGTTGCTGTTACTGTTATTCTGAACTTTTGTTGTTGTTCATTAATTTTCAGTTGTGTCTGGCTCTTCATGACCCCATTTGGGTTTTGTTGGCAAAGACACTGGAACAATTTGCCATTTCCTTCTCTTGCACATTAGATAGATGAGGAAACTAAGGCCAAGAGGGTTAAGAAAGAGACTTGCCTGTTCTGAGTAAGTAGTAAGTACTGTCTGAAGCCAGATTTGAACTCATGAAGAATCTTTCTGACTCCATACTCCAATGTTCTATCCACTGGCCGCCTAGCTGCCACATTCTGAACTTAATAAACCGCAAATAGGATGGGCATTTCCATCAACTTCTGTTTCCTCATCTGCAAAATGGGGATAGCAATGACTTACCTTACAGAAGTTTCAGGGAGAACAAATCAGTCCATCCATATACATTTATTAAGCATCTACTATGTGTCAGGCACTGTGCTAAGTGGCTCGGGATACAAAAAAGAGGCAAAAGGCAGGCCCTGCCCTCAAAAAGCTTACAATCTAATGGGGGAACTTAAAAATCTAATGGATCAAATGAGAACAGTTAGTCAATAAATATTTTATCAAGCACCTACTATGGACTAGGCACTACACTAGTGCTAGGGATTCAAAGAAAGACAAGAGACAGTCCCCAGTGTCAGCTAGGATTATCTTAAACCCTTTTAACCTTTTAAAAATAAAAATACCAAGTTATAAAGTACTTTGGAGTCAGTAGTCTTGCTTGGTTCCTCATGCTACCCTTATGTGATAGACAGAAGGCTGGGTTTTTATTATCCCTATTTCTGGGATGAGGGAACTACTGGGAGCAGGCATGGGTGAGAAGGAAAGCTTCAGTGGGGTCCAGGCTGGAGTCTCAGAGAAGATGGTTTGGTGTCACATTGTGGAAATTCGCTAGACCCTGGACAGTTCAGGCCTCCTTGCCCTTCTACGAGACTGAGATTGAGTAGGCTTCAAGGACCATTGCTCACTCCCAGAAGCCTTTTGACCTGAGCCCGAATTATTGCAGCTGCAACCTTGGAATTCACCTAAATCAGCACCAGACAGATGGGACCTGCTTTTTGGTTTAGCATATCCTGACTCCATGTACTTGTGTAGATACCATTAGCATTCCTGATTCTCTGTGTTACTAACCTTTACTGAAAGACTATACTACCCACCTCCAGCCCCCCCAAAGAAGTCCCCAAATCTGGACCATTGTCTTGCACCTTAATTCCTATGAGAAAAAAGGAAGGTGAATTCTGGGTGTGGCCACTAGCCCCCATGGACTAATTTCCAGCTAATCATTTTCTATTATTCCCCTGTTCCTTCCCTTTCATGATCCTTTGCTATAGGGGACAGTTAGGAAGTTTAGTGCTCCAGCATTAGGCTGTCCCTCTGCCTATCTCCCCTTACTCCCCATCCTGGGCAAACCACTCCAGTAGCTTTGCCAAGAAACCCCCAAATAGAGCCACAAAGAGTCGGATACAATATCGAACAACAACAATGTTTATTGTTAATTTTATTGTTATATTATTAATCAATGTTCATTTATTAATTAATTCTGGTATGAGTTGAACTAGATAACCCTTAAAGTCCCTTTCAACAATGTGAGTCTGTGAACCATAGCAACTTTTTTTTAAATCCTCACCTTCCATCTTAGAATCAATACGTTTTGGTTCTAACGCAGAAGAGTAGTAAGGGCTAGGCAATTGTGGTTAAGTGATTTGTCCAAGGTCACACAGCTAGGAAGTATCTTAGACAAGATTTGAACCCAGGACCTCCCATTTCCAAGCCTAGCTCTCTATCCACTGAGCTATCTAATTGCCCCTGAACCGTAGAAATTTAAAGATGGAGAGAACCTTAAAGACTTTACAAATGGGGGAAAGCTATGTGGCTGTCCTAGCTGTATGACCCTAGGCAAGTCACTTAACCCCCACTAGCCCTTACTGCTCTTCTGCTTTGGAACCAACATACACTATTGATTCAAAGATGGAAGGTAAAGGTTAAAAAAAATTTTTAATGACTTTACAGATAAGGAATCTGAGGTTCTTAAAGGTTAAGAGGGCGGCCCAAAGTCACACAATAGTCCATGGAAGAATGTGGGTTAGAATGGAGGTCTCCTGCCTTCTGGGCCATTGTTCCTTCTGTTACAGAAAGCAGCCTCTCCTTTTTTGGCTCTAGGGTCATAGCATAGAGAAATGGGAGTTGATGGCTTTGGACTAGTGCCATGGGATCCTGTATGCTCACTAGGGGCCAGAGATCTTGGCCACTAGGCCATCTTTCTTTCCCACTAGGAAGCCTGGGCTTCTGTCTGTTCTACTGTCATTAGAGTCTCTATCAGCAGAGCCAGAGATTTATCCTGTGTTTACACAATAACAATTAACAGCTACAGTCATTTGATATAGATACAAAAGAGTCTCACACACACGATTATACAAGAGATATCTCAGAGTCGGGCACATGAATTTAGGGAAGGAGACAGGAGAAGGCAGTTCTAGGGTCCTAGTGCTCAATCTTTGCCAGAACTAGAGCCAAACTGGAAGACCAAGCACTTTCTGAGCTCTTATTCTCCTGGAAATGGAGGAATCAGAATTAAATTAGGTCCTTGACTGGGTCTGCTTCCCCCAACCTGGCTGAGACTCCAAGTCTAAGAGTGCTAAAGATGGAGGCAGGAACTGGGTACCTGGGCCAGCTCTCCTCAGTTCTACCATACCAAGTTTCCCTGCCTCCTGTCCTAAGATAAATCATCCTACTACCTGGGGTCCTACAGCAGCTACTGTCTTCATCAGAGCCCATTGATGTGTCTGACCATGGCCAGAATAGCTTCATCCTGCTACAGACTTCCCCGGGCTTCAGGCCATGGGCTGCCTGCCACGAAAAAGGACACTGGCTATGCTAGATTGCTGAGCAGCTTTAGCCAGGAAAAGCTCCATTCTACTCACATTCTGGCAGCTAGATGGTGCAGTGGATAGAGCACTGGACTTAGAATCATGAAGACTTATCTTCATGGGTTCAAATCTGGCCTCAAACACTTATTTGCTGTGTGACCCCGGGCAAGTCCCTTAACTCTGTCTCAATATTCTCATCCATAAAATGAGTCAGAGAAGGAAATGGCAAATCACGCCGGTATCTTTGCCAAAAAAACCTCAAAAGGGTTCAGGAAGCATAATACCACAACTTGGGTCTATATCCCAAAGAGATAATAAAAAAGGGAAAAGACCTGCTTGTACAGAAATATCTATAACAGCTCTTTTGGAGATGGCAAAGAATTGGAAAGTGAGAGGATATCTATCAGTTGGGGAATGGCTGAACAAATTGTGGTATATTTTGGCAATAGAATATTATTGTGCTATAAGAAATGATAAGCAGGATGATTTCAGAAAAAGCTGGAAAGATCTACATGAACTGATGCAGAGAGAAATAAGTTGTCCCAAGAGAACATTGTACACAGTAACAGTAATATTGTATGACAATCAACTGTGAAAGACTTGGCTACTTTCAGCGATGTAATGATCTGGGACAATTCTGAAGGACTTATGACAGGGAATGCTATCTACCTCCAAATAAAGAAATGTTGGAGTTATCTTTCACATCAATATATTTATGGTTTTATTTTGGAATCTTAGTTTTGTATGAGTGTGCTCTTACAACAATGTCCAATATGGAAGCATTTTTTTGCAAGATAATTCATGTAAGGCTCAGATTAAATTGCTTAGGATCTCTGAGCAGGGAGAGGGAAGGGAAGAAAGGAGGTGATTTGGATCTTATAGTTCAACATATGATGAAAATTAATATTACATTTAATTGGGAAAATAAAACATCAATGAATTTAAAAAAATAATAAAATAAAAGGGTTCAGGAAGAGTCAGACAAGACTGAACTATACCCACATTCTGCCCTGAATAGGAATAAGTTTTTCCTGAAAAAGGGCACAGTAAAAAGAAGAGTAAAAGACTTCACAGAATCACTGTCTCAGAAATCTGAAAGGTAAGCAGCTAAGTAGTCCTATGATTCCAAGCACCAGACTTGGAATCAGGTATACCAGAGTTTAAATCCAAACTCAGATACTTACTGTGTGACCCTAGGCAAAGTTGTTTAATGTCTGTCTGCCTTGTTTTTTTTCTCAACTGTAAAGTGGGGGGTAATAATAGCACCTACCTCCCAGGGTTGTTGGGAGTAATAAATAAGAAAATATTTGTAAAGCATTCAGCATAGTGCCCATTACCTAATCTAAAACTTCTTAGTGAGAAGTAGCCTATTATAAGTCAGAAAAATCACTGGCCCATCCCCATTAAAATGCATTCTGGTGGGGGCAGCTGGGTAGTTCAGTGGATTGAGAGTCAGGCCTAGAGACGGGAGGTCCTAGGTTCAAATCCGGCCTCAAACACTTCCCAGCTGTGTGACCCTGGGTAAGTCACTTGACCCCCATTGCCCACCCTTACCACTCTTCCACCAAAAGAGCCAATACACAAAAAGTTAAGGGTTTAAAAAACAAAAACAAAAAAAATGCATTCTGGTTATCCACAACAGATTTAAATGGAAGAGCATTTTTACCATACAGGCATTCAATGGACTCATACCAAACAGCTTGAGGACCTTGACTTCGCAGATGACATCTGTCTCCTTTCTCACAAGCCAAACTTGCACAACTCTGAAGAAGCGGAGAAGACAGGTCTGAAGATCAACAAGAAGAAGACCGAGGTGAGCACAGTCAACTGCAGACAGGACCTGCCAAACCAACTACAGGGAGAAAACATCAAGGAGACGGACCACTTCACCTATTTGGGTAGCATAGTCAGTAAGGACAGCAGAGCAGATGAGGACATCAGAAACGGAATCAACAAAGCCAGACAGGCATTTAACACCCTGCGGTCTGTCTGGATCTCCAAAGCACTGTCCCTCGTCACTAAGCTCCAAATCTTCAACACCAACGTAAAGGCCGTCCTCCTATATGGATCAGAAAGCTGGAGAGTGACGAAACTCAACACCAACAAACTCCAGGTCTTTGTTAATAGATGTCTACGCTACATCTTGAACATCAGATGGCTTGAAAAGATCTCCAATGCTAGTCTCTGGGAAAGAACAATCCAGTATCCCATTAGTCAGGACATAAAGAAACGTAAGTGGAGATGGATAGGACATACGCTACGAAAACCAGAAGACAACGTAACCAGACAAGCATTGAGCTGGAACCCTTCAGGGAGGAGGAAAGTCGGAAGACCAAAACAGACCTGGTGAAGATCTGCCAAAAATGAAACAAAAACAGTCGGAATGACATGGGCCCAGCTGGGGGAAGTTGCCCAGAACAGAGTCCGCTGGCGTGAGATGGTTGCGGCCCTATGCTCCTAAGGAGTCAACAGGAATAATAATAAATAATTATGGTATTGCTGGCTGGCCAGCAAGAGAGCCTTTATTTGCAAGGCTGGTTTATCTAAAACTTTAAGATGTCCTGAGAAAGTCCACAGGCCCCCACAGTTTCTAACTGCCAAGACATTTTGACCAGACACATAAATATCTAAAGTCTCAGGAAGAAAATTTAAGAACTAAGAATCTTAGAAAACATCTAGCCCCATTCCCTCATTTTATAGTTAAGGAAACTGAGGCATGGAGTGTTTTTTGAGTGACTTATTCCATGTTCGGTGGTTTCTTATCAGAAAAATAGGAGATAGGACTCTTATTCTGGGTTGAATATCTATTTTTTCCTTCCTTACAATACTTCACATGCATTAAGTTCTCAGACTAATGTGGGAAATGGACAATGCAAAGCACATTCCTTCCTTCAATACCAAAACTATAACAATGGTCAAGTGACAGGGCTTTGTCCCAAGGTCAAATGATCATCAGTATTGTGGGACAATGACTCTAAGGGGTCATCAAGTTCCCTAATTTTATAAATGAAAAAAAAATAAGGCTGGTGAGGGTAGAGGGTTGAACAGTTAACACAACTGTGGTGGGATTTGAACATAGTTCTTCCTGGACCCAAGTCCAACAATCTACCCATTACACTTTATTGTCATTTAGTCATTTTCAGACATATAAGACTTATTGTGATCTCTTTTGAGGGGAGTTCTAGGCAAAGACGCTGGAATGATTTGTCATATCCAAGACCAATAGGATTAAGTGATTTTCCCAGAGTCACACAGGTAGGAAGTGTCTGAGGTCAGATCTGAGCTCAGTTCTTCCTGATCCCAACCTGGCTCTCTATCTACTGGGTTACCTAGCTTTGCCTCTGTTTCTCAACAAACAGGTATCCAATAACAGGTAGATGCACTGTCTTCTAATTATGTTTCTCCCATACCTGTGGTCTTCCTTTAGCACCATGACATAACTTCATTTAACAAAAATCAAGTGCCTTCCTTCTATTGCCTAATAGGTTCCAGCACCAACCCCTGTCTACATTCATTCTTCATCCCCTGCTCATCTTCCTGCTATACTACAGGTTTTTCCTTCCTGCCTTCCTTCCTTTACCTAGCTTCAGGTCACAACTACTTTCAGTAATTCAACATCAAAGAGATATTTCTACCACATCTGAAGGGTTGAAAGACAACCATCATCTCCTGCCACCACCCACCTTCCAACCTTATCGCCTTCTCCCAGGGCTTATCCCAGCTGATCTAGGGCAGACTCTTTGGAAAACAAGTCACCCCTGCTCCAGGGCCAGTGAGCCTAACTAGGCTCATTGAAAGTCTGTTTATTGGACAGTAAAAGTGAAGGTCAACATGTGGAGGTAAGATTCTGAGGCCTTCTCATATCCCATGTAAGCTCCTACCCAACTTGGCCTTTCCTTCCTCCTTTCTTCCATGGGGGCCTCCCTCATAGGCTCAGGGTATCTTGGGTCTCTCTTCCTCCTCACTCACATATACAAAGCCCAAGATCTCTGCCTTAGTTTTCCCTCCCCTTTCTCATGCTTGTCCCAAATACTCAATATAAGCAACCTTTCCATAACAAACTAAGCATGGATATAGAAGGCTGGACCACCAGATGTAGTATCCAGAAACTAAGGACCCTGCTACTGCTTCATTTGCTGGATCAAGCTCAAGTTATGCCCAAAAGGACTTCGGTTGTCAGTTATCTCCTAGAGAAGATGCCGCATAGTGGAATGGAAAAAACACTAGATTTTGAATTAGAGGAGCTAATCTGAAATCCTGAGTCTACTATTTACTGCTTATGTGACTTTGTGCAAGTAGCTTCATATCTTTTGGCTTCCATTCCCTCTTGAATTGAACCATTTTCTGAAGAGTCCCTATCAGAGTGCTTTGGGCTTCTGGTACCCCTAGTGGGCCAGTTTATCTGAGCTCAGGTTGACCTCTCTGGAAAGATCTCTCTTCCAATGCCTACAGATTTCTCACAATAGACAGACAGACAGACAGACAGATAGATTGATGGATGGATGGATGGATGGATGGATGCATGGATGGATGGATGGATAAATGGATGGATGGATGGATATCCACTGAGCCATTTGGCTACTCATTTTGGCTATATTTTTGTGCAGTCCTGGGCTAGATGGAGGTGCTTAGATGGAGGTTTTTCTTTGTGTTTCTTGATCATAATTCAATCTTCACTGAAGCATATGTGGGAAAACCAGACTTCTCTACAACCTTTCAGGTTGCTATCTTACCCAGAAGGGTCCCTTCCCATTCTAAATCCATGATCTATGGTCCTTAGTGCTACTTTCAATGTAGCCTAAGGCAGCCAGGTGTCAGATACACCAATGCCAGGAACAGTGAGCAAACCTAATAAATCTACAGCCATCAGTAGGAAGGAAGTGATGAAAAGAATTGTGATTGTAGAATCAAGCCTAGGAAAGGAGCCAGAGAGGAGAGGGGTATGTAAAGAGAAACTAGTCAGGAAAGACAGATGGAATAACTTTCAAAATTATTTTCCAAAAAAGAATATGAAAGAAAAGAGCTATAGATTAGAATATAAATCCAAGGGAAGAATTATATGATCGGTCAGTGCAGAATGAAGTAAGTAAAACCAGAACTACATACACGATGACTAGAATAATGCAAAATTTTTAAATGCTAAAAAGAAGTCTAAAAAGATGAATAATTATATTGACCAATCTTGGCCTTAGAGAAGAGGTAATGAAATGTTTCCTTCCTTTTGGTAGGGACATGGGGTGCTGTTAGGTGAGGAATGTTACATGTACTATCAGATAGTTACTCTGTCAGTTTTAACTTTTTTCTTTTTATTGCTAAATAGTATTTTTTTTTCTAGTTGTATGTAAAAAAATTTTTAAACCTTTACTTTCCATATTGGTATAGGTGCTTAGTATTGATTCCAAGGCAGGAAGAGCAGTAAGGGCTAAGCAATTGGGCTCAAGCAACTTCTCAGGTTTACACACCTAGGAAGGACCTGATGTCAGATTTGAACCCAGTTGGTCCTCCCAACTCCAGGCCCGGCTCTCCATTCACTGAGCTAACTAACTGCACCTAAAAAAATTTTTTTTAATGTTGGTTTTAAAAAATGTTGAGTTCTAAATTATCCCTCCATCTCATCCCCCCTCATTGAGAAGGAAAGCAATTTGATAAAGGTTATACATATGCAGTATATTTCCATATTAGTCATGTTCTGAAAGAAAATAGTGCAAAAAAAACCTAATGAAATAAGTAAAATTTCAAAAAGTATGCTTCAGTCTGCATTCAGACTCTAACAGTTCTTTGCCTGGAGATGGATAGCATTTTTCAGCATGAGTCCTTCAGAATTGTCTTGGATCACTGAATTGCTGAAAACAGCTAAGTCATCCATACTTAATTATCTATAGTATTACTGTTACCATGTACAAGGCTCTACTGGTTCTGATAACTTCACTTTGCATCAGTTCATATAGATCTTGCCATATTTTTCTAAAACAACCCCTGTCATTTCCCACAGCACAAGAGTATTCCATCACAAATGTTTGCCACAACTTGTTCAGGCATTGCCCAATTGATAAGTAGCCCCTTAATTTCCAATTCTTTACCACCACAAAGAGAGCTGTTATAAATATTTTTGTACCAATAGGTTCTTTTCCTTTTTTTTTTTTTTGGATATCTTTGGGATACAAACCAAGTAGTGGTATGATTGTGTCAAAGGTTACACTAACTGCCTTTTCCATTACAAGGGAGAATTCATTTGTTGCAAGGAAGATTAGATCTACAAATGATTTTGATATAAAAACAAAAGATGTTAGTAAAAAAATAAATAAATCTGACATGTTTAAAAGGGAAGAAGCTAAAGAGACTAGAGTCAGAAAGGGGGGAGAGAGAAAAAAGAGAGCAGGAAGATTGGAGTATTTTCCTGAGGGAATAAAATGTGACAATGAGAGACATTTCCAGGGACACTGTTCCTCAGAAGGAAAACTAGTAGAAACCCTGGACTGTCCAATCTATTCTCCACCATCTTCCTTTGCTGTGGACCTAAACTTGATGAAAAGCAGCTGATGCTGCCCTCTCTCCCCCTAGCTCACCTGCAGGTACCTATTAGATCAGCTCACAAAAGGATCCCCATCCTACCCCATTTCACCCATTCAGGAAGCCAGCTGGAAGGCCCCTGATGGGGGCTTCTGGGGTATATGCTTATCATCAGCAGCATGGAGAAGGCCCCATCCTGAGCTGTGCATTCTCTTTTCCACCAAGCAGCTTTAGAGGCCCCACAACCTGATTTCCCTCTGCCCTTGCCGGATTTCTTCCAGGCCCCGTGCTAATGATGCCCACAGCTGCGTTGCTCAGTAGAGGAAGCAGGGACCTCTTGACTGGCTCTGTTCATCTCCCAGTCAGATGGCTCAGAAAATGACAGATGAGCTCATTAACCCTGCTGAGCCACCCCTCCCTGCGCTCCCCATCCCTGAGAGCCCCACCTTCTCCTCCTGATCCAGACCCACATCTGCATTGCACCCTCAAATGACTAGGTTGCCAAAATGCAAAATACAGGTTCCCATTTAATTACAAAAATAGCAGCTGACAAACACAGGTCTGCATCTCCCCTATTTCTTGCCACTTTAAGGGAACTATTCAGGCCATTTCTCTTAGCTCTCTGCCCTCTCTGTATATTCTGTAGAGCATCGCACAAATGCTCTCCCTCCCTCTTTTTCTCTCTCTTTAAGGCAATGGCTTTGTGAAGGCTGAGGGAAAAAAATAAAGCCTTTTACTAAAATGTCACTCTGGAAAAAGGGTGGGGGAGGAAAGAGGGGGAGTTTCTAATAGGCCAGTGAAGCCCTGCTTTTTTTTTTTTTTCTAAAAGTGTGATAAATTTGGCCTGTCTTAAAAAGACAGCTCAGTGTTGCTTATCAACCATGATTTGACCAGATAGCTGTTTCAAAAAACAGACACTGGTCTTTTTATAATAAATGAAAGCAATAAAGCCAAAGAGCCTGCCCAGAACTATAATTAAGAATCAGAAACTGAAAGCAACAGGAGTGCCAAGAGGAGATCCATCCCTGGAGAGGCAGAAATTGGCAAAACCAGTTTCTGGGGTCCCCCAGGCATTGATAATGGGAGCCTTTGTTGGCAGGGGGAAGGATGATACCCCATCTTTCTTTTTAGGTCTGGTATTTACCCTCTTCTTCCCTGGTCCCCACCTACTCACCTCTTTCCCTCTCATTTTGAGAAAGAAAAAAATCATCCATAGAGGGCACAGGCCTGCAGGGGTCTGGGAAGGAGGGGTTCACCCATCAGAGCCAAATCAAATGCTGGCTTGAAATGAGGCCAGAAATTTCCCTTAGTGCTCAGTCCCTGCACAATAAACATCCCTGGGTTGGGTGCTCCTAAGGAGCTGTCTATTTAACACAATCTCCATCTCAAGCGGCTGTTTTGCATTTCCTTTTGGCTTTATTAAAACTGATTTTCTATTTGCACTATAAAAACTGATCTGATTAAATTTCCATTTTTCCCCAAAGAAAAGGGCTTCTCTCTTCTCTTCTTTTCTTATTCTCTTCTCTCCCACTCCCTTTCTCTCATCTTTCTTTCTTTGTCTCTCTCTTACACACACACACACACATACACACACACACACACACACACACACACACATTCTTACTCTCTCCTGACTTCTGTCTTCTCTTCTTTCTCTGTCTTTTCTGTTATTGTGTCCTTCTCTGTCCCTGTCTTCTGTCTGTCTCTGTCTCTCTGCCTCTGTCTATCTGAATCTCACATGCAGTCACATACAACCACAAACACACACACACACACATATGCACACATTCTTGCTCTCTCCTGACTTCTGTCCTCTTTTCTCTCTGCCTCTGTCACTGTTTTATCTGTCTTCTCTTTGTCTCTGTCTCTTACAAACTCTCTGTCTCTCTCTGTCTCTGTCTCTGTCTCTGTCTATCTTTCTCTGTCTCTCTCTCTGTCTCTTTCTGTCTCTTTCTCTCTGTCTCTCTCTCTCTCTCTGTCTCTCTCTCTCTGTCTCTCTCTCTCTGTCTCTCTCTCTCTCTCTCTCTCTCTCTCTCTCTCTCTGTCTCTCTGTCTCTCTGTCTCTCTCTCTCTGTCTCTCTCTCTCTCTCTCTACCACCCTCCCCCCATCGCCTTTTCTCTTCACTTTTCACAAGCAATACCAACCTGACTTGTCCTTCCCACAGACGTCGCCCTAAACTAAGCTAATCATCTCATAAACAGATGCCATGTGTTAGGAAAAGGGATGGGGTGAGACATTATGGCTGGCTTTATGCAAACCAATCTACACTACTAAAAGGAACAACTTCCACTGAAGACCAAATGAGTTTACATAGGTTGCATTTTCCTTGTATATATAAGCCAGCATACTTACCAATGTTTTTGCATTCACTAAGTAGGTTATTAGGACTTGATGATTAAAGGCAGAAAGGTAACAAGCATCTATTAGACATCTATTATGTGCCAGGCATTGTGCTAAGTGCTTTACAAATTTTATTTCATTTAATCTTCACAACAACCCTGGGAGGTAAGTAGGTACTATTAATATTCCTAATTTATAATTGAGGAAACTGAGGCAAGCAGCAATTAGGTGACCTGCCCAGAGATACATAGCTACTAAGTATTTGAGCCTGCCTCTAGGTCCAGCAACCTGTCCACTTTCTCCTCTGGCTGTCTCTAGGAAAACAAAAGAAACATTGCTGGGATTCATGATGCAGAGCCAGAAGCCTCATGTCTCTAGACCAGGGTCAGCAACGTATGGCTCTCGAAGCATATCTGGCTCTTTTGAGGGCCAGATATGGCTCTTTCTGCAGGAGCCATAAAGTCAATTTTTTTTCAGGCACTGTTACAAGAGCGTGCACTGTGAGCACTGTACGGCTCTCACAAATTACATTTTAAAAAATGTGGCGTTTATGGCTCTCACGGCCAAAAAGGTTGCCGATCCCCGCTCTAGACTTTACATACTGAAATCTGGACTAGGTGGTAGCAGAAGTTTCCTAAATGAGAAGGAATGTCTAATTAAGCTTGTTGAAATTAAATTGAATTAAAGATTAAGTTAGAAAACTTAGGTACTACCAAGCCTAACACTTGGTAGTTTCTTTCTATGCATAATTCCATATGTTGTATTCCTTTGGGCTACATCTCCCAACTTCACAGATCTGGTCCCCTGAAGGAAAAAAGCCATTGTCAAGGTACTCTGTGTGGCTGAATTCCTAAAACTATAGTTCATGAGCCCCAACCAAAATGTTTACCTTCAACAGTCAACCAAAAGACACAATTGTCTCAAAAGCAAAAGTGTTTACTGATATGGCATGGTAAGAAAAATAGCAATAAACTACCTCCCCTATAAACCTGGGGTATACTCTCCCATAAAGATCCCATAAGATTGGGAAATAGATATTCATAATGGTTGTAAATAAAAAGCCAATCTTCCTAGCATGTTGTGAGGTAGGTATGACCCCTCCAAATTAAGACAGTATTTCCTGGGAGACTATGTACCTGTGGTATTTATGGGGCACAAAGAGATGATTGCATCAGGAAGACGACAGATTTCTTAAAGGAAGGCAGCCTGCTTGGAAGATCAGTCATGGTGGCATCAAATGCAGGAAGAGGGACAGCAGCAGTTTGACCTGCTTGCTGGCTGCCAAAATCAATCTGAGAGAAGCTAAGGCAAAGAGAAAATCTGATGGGGCTAACAGTGGAAAGTGGCAGACACTGCACTTAGGGATTCAGATGCTGCTGGGATGACTCTTCACTATACTTTTCTGTCTGACTACTCAGCAGGAACTTTGCCATTCCCTCTTCCCACTACACTACCACCAGAATGTGAATCTTAGTAGAGTATGTTTCCTCCATCCTTTCCTTGAAGATGAGACTCAAATCCCTAGAGTGTATGGTCAGAGAACATTTCCCTATTCTTTAGCTAATTGCTTTGTGAGACAGCAAGCCTCCCTGCCCTCCATCACTGGAAGAGTGAGCAGAATAATCGGTTGTCTGAGTTATTGTTAAGAAATGGAGGCTTGAGCCAAATAAGGTACATTTTCCCCTTTTTTTATTTAGAATATTTTTCCATGGTTCCATGATTCATGTCCCCCACCCCCCGCTCTTTCCGTTCCCCTCCCAAATCTGACAAGTTCCACTAGGTTATACATGTATCATTTGTTCAAAACTTCTTTCTGTGTTATTCATGTCTGCAATAGCACGATCCTTTAACATCAAAACCCCAATCATATCACCATCCCATTACATGATCGATCACATATTTTTCTAATGCATTTCCATTTCCACAGTTCTTTCTCTAGATGTGGATAGCATTCTTTCTCACAAGTTCCTCTGAATTGTCTTGGGTCATTGCATTACTACTAGTAGAAAAGTCTATTATATTCGATTGTGCCATAATGTATCAGTTTCTGTGTACAATGTTCTCCTGGTTCTGATCCTTTTGCTCTGCATCAATTCCCGGAGGTCATTCCAGTTCACATGGAATTTCTCCAGTTCTTTATCTTACAGCACAATAATATTCCATCATCAACATATACCATAATTTGTCAGCCATTCCCCAATTGATGGACACCCCCTCATTTTCCAATTTTTTGCCAACACAAAGAGTGTGACTATAAATATTTTTGTACAAGTTTTTTTTTCCTTATTATCTCTTTGGGGTACAAACCCAGCAGTGGTGTATGGCTGGGTCAAAGAGTAGGCATTCCTTTAAAGCCCTTTGCCCATAGTTCCAAATTGCCCTCCAGAATGGTTGGACCAATTCACAACTCTAGCAGCAGTGTATTAGTGTCCCAATCTTGCCACATCCCCTCCAACATTTATTACTTTCCTTTACTGCCATATTGGCCAGTCTGCTAGGTCTAGGGTGGTACCTCAGAGTTGTTTTAATTTGCATTGCTCTAATCAAGAGGAATTTAGAACACTTTTACACGTGCTTATTGATAGTTTTTATTTCATCATGTGAAAACTACCTATTCATGTCCCTTGACCACTTCTTGATTAGAGAATGGCTTGATTTTTTATAAATTTGACTTAGTTCCTCATATATTTGGGAAATTAAACCTTTGTCAGAGAGTTTTGTTATAAAAATGTTCTCCCACTTTGTTGCTTTCCTTCTAATTTTGGTTGCACTGGTTTTCTTTGTACAAAACCTTTTAAATTTAATATAATCTAAGTCATTTATCTTACATTTTGCAATATTTTCTGCCTCTTGCTTGGTCTCAAATTTCATCCTTTCCCATAGACCTGACTGGTATACTATTCTGTGTTCACCTAATTTATTTATGATTTCACACTTTATATTTAAGTTATTTATCTATTTTGAATTTATCTTGGTATAGGGAAGGTGTAAGATGTTGATCTAAACCTAATTTTCCCCATACTGTTTTCTAATTTTCCCAGCAGTTTTTGTCAAATAGTGAGTTCTTATCCAAAAGGTGGGATTTTGGGGTTTATTGAACACTAACTTACTGAGGTCATTTACCCCTAGTTTATTTCATTGATCCACCCTTTTGTCTCTTAGGCAGTATCATATTGTTCAAATAAGGTAAATTGATCCAAAATATCAAATGCTGAAATCATTTAATGTGTAATTCCAGAATTAAATGGAACAGGTATATTGTGAGTGGAAATGTCATCTAATGTATATAAAGTACTTTGTAAACCTTAAGTGATCTATAAGTGCTAGCTAATATTATTAATTAGGCTTTTGTACAGTAGAACATTCAGCTCAGGAAGCCATGTAAAATCAAGGACCAAGGAGAATGAAAGGCTCAGGGTTTTTAAAGCATTTAGAAATCAAATGGAATCTGTTGTCAAGTTATTTTTAGTCATGTCTTGTTTTTCATGACCCCATTTGGGTTTTCCTTGGCTAAGATAGTAAAATGGTTCATCATTTCCTTCTCCAGTTCATTTGACAGACGAGGAAACTGAGGCAAACAGGGTTAAGTGACTTGCCCAGGGTCACATTGCTAGGAAGTGTTTGAGGCCGGATTTGAATTCAGGAAGATGAATCTTCCTGACTCTAGGCCTGGCACTCTATCCGCTGTACCACCAAGCTGCCTCAAATAGAGTTTAGGAGTTACTAAAGGAGAAAGGGACCAAAGACCAAGTCAGCTGAATCTATTCTGAGCAGAAAGAATTGTGAAAAGTAGTTACTGTCCATGGCCAAGTTGTAGATCCTCTATAGGCATTTTTAGATAGGATCCTGGACTTGAAGTTGAAAGAAGCCTAGGAGTGAATCCTTGTTTCAAAACTTTCTACTATATGACCCCAGGCAAGTGGCCAACCTCCAAAACTCTTTTTCCTTACCTGTAAAATGGGGACAAATGAATTGTACCTTTAAAGCTACAAGAAACCCTAGAGATCATGGTGTCAAAATCTTCTCATTTTGTACATGAAGAAACTAAGACCCAGAAAGGCTGTCATTTGTCCAAGATCACACAGGCAATAAGTAATGGAGCTGGGATTTGAATCCAGTCCCTCTGATTCCAAATACAGCACTATTTCAACTACACTGACCATGCTGCCTCTTTGAATTACTTATAAAGGTTTGGGGAGGAAATGGAAACTTTAAAGTACTATATAAACATACATTATTTTTATCCTTTAGAGAGTCTTCTTAGGCTGCCTTGCTAGTTAGCAACACTCTAGGAGCCAGTTAAGAGTAGAAAATGGCTGCCATTCCTGTTTCTTGGTTTCAGAGTCCCCCTTACACACTTTAGTCTGCACAAATCTAATATCTTCATCTGGAGATATTGTAAATCCAACCCAACCTTCTCCTCTAACCTTGTCTCCTCCTGCTTTCCTATAGAACTAACTGCCTATTATCACTCAGACTCAGATTCACTATCAGTTTTTCCTCTCTTAAAATAAAAATTTTTATAATGCCTATTGTTTTTTTTGTTTTTTTTTTTTTTTTAACCATAGCACCATAGTAGATAGAGCACCAGGCCCACAGTTAGGAAGATTCATTTTCCTGAGTTCAAATCTGACCTCAGACATTTACCAGCTATAGGACCTTGGGTAAATCACTTGCCTCCGTCTGTGTTGGTTTCTTTTCATTTATAAAATGAGCTGGAGAATGAAATGGCAAACCACGCCAGTAGCTTTGCCAAGAGAACCCCAAATGAGGTCACAAAGAATTGGACACAACTAAAATGACTAAACAACAACAACAACATCCTTCCCACAGTTCCTGCATAGTCTGACCACCACACTATTGTTTACAGTTACACCATTCATTGGAATGCCCTCTCCAACCCTTTCTAACTTTCTAACTCCTACCCATATTTTAATGTCTACCTCAAGTCTTCCTTCTCTCCTCAGGAAGCCCTGCCTTTCTGCCCCAGTTCATGGGACTCTTCCTACCAGGAATTTCTTGTAGCATTTATTGTATGAACCATTCATTTGGCTCTTTGCTCATTTTGCTCTGTTACACTTCTCATGTTATCTCGTTTTATCATCCAGCTCTGCATGTCTATACATCATGTCTTCTTTGTATTCCCTTCAGCATCTATCACAGTGCTCTGCATATAGTAGGTGCCCAAGACATATTTATGTAAAGAAGGAAGAAAAGAGGAAGAGAAGGAAGGAAGGGTAAAAGGAAAGAAGGAAGGAATGAACAAACAAGTGAAGGAAAGAAGGAAGGAAGGAGGGAAGGAAGGAAGGAACAAAAGAAGGAACAAAGGAAGGAAGGAACAAAGGAAAAAAGGAAGGAACAAAAGAAGGAACAAAGGAAGGAACTAAAGAAAAAAGGAAGGAACAAAGGAACAAAGGAAAAAATCTCATAAGAAATGAGCACTGTATCAGGTATGTTGAGGGATACAAAGAAACATAGCAGTTGGGAACTCCCTCACTCTTTGCCACTAAGTTTGATACCATAGATTACAGGTAGTTTGTGGGTCAGAATCTTCTCCAAACTGTAATTCCCAATCATTCATCAATGTATTTCATTTTACTATTTGAGAGGACACATTCAATTCACTTACAAATCATTTAATCATGTAACAATGTAATAGAGAAACAACAGAATGCTCTCCATCCTATAAATCCTGAGTTAACTTCCCTAAAAATACACTTAAGCTCATTAAGGAGAGAGAACATAGCAAATGTGTCAATTGTACACAACCAGAAAACTTATGTGAAGGGACACACACACACACACACACACACACACACACACACATACACACAGAAATATATATCCCTTCACATTACACATCCACACATATGCACACACACACAAACGTGAAATATATGGGAACAAAGTGCACAAAAGGGCAAATGTACATAAACAACCAACAGTCCTCTACTGAGGTCATCATGATGCTTTCTGCTGGACCTGCTCCCTGCAAAGGATTCTTTCAGCTGATCCTCACCAGATCTTAGCAGCTTCCTGCTGGGCATCTCCACTGCTCAAGCTACCCACAGAACTTCAGTGCTGGACCATGTCCAACATCCACTAGAGATGCTGTGATAAATGTCTCTTGACTGCAGTAAGGACAACATCTCCATTAATTGGCTCTTTTGACCACCTCCACCATCCACTGGAGAGAGCTCTGGTTCTCTCTCTTCAAGGGGACGGAGAGGGCTTTCAGTCTGGACTTTTATCCCCTTTCTGTATGCCCCAGTTTTGTTTCTCAGGCGAGGTGCTACTATCAGAGCCACCTTCTGCTCAGTTCTCTCTCTGCTGAAAGTTTACTTGGTGTGGTGCAGTGGCTTGAGAGCTGGCCTCAGAGCCAGAGACACCTTGGTCCAGTCTGACCTCTGACACATATTGTCTGTGTGACCTTGGGTAAAACATTTTACTTTGCAGTGCTCTGGGCAAATCTAAGATTTAAAGTCACAGAGTCCACTTGAATCAGTGGAGGAAATGCCTCATGAGAAGCTCCCTAACCCAATGAAATCGCAGGTCCAGTCCTAGTCCTTACCTTCAGATAGGGCTATCTTTTTCCTCATGAGGGTCAGCCTTCTCAGCCAATGACTTTGATGTTCAATCTCTCAGTCAAACTGCACCAGAACATAATGGAGGCCGACCTTATACTTGGTTTGCTCTTTGGTTTGACTCTTCTCTAAAACACCCTTTCATCTCCTGGCTCCCCCGAGTCCCTCAGTTCAGCTGGCATCTAGCTTGAGATCAGAAACTAGTTTTATTTCTTAGGTCTTATCAAGTCTTATACTATACCTCTTGGCTGAGGTGAATTTCCCCAGTGTTCTACTTCTTCAAACAGAAAAGGAGCTGAGTGATACTGTGGTGATGAAACTGTTTTAATCTCCCTCCCCCATCTTCTTATTATGTCCTTCTGTTCTATGCAAATAGCAATATCTGTGCTAGTTAGAAAAGACTTAAAGGCTGCTGACATGTGTTCCACATCCTTCAAACCTGGTCTTTCCCAGGTCTCCCTCCTCCCAAAAAAAACAGTCAATAGCAATTCATCTTCATATATAACCTTGGGCTGTTATAGAATGGGTAATGCCACCTGGTGCCACATAGGTAATTGGATCATCACATGTGGTCAATTGGTATCTAATAGTAAGTACCTACTATGTGCCAGGCACTATGCTAAATATTGGGCATAAAAAGAAAGGGAAAACATTTTCCCTGCTCTCAAAGAGCTCCAACTAGGGGAAACATGGAAATGAATATGTATAAACGAGCTAGATAGGGGCAGCTAAGTGGCACAATGGACAGAGCACCAGGCCTGGAGTTAGGAGGTCCTGGATTCAAATTTGATATCAGACATTTCCTAGCTGTGTGACCCTGGGCAAGTCACCTAATTCCATTTGCCTAGCCCTTGCGCTTCTATCTTAGAGTTGTTACTAAGACAGAAAGTAAATGTTTAAGACAAAAAACAAGCTATATACAAGATAAACAGGAAATAATCAGCAGAGAGAAGGCACTAGTAATAAGGAGAATCTGAGAAAGATTTTGTGCAGATAGCGAGTCTTTAGATGAGACCTGAAGGAAGTCAAGGAAGCTAGAAGGCAGAGTTGAGAAGGAAAAGATTTCTAGGCCCACGGGAT
This sequence comes from Gracilinanus agilis, assembly GCF_016433145.1. NCBI lineage: Eukaryota > Metazoa > Chordata > Mammalia > Didelphimorphia > Didelphidae > Gracilinanus > Gracilinanus agilis. The sequence continues at coordinate 200,510,203 of NC_058132.1, forward strand.
AATCAGTGAAAATAACCAGAATTGAGACATGGCTGAAGAGGACATTTTTTTAGCATGAATTTTCATAGGATTATATGCTCACAGGCTAGAACTGGAAGGGACCTTAGAGGTCATTGAGTCTAACCTCTTCATTTTACAGAAGAGGCAACTGAGACACAAAGAGGTTAAGTGACTTGCCCAGGGTCACACAGCTAATAAGAAAGTGAAGCAGAATTCATACTTGGATTTTCCTGATTATAAATCCAATCCTTTATCCTCTGCAACAATGGTGTCAGATAGACATGAGAACCACTAAATTGTATATAAGGATCCCTACGGAGCCCATATTGTCTTATAAAATCACATATTAACATTATCTATATACTACTGCATTTTTGTTGATATTTTTAAATATTTCCCAATTATACTTTGTGATTTAGTCTTTCTTTTTAGAACCCTTACCTTCTGTCTTAGAATCAATACTGTGAATCAGTTGCAAGGTAGGAGAGTAGTAAGGAGTAGGTAATGGGGGCCAAGTGACTTGCCCAGGAACACCCAGGGAGGAAGTGACTGAGACCAGATTTGACTCCAGGACCACCTGTCTCCAGGCCTGGCTCTCTGTCCACTGAGCCACTCAGTTGCCTCTCTCAATTGCATTTTAATCTGAATCCCTTGCATATGTGAGTGTTGCTGGCAGCTTACTTGATACATCTACATGTACTATAACACTTACCTGCCTAACAGTTTTCTGTTGCCAAAAAATGCTTGCCATCGTACATATTTATTTTGTGATAAGCCAGGTCTCCTCATGGTCTGAAAATGACCCCTAGACGTCAAAGGTTCTGTCAATGGAGAGCAAGTCAAGCTGGAAAGCTTTGGAGTATAGGTGAGATGATGGCTTAGGTACAAGTTGTTCAAGATCAGCCTAGCTAAGCTGAAAGAGGCCCATCACCAGATTGGCCACAGGTTTTTATGGTCACGATAATTCACAAAAAAATTGTCTATGAAGGTATAAAGGGTTTGCATTCTGAATCAGTGGTCTCACACCAATGAAATCACAGATCCTTAAAGCACTAAAGTAAGTGAAATCACATGTGTGACTGGGGAAATTCCAAACTTCTGGTGAGCAGTGCCCCCTAAAGCCATGTTGGCAAAGGCGTGGCATGCTGGAGGGAGCTGCTCCATTCCCCCTCTCCATAGCACCCAAAGACATTTTTCACATGCCCTGCCCCTCTGCCTAGCAACTGAATGTGAACACTTCTTCCTTCTGCTTTCTGGGATAATGGGGAAGGGGGCTCACAGGCAGCTTGAAAGTGCAGTTTGGGCACGTGATCTCAAAACATTCACCAACACTGCCCTATTGGGTGGAATTTTCCAACTCTGATTGGGATGCCTACTTATCTGGTCCCTGGTTGTGAGGAACAGTCACTTTGTGAGGGAAGGTAAGAAATTTTGATTTAAACTGGAAGAAGAGACATTCTGAAGGCTGCTGGATCCATAGAACTAATCACTAGTAAGGAGCTCCTGGCTCCAAGTTGTCCATATCTAATGGGGGATTTCAACATGTAAATATAAACAGACAAGAAGACAAACAAGTCTGTTTATTTTTAATGCTTTTCCTCTCTCTTTTCTTTTGTTTTCATCTCTTATCATTTTGAGGGGAAATGTAAGCTTTTCCTATATTGGTTATGGACTCTATTTTCCCCTTTCTCCTCCATGCCATGGCTCTGCAACCCTTTAACCCTGATTAAAGAATGCCATATCTCATGAGTGCATGCACTTTTCTCTCCTATGCATAGTGGGACTACCTCTGCATCCAAATAAAACTAGAAGACCATGAGATCTCAGTACTGGAAGGGACAACAAAGATTTTCTAGTCAAAACTCATCCTGTAGAGCAGGAGTTGGCAACCTTTTTGGCCGTGAGAGCCATAAACGCCACATTTTTAAAAATGTAATTTCATGAGAGCCGTACAGTGCTCACAGTGCCACTCCTGTAACAGCGCCTGAAAAAAAATTGACTTTATGGCTCCTGCAGAAAGAACCATATCTGGCCCTCAAAAGAGCCAGATATGGCTGGAGAGCCATACGTTGCCGACCCCTGCTGTAGAGGAATCCCTCTTATAGCCTTCTTGACCGGTGATAATCCAACCAGGATAACTCAATTGGTCTTATATTTCACAAGAAGGTCAAGACATTAACATACATGAAGGTTGAGCCTTCAGCTCAGTTAATTTTCCCCCAAAAGCAGAAAAAAAATGTGATGGAAAAACATCATCTGGTAGCTTTAAAAAAAGGATATAAAGGATAAGATAGGGACAGCTTCACTGAAAAGTTCAGGGGGGAGTTAATGCCTACCTATTTCCCAAACAGGATCTAAAACCCTTCCCAGAGTAGAACAAACATTTCTGTAGCTGCCCAGATCTGGTGGGGACAAAGAAGAGACTGCAAGTTTGAATTAGGCCAGCAAGTGACAGCAAAATCTCCTAGAATCTTTTGGTCTAGCTTTATATTTTATGAAAAACTAAGAAATCAATAAAAAGTTTATGATGAGACTAGGTCAGTTTCATTAATACTCCCTCCCAAAGATGTAGCTCCTATTCTAGTCTTCATTTGTTTCAGTCACATCTGACTCTTTGTGACCTCACTGAGGATTTTCTTGGCAAAGGTAATGGAGTGGTTTGCCATTTTCTTCTCCAGCTCATTTTACAGATGAGGGAACTGAGGCAAATAGGGGTAAGTGGCTTAGCTGGGTCACCCAGCTAGTAAGTGTCTGATGCCAGATTTGAACTCGTGTTCCTGATTCCAGGCCTGGAAACTCTATCCACTACACCACCTAGGTGTCCCAAGAATGTAACTGGGAAATCTAAAGAAGGCAGAGAAGAGAAATTGCTGGTGGATGCTCTGGAAGGCAGCCATGATTTATTTGAGTTCTAGAGCATATAAGTCTAGACCATGACAAAGGTTCAGTGTTATTTGTGAACCTGATGAAGCAGGCTGGACCCATGAGACAAAGTCCCATGGTATGGTCTCTCCTTATGTGGAGTTTATGTGCTCCCTGAGTTGAGATGAGCTCTCTCTTTTAGTAAAAGCAACAGTAGAGTTGTGTAGTGTATATGTTATTAAAATGCTGGGTATATGTGTGCCCATACTACCTGCTATCCAGGAGCTAATTTGAGACCTGAGTCAGATGAAGGGCTGTAACAATTGTTTAGTTGTTGATTAGTCAGTCATTTTTTGGTCACATTAAACTCTTCATGAATTGGGGGGGCATTTCCTTGGCAAAGATACTGGAGGGGTTTGTCATTTCCTTCTCTAGCTCATTTAACAGATGAGGAAACTGAGGAAAATAGGTTCAAGTGACTTGTCCAGGGTCACATAGATAGTACGTGTCTAAGATCGGATTTTAATTCGAGTCTTCCTGACCCCAAAGCCTGGCATTCTATCCATTGCCACCCAACTGCTCTTGAAATGACTAGATTTGCCCAACGGTACAAGCAGACCCCTGAGAACACTATCTAAGTCATTCCTCCACCCTAAGGATATTTCAAGGTTAGAGTCTGGTCCTTCAGAGGTCAAACACCCAGAGAGGTGAAAGGCAGGGGGGTAGAATATAAAGCATATAATTCTTGGAGTCTGAATACTTGGGTTTGAAGCTCTATGACCTTTGTCAAGACCTTTAATTCTCTAGGTCTCAGTTTTCACATCTGTAAAATGAGGGTTTGGACTAGATGGCTTCTGAAGTTCCTTCCAACTCTATATCTATGATCACTGACACCAGAGATTCAGACCATTGCTCAAACATCTCCCCACACATGCCCCAAAAGGGATCAAAAGCACTATCTCCCCTTAGATAGTGGGCTAAACATCCTTTTTCCACTCTGAGGAAATCAAAGGTCTAAGATTTAGGATTTGAAGCAAACAGAGATCTAGTCCAACTTCTTTTTGTAGAGATGGTATCAAAAAGACCTGGGGAAGTAAACAGACCTACGTAGTCCAAGGACATGCAGGTGCCAAGATCATTCTATCCCCATTCAAATTCTCTGCCCTCACCTCCCTACCCCTTGGCCAAGATTGATAAACTCCCTACAAATACACCTCCAACTTAGATCACCCTAGAGAACCATTCCTATAGTCACTGTTGCCTTGGCTTGCCCAGCTTTCAGCCATTTAGAAATCTCTAGCCTCAATTGTCTTGAAGTTGCCCATTTCCTCATCAGTATTTTATTTGTCTGTTTTGCTCATTTTTTAAGCTAGAGGCGGTTGCTGTTCAAATTGTTGAGTAAAGTGTCATTGCGCTGACAATACCGGCTGTCAGCAGCCCCACAATAGGAAATGGGATTTGGCATCAAAGGAAAAGATGACACTAAAATACATTTTAATAAATATGTAAATCAATTAATCAATCACCCATCCAGAGAGGATGCTACAGGAACACAGACAAAAGAGCTGAGCCTGGAGGTTTGGAGAAGCTGTGGAGTGGAGGGTGCCAGAGAAAAGCCCTCATGAGGGCAGAAAAGGTCCCCTGAGTGCAATAGGGAGCCAGACCTACAGCTGTGTCGAGATGAAACCCAACCCAGCTTCTCTTTTGTTACTGTAGGCTTTGGCCAAGACATCTATGGACTATTTATTCAGAAAATTTTGGAGGTGGGCAGCTAGGTGGTTCAGTGATGGGAGTTCCTGGGTTCAAATCTGTTCTCAGACACTTTCTATCTCTGTGATCCTGGTCAAGTCACTTAACCCCCATGGCCTAGCCCTTGCCACTCTACTGCCTTGGAACCAATAATAGTATTGATTCTAAGATGGAAGATAAGGGTTTAATTTTTTTTTTTATTTTTTAAGTCATGACATAGCCCAATCAAGGGGTAGAAGCAAGGTCAAATTGGCATCAATAAATGAGATAGTCATTGTGTCACATAACAAATATTTATTAAGTGTCTACTATGTGCATAGGACTCTACTAAATGCTAGAAGAGATAGAGTTTAAATAATTCATTGTCCTACCTTCATGGAGCTTAGCAGAGGCCTGAGACCATTAGTTGGCCTTTCTCTTTACCTCAGCTGGTATGCAGTAGTCACAGAAAGTATTTTCAGGGGCTGACTCTCTGCTCTTTGAACCAGCAAAAATTTCCTCCAGGATGCAGAGAAAGAGATATCAAAAGGAAATGAAGAGAGGATTTTTAGATGGAAGAATCTCAGTGTTTGCAGGGATCTAAGAGGTTGTCTACTCCAGCCCCATATATGAGGATAAGTCCCAACAAATGGCCATCCAGCTTGCTTGAATACCTATAGTGATGAGAAACTCAAGGACAAACCCATTCCATTTCTAGACACCTCAAATTGTAAAGAAATTGTATTTTTTTAGCCCCTAAGGACAAAACAAAAAGAAATGGTCTTACAGTGTAAATGGTATTACACCAAATTTACACAGTTATGTTTCAGGAAGAATTCAGAATCACAAAGAAATCAATAACAGAGCAGGAAGGTGCATAAGAGGCCAGAGAGGGAGACTGATGTGCCATAAGTTACACAGAGAGTAAGAGGGGGACTTGGGGCAGGAATCCAGGTCTCCCTACTCCCAATATTTCCTAACTACAGAATATAAGCCCAGGAATATGTGACTGAATCAGCAAAAAGATGCTATATAGAGCAATTGGAACCTTAAGAGCAGGAGAAACTTCTTTCGAGCTGCCTGAGTTGGGCAAGACCCTAAGGCCAACTGGGTGAGCTCTCTGGACAACTCAGTCAATTTGAGTGGCTGCCAAAGAGAAGTTGCCATTTCACAAAATCCTTTCCCTGGTAAGAAATAATTTCCTAACAGGTAGATCTGTCCAAAAGTAGAACTGGCTGCTTTGGTAGATAATGGATTTTTCAATGCTAATGGTTAGGACTATCCAAAAGTAGGTTACCTTTAGAAAATGATGTTTTCTCCCTCATTGGAGACTCTTACACAGGGGACAATGGTCACTTCCTGGAGATATTTTTTTTTAAACCCTTGTACTTCGGTGTACTGTCTCATAGGTGGAAGATTGGTAAGGGTGGGCAATGGGGGTCAAGTGACTTGCCCACGGTCACCCAGCTGGGAAGTGGCTGAGGCCGAGTTTGAACCTAGGACCTCCTGTCTCTAGGCCTGACTCTCACTCCACTGAGCTACCCAGCTACCTGGAGATATTTTTATAAAGAATCACTGTATGGGGGCAGCTAGGTGGTTCAGTGGATTGAGAGTCAGGTCCAGGGATGGGAAGTCCTGGGTTCAAATCTGACCTCAGACACTTCCTAGTTGGGTGACCCTTGGCAAGTCATTAACTCCCACCTTCTAGCCCTTACTGCTCTCCTACCTTGGAACCAATATGCAGTATTGATTCTACAATGGAAGGTAAAAGTTTAAAGAAAAAAAGAATTCCTGAATAGGTGTAGTTCAGACCAGATGACCTCTGAAGTCCCTCTAGCTCTGAGATCTTACTGTTCTGTGAGGTGGAGAAAGTAGATAATGGGAGTGATCCAGGGCTGGGGTTTGAAAATTGATAAGCACAGGTCAGTCATGAACAAGGCCCTATTAAATTGCAGGGAACTTGGGAGATATACCCTCTGATGAAAAGGCTATCCATGGGGCAGCTAGGTGGCTCAGTGGATAGAGTTCCAGACTGGGAGATGAGAGATCCTGGGTTCAAATCTGGCTTCAGATACTTCCTAGCTGTGTGATCCTGGGCAAGTCACTTAACCCCAATTCCTAGCCTTTACCACTCTTCTGCCCTTAGATGTGATATTTCAAATCCATTCTAAGACAGAAGGTAAAGGCTTAAAAAAAGGCTATGCTCTTGATAGTCCTTTGAATTTAAGGTCTTGAGATCACTACAGTTGGGCTTCTCAAGTCCAGAATTGTGCTTTCCAGAGCATCACAACATCTCTCCTGAAATAATGGGTAGATGATAACCCTGGCATAGGATGTGATACTGGAACACAAAAAAGAAGTAACCTGAGTGGTTGCCTTTTGAACCTGAGGATGAGGAAGTTCCCCAGGAGGATTTCTGGACCCTCATCACTGTTCTTCTCCATGATGATCAACACTCTTGGAGTCAGGATGTACCATAGAGATCAGAGATGGGAATCATAGGAATCTTGCTGGCTTTTGAGCTAAAAGAGAGAGGTGGAAACCTCAACTCTGCATTTATTACTTGTGGGTCTTTGACTTTATAGGTCTTTTCACCTCTCGGTGAATCTCTTCCAGTTCTAAGTACATGCTCCTGGGCAGCTAGGTTGTGCAGTGGATGGAGTGCTGGTCCTAGAGTCTGGAAAACTAATCTTCTTGAGTTCAAATCTGGCCTCTAACACTTACTAGTTGTGTGTCTCTGGGCAAGTCGCTTAATCTTGTTTGCCTCAATTTCCTCATCTGTCAAATGAGCTGGAAAAGGAATGGCAAACCACTCTAGTATCTCTACCAAGAAAACCTCAAAAGGGGTCATCATAAAGAGTTGGACACAACTGAAAAACAACTAAACAACAAATAAGTTCTCTTCTCACTGGACTTCACCTCTTCCTCATCCCCACTTCGCAGAATCCTCTTCCTTCAAGATACATTTCAAATACTACTTTCTATATAAAGCTGTTCCTGATCCCCACAACTCTTAGTGCCTTCCACCCAGTCTTTGTATACATACTTTTTATGTTTATTCTGTATATGCTTAGACATGTCTTTCTTGTCTCTCCCTTTAGAATGAAGGCTTCTTGCCTTGTTTCATTTATTACATTTGTACCCTGCGTGTCTAGCACAGTGCCAGGTACATCATAATAGGTGTGTAATAAATGCTTATTATTTGATTGGCTGATTGCAAATGAGGAAGCCCAAAGATAGGAAGTAACTTGACTGGGTCCCACAATAACTCAGTGGCTAGGCCAGGACTGGAACCTAAGGCTTGTGATTCCTTCTTGATTCTTCTCCCTGCTATACCAAAATATCTTCATCTGTACCAATTGATGGGTTCTACATTTTCTGAATTTGCCTCATGTGTATCTTGTTTCCCCCGCTGATCAAGATGCAAATTGAGCACAGAGGACTTATCTAATTCTGATTCTTCCATTTCCCTCTTTCCCAAGTGTAGTCCTGGACATATGGGAGAGGGGTACACTAAAGCATTGTTACAGGATGACTGGCACCCCCTTGTTGTCACAGACCCCAGCGCTACTGAAAATCTTTTTGGAGGACTTCTGAAGCATCAACTTGATGAAGATTGATTGGGCCTGCCTGCATTCTGACAGGTCCAGAAGCAAACCCGGCAGGGCCATGGGGGAGATTTGGTCATAATTACCATCCTTAATTACTGCTAAAACATCAATTGCTCTTGTTCAATTAGCAGCGCTGTTACAGGCATAGCAGACTTTGCAACTCAAAATAAGCTGAAAATTGATTTCTGAACACTTAATGCAGATCTGAAATTGCTAACCTGATAAGGTTGTCATAGAAGTACCCGACATGGCCAGGGAGGAACTTGGTGGGGATGTAATTGCTTTGGTGGGAAGATTAATAACTTGTATACTTACATCTTGTTCACGAAGGAGGAGTCACTCATTAGGAGGGGGCAGGGAGAGGTGGGTGGGTTCCACAAGGGAAGGCAGAGGGAGACTGTTAACAAGGACACCGGCAATTACACAGGAAAGAGCACCAGCAGGCAAGGTGCCCCGCACCCAGTGAGCCGTGAACAAGAACACGATCTCATAAGATGGTGAGGCAGGGGGAGCCAGGCATGCTGGGACAGCTGCCAGGAAAGGATGCCTTCTCCAAAGCAGACAGGGACCGTTTTCCCAGGATGTCAGGCAGAGTCACAGAATCATGGATAATAGCTAGAAGAGGCCTCAGAGGTCATCTACCCATCATTTTACAGATGAGGATACTGAGACCCAGGCATGAAATGATGCTTGCCCAAGGACCCATGGGTTGTAAGTTGCAGAGATGAAATCCAAACCCAGATCCTTGAATCCAAATCCACTATCTCTGAGTAAGTGACTTTCCCATAGCCAAGCAGTTGGCAAATGCTAATGAGATAATTTGATTCCAAATCCAACAATGTCTGCTGCTTTTTCTTGATCCTGAGATGCAAGGCAGCTAGACGGTACGGTACTCAGACCCTAGAGTCAGAAAGACTCGAGTTCAAGCACAGGCTCAGACACTTGCTACTTATGTAATTCTGGGCAAAGCACCCAACCTGTCTCTATCTCAGTTTCCTCATCTATAAAATAGGATAATAATAGCACCTCCCTCTCAGAGTAGGGTGTATGGGGTGCCCAGAGAGGACTAGCACCTCTGATATGAGGGCTTGCTGAGCCCTTTTCAGGGCTGCTCATCCACCTCTGGTATTCCCCTTTCATCCAATTCTCACCTGTGGCTCCAAGAAGCTGTAGCATGAACAATGGTCACAATTTGGTAAACTGTCTCAGCAGATGGGATAAACCAGGTTAAGGAGAACAGACAGGTCCCAAATCAGTCAGTGTGTGAGGGGAATGTCTACCCCAGGCATGCAAAGGCTGGAACAGATGAGAACAATTTGTTCCAAAGGCCATAAAGGCAGTGGAAGCAGGTGTTGTGGAGCACTCAGAGCTAGGTTAGATGTTGAAGAAGCCAAGGTCATCCACTGCATCCAAGCCATCACCAGTTGCCTTGACTTTTGTCTTGCCACTGGACTTTCATAATTCTGGAAGGGAGAATGAGGCTGATGATTTTGTGCAATTCTGCTTCACTTAAATCCAATGAATGTTCAACTCAAAAGAAATACCCCAATGATGTCCTTTTGGTCCTTTTCAAGTACAAAGAACAACAACCTCTCAGGGACACTGGGAGGATAAGCTGAGATAATATTTGTAAAGGGCTTAGCATAGTGTCTGGTACATAGTAGACACTTAATAAATGTTTGTTGCTTTCCTTTCTTCCTTAGAAAAAGTATCCCCAGAGAGCAGATAACTCTACAGTAGTTCATTGCACAAATGCCCAAGTGGACCCTGGGGTAATTTTATCTTGTCCAGTGCACCCACGCTTGCTGAAGTGGAGAAGAAAGGAATGTTATGGAAAAGCAAGGACCTAGGCTATAGAATGCCAAAGCTATTTGCCACTTCTACAATTTTCCGGTTTTAATGCTGTGGTCTTTATGGGGTAAAGAAAGGGCTCATGGTGAGAATCAAAGGAGATCATGAATTAAAAACTGCTTTGTAAAATTCTAAACAAATGTGTGATCTCATCAGGCCTTTCCTGACTGCAAGTGCAACATCTCTCGCCTATGCTGCTTTGCCTGTCACAGACTTGATTTACATGCAAAAGAAAGATGGCTCAGTTCCCACACATCATCCCAAACCCATGTAGAAAAGGCCCTTCTTTGACATATGAAAATCAATTGAAAAAAAAAAAACAAAGATTAACTTAGAGAAGAGTAGGCTTAGAATGATATGGTAGGACTCTTGGAGTAATCAGAGGGCAGTGAGGTAGCACAGTGGATAGAGCCCTGGGTCTGGTATCAGGAGGACTCATCTTCATAAATTCAAATTTGGCCTCGGATACTTACTAAGTTGTGTGGGTAAGTCACTTAACCCTGTTTACCTCAATTTCTCATCTGTAAAATGAACTGGACAAGGAAATGGCAAACCAATGGCAAGAAAACCCCAAAAAGGGGTCACAAAGAGTTGGACATGAGTAAACAACATGTGAAAAAAAAAACATATTAGAGCACTGCTAGTGGAGTTGTGAACTGATCCAACCATTCTGGATGGCAATTTGGAACTATGCCCAAAGAGCACTAAAAGATTGCCTGCCCTTTGATCCAGCCATACCATTGCTGGGTTTGTACCCCAAAGAGATCATAGGGAAAAACACTTGTACAAAAATATTTATAGCCATGCTCTTTGTGGTGGCAAAAAAAATGGAAAACGAAGGGATGTCCGTCAATTAGGGAATGGATGAACAAATTGTGATATCTGTTGGTGATGGAATACTACTGCGCTCAAAGGAATAATAAACTGGAGGAATTCCATGTGAACTGGAAAGACCTCCAGGAACTGATGCAGAGTGAAAGGAGCAGAGCCAGAAGAACATTGTACACAGAGACCAATACACTGTGGTAAAATCGAATGTAATGGACTTCTGTACTAGCAGCAATGCAATGACCCAGGACAATTCTGAGGGATTTACGGAAAAGAATGCTACCCACATTCAGAGGAAGAACTACAGGAGTGGAAACACAGAAGAAAAACAACTGCTTGAACACATGGGTTGATGCAGACATGATTGGGAATGTAGACTCTAAATGGCCACCCTAGTGCAATTATCAATAATATAGAAATTGGTCTTGATTGATGACGCATGAAGAAACTAGTGGAAATGTGTGTCAGCTATGAGGGGTAGGGGTGGGGTGGGAAGGTAGAAGGGAGAGTAAGAACATGAATCATGGAACCATGGAAAAAATTTTTCTAAAAAATAAATTTTTTTAAAAAATTAAAAAAAAGAAAAAGAAAAAACATATTAGACTGGGGCAGCTGGGTGGTTCAGTAAATAGAGCCAGACCTGGAGACAGGAGATCCTGGATTCAAATGTGGTCTCAGACACTTCCTAGCTGGGTGATCTTGGGCAAGTCACTTAACCCCCATTGCCTAGCCTTTACTGTTCTTCTGCCTTTATTTGCCCAGCCCTTACAACTCTTCTGCCTTGGAACCAATACTTAGAATTGATTCTAAGACAGAAGGCAAAGGTTTAAAAAAATTAGATTTGTATGATCTGGTTCAAACCACTTGAAGTAAAGGGCAAAAGCTATAGAAAAGCCATTTTCACTTCAATATAAAGAAAACTTTTCTAATAATGAAAGCTTTCCCAAAGTGGAATTTGTTGCCTGGATAAGTAGTGAGCTCCCCATCACAGAGGATCTTCAAGTAGAGGCCAACTGGCCACTTGTCAGGGGTGGTCTACTCAGGACTCTTGTTTAGATAATACATTGGGCCTTCCCAATGTGAGCTTCTGTAATTCTGTAGTTCTATCTGTTCCTCAGTTCCCCCACTAAAGCAGCTAAGATATATATTCCCTGTCCTGCTCATAAAGTATCCTGAAGATCCATATTAAACCATAACTGCATAACCAAAGAAGAAAATAATCATCCTTCAGGGGTGCTTAATAATAATTAATAATAATATATAGCATTTATACAACATTTTAAAATTTGCAAAGCACTTTATACATATTATCTAATGTAATCCTTGACACTCAATAGGTGTTATCATTATACCCATTTTACAGATGAGGAAACTGTGATATATAACAGTTAAGGAACTTAGTCATACAGCTAGTAAATGTCTGAAGCCTTATTTGCATGTGGCTTTAGGTCAGGTGTTCCATCCTCTGTGCCACCTAGTTGCCTCTTATTGATTTGATTTCCAAAATACATGTTGGCTGACACCCACACTCAGAGTTGAAGTTTGAGTGGGGAAAAGGTTTCTCTGTTGTCCATCCCAGTATAGGGCCTTTGTTTGCTGATCTCTTCAATCTTCAAAGTGGTTCTCTGATTTAAAAAAAAAAAAAAAAAAAAAAAGGAAAAAAAAAAAAAAAAAAAAGACAAGCGCCTCTTCCCAGATCAGGGATAAGGGCAGCAGAAATAAACTCAATTGTACAGCTAGAAATTTTCCTGAAATTTTTGAGATGTTTTTCCCTGTGCTCTAACTTTCTTAATGCAACAGTTTGTTGCAGAACGTTAAGTGTACTCTCCAGCAAACTGAACAGCCGGAGAGCGCAGATTATTTATCATGAGAAAATTAGATCTACAGTATGTGTTTATACCATCAATCAAACCAAATTATTTATTGAGACAATTTTAAGCAATGCTAGTGAATTAATACTATCTCCTAGCATCAAATATTACTTCTGGGCTGATGATTCTCAAATCCATATACTTACCCTGAACTCCTCATTCACTCCAGTCCCCTGTTTCTAACTACTTGGAGAACACGTCCATATGGAAGTGCTCATGTCACTTCAAATGCAACATGTCAAAAATTAGGCTTAAAGGGGGCAGCCTGGCAGCTCAGTGAATTAAGAGCCAGGCCTAGAGGTGGGAAGTCCTGGGTTCAAGTCTGGTCTCAGACACATCCTAGCTATATGTGATCCTGACCAAGTCTTTTAATTCCATTTGCCTAGCCCTTGCCCTTTAGTCTTAGAGTTGTTACTAAGAGAAAGTAAAAGTTAAAAAAAAACATTTTGCACATACAAAACCAATGCAGCTAAGATTAGAAGGAAAATAGAGGGGACAACTAGGTGGCACAGTGGATAGAGTGCCAGGTCTATGGTCAGGAGGACCTGGGCTCAAATTTGGCCTCAGACACTTTCTGGGCAAATCACTTAACCCTGATTCCCCAGCTCTTGCTGATCTTATCTTAGAATTAATCCTGGGACAGAAAGTAAAGGTAGAAAAAAAAAGACAGTCCTTCAAGACTATATTCACATGACCCCTCCTGAAGAAGCCTTTTCTCCATCTCTTTCCCCACACACTTCAGTTGGTAGATCCGTTTCTTCCATTTATCATGTATTTATGTGTATTTTATATGTATTTATGTGTATTTTGTGTATTTTAGATATATTCATATGTATTTTGACTCAATGAAATATAAGTTCCTTGGGGATAGTGCTGTGACATTTTTATCTTTGTCTCCCAACCACCATGCATGATAACCCACTCATATAGTACAGTAGTAGTGATAAATGTTTGGTCAATAATTTCTTGGAAAATTATCACCCTTTTCTCATGCCTTGGGCTCCAAAACTCAGAGGAACCTTTGCTTTTTCTTTGTCTCCTGTCCCTCAAATCCACTTCACTTTCTTAGAAATAGCACTCACAACCTTCTCTTCCACTTTATGGCAATGTCGTATCTCCTTATCTAAGGTTAGAGTCCATCTGTGGATGCCTGGACTAGTGCTATAGCTTCTTAACTGGTTGCCCCACCTTCAGGCTTTGTCCTTCCCATACTCTGTGGCCAAATTCATCCTCTTCAAGCACAGATTTTTTTTTCCTCTTCCCCCTTTCTTCAAAAAAAAAAATCCAGTGGCTCCCCCCATTGCTCACTGAATAATTCCTAACTCTTATATCTAATGTTTGAGACTGTCTATAATCAGAGGCTTCCCTGCCACACAACCTAGAGATGTCTAGAACTCTAGACATTTGGGTCAGAAAGGACAGAATTCTCACCCTGCCTCAACATTTGTTAGCTGTGTGACCCTGGATCAGGTTTAGTTTCAGATTTCCCATCTGTTAAATGGGCATAACAAAAACGCCAACCAGCCAAAGTGGTTGTGAGGATCAAGTAAGATAATCTATATAAAATGCTTCACAGACTTTATAGTAACTACATACACGTAAGTGGAACTTGTTGCTAACTTTTCCTTCCACTATCCCCTATGAAAACCCCAACTACTTTCAGGAATATATTCTCACTATCCCACAAATCCACTCTGTTTTTATGTCTGTTTCCTTATCTTTGGTCTTGTTGGCCACCCCATTCCCCATCTCCCATTCCCTACCACTACTTGGAATGCTTTCCCTTCTTTCTTCTATTTTCTGCCTATTTAAACCCTATCTGTTCTTCAAGGTCAAATATCCAGCCCACTTCTAATGAAGTCTTCCCAAGTTAGAGCAGCCATTACAGATATCCCACTCTTCTACACTGATAATAATAGCTAACATTTATATAATAATTTATGGCTTGCAAAGCATATGTGTATGTGTGTATATATGTGTGTGTGTGTGTGTGTGTTATTAGTCATTTTTCAGTCATGTCTGACTTCATATCCCCAAATGGGGTTTTCTTGGCAAAGATACTGGAGAGGTTTGCCATTTCCTTCTCCAGCTCATTTTACAGATTAGAAAACTGAGGCAAACAGGGTTAAGTGACTTGTCCAACATCACAAAGTTAAAGTTACAAAGTGTCTGAGGTCATATTTGAACTAAAAAGGATGAGTCTTCTGTGCTCTATCCACTATGCCACCTAAATGCTGTGTGTGTGTGTGTGTGTGTGTGTGTGTGTGTGTGTGTGTGTGTAATCTGATCTTCACAATAACCCTAGGAAGTAGATTTAACAGATGAGAGAGGACACTGACATTCAGAGTTTAGTGACTTGCCCAAATAGTTAGTGAGAGACAAAGACATTTTGGATTGGAATTCAGTCTTCTTGACTCTAAGTCTAGCATTCTAGCCACTAGTAGTACCCTGCCACTCTGCCCTGACCACAGAATTTGCAGATTATTCCACACAGTTTGGTGTTTAACTACATTTTCAAACCACAGTTTACAATTTCACTGGTGTTGGTAACTCTTAGTGAGGAATGTTCTCTACAAATGCAAACTTGGCACCTTCTCTCCATCTTTAGGCTTGGAGAGTTATCTGGAGCATGAAGAGGTTAAAGCACTTCCATATCCATTATCTAGTTATTCACTATTATTACTCATATTCTCAACTAAATGGTAAGAGCCAGTAGAGAATATAGGTTCAGAGGTTGCCAGAGTTGAATGAAAAGAATGTTAGAAGTCAAATAGGAGGAAATATTATCTTTATTTTTTTATCCCCACAACCTCTCTCATATATGTCCTTTTCTCTCTACTCACACAACTTCCACTCTAGTTCAGGTCCTAATCACCTTTCCCTCAGACTATTGCAACTGCCTCCTGAGTAGTGCCCTTGTTCCAAGAATCTTTGCTCTCTAATCCATCCTTCACACAGCTGACAAACTGGTTTTTTTCTCTAAATCTGACCATGTCATCCTCCTACTCAATAAATTCCAGTAGCTCCCTATTACCTCCAGAATCAAATATAAATTCCTGACATTCAAAGCTCTTTACAGCCTGAGCCCAACTTGCCTTGCCAGCTTTATAGCACATGGCAAATTATTCCCCTCCACACATTGCAGTCTTGCCTAAGTGGTCCACTCTCTTATTTGGTACATGCCCTGGTCATGAAATCCATTTCCTGGGGGACCCCAGTGTTCCCAACCGAATTCACTCTCTGTATTCTTCCTCCTCTCTCTCTGTCTACCCCCAATACCTTCCAGCTCTCCTTCATGTTTCGTCTTCCACTATTAGAATACAAGCTTCTTGAGAGGAGGAACAGTATTTTCTTGTCTGATTTTTATTTGTATTGCTAGTGTTTGGCATATAAAGTAAGTGCTTAATGAATGCTTTATCCATTTATTCATCTATTTATCTACCTACCTAGCTAGAGCTAGAAATATCTATCTCTCACACTATCTACCTATCTGTATCTCTTTGTCTCTACGTATCTATCTATATCTATCTACATGCCATGTTTATCTAGATCAGTGATTCCCAAAGTGGGCGCTACTGCCCCCTGGTGGGTGCTGTAGCGATTCAGGGGAACGGTGATGGCCACAGGTGCATTTATCTTTCCTATTAATTGCTATTAAAATTTTTTAAAAATTAATTTCCAGGGGCTAAGTAATATTTTTTCTGGAAAAGGAGCAGTAGGCCAAAAAAATTTGGGAACCACTGATCTAAATCTACATCTATCTACCTATAGCTATAGGTATTTATCTCTATCTACCGATTTCTGTCTTTCTCAATATCAATATCTCTATTTCTCTATATCTACCTACACACCCACCTATCTACTGTCTACCTACCTATAATTATAGCTATCTATATCACTATTTACCAATTTATATCTCTATCTACTCACCTATCTATATATCTATTACTCTAAATTTCTATCTATCTATCTACCTACCTACCTATGTCTATAGCAATCACTATCACCATCTCTCTATCTATATTTATCTACCTACATGTTTATCTAAATCCCTTCCATCTGCCTATAGTTATAGGTATTTATCTCTATCTCACTATTTACCTATCTTTATCTATTTCTGTCTTTATATGTATATCTCTATTGCTCTATACCTGCCTACATACCCACCTATCTACTTACCTACCTACCTACCTACCTACCTATAGTTATAGCTATCTATATCACTATTTACCAGTTTATTTCTCTGTCTACCCATCTATCTATATATCTATTTTTAAGTCTCAAAAAAAATTAATTAATTAATTTACAATATTTTTCCATGGTTACATGATTCATGTTCTTTCTCTCCCCTCCTCCCACCCCCTCCCATAGCCAACAAGCAATTCCATTGGGTTTTACATGTGTCATTGATCAAGACCTATTTCCATATTATTAATATTTGCACTAGGGTGATCGTTTAGAGTCTACATCCCCAATCATGTCCCCATTAAGCCATGTGATCACACAGTTGTTTTTCTTCTGTGTTTCTACTCCCACAGTTCTTTTTTTTGGATGTGGATAGCATTCTTTCTCATATCTATATATCTATTAATCTAAATTTATATCTATCTACCTACCTATGTCTATAGCTTTATCTATCTCCATATCTCTATCTCTCCATCTCTCCATCTCTTTATCCATATCTATATCTACCTACCTACCTGTTTACCTAAATCTATATCCATCTACCTATAGCTATAGGTTTTTATCCCTATATTTCTATCTTTATATATTTATCTATATATTTCTACCTATATCTATATACCTACCTACACTCACATTTACTTACCTATTTTAGCTAAATATTTAACTATCCACCCATCTATAGCTATTTCTAGCTACCCATTTTTGTCTTTCTATCTATCTATCTCTAACCATCTAACTATCTATCTAAATCTATATCCACCTACCTATCTCTATCCATATATTCTTTCTCTGTGTCTGGCTTTATTGCTGATCCTCATATATGGAATTCTATCTCCACCCTCCATGACTGAAGTTTACTCTCTCCCCACTTCCTTCTCTCAGACCTCCTCATCTCCTTCAAGGCTCACCTCATCTCATCTACATGAAACCTTTGCTGATTCCTCTATCTAACAGCGCCTTCACTACAAACCAACTTTTGTCTATTTTATGTATATTTTCTTTATAAACTTAAGATAATGCAGCTAATACATTTTCTGAGATGGCAATGTAACTCAGGTTTCCCTGTATATACATCATTTCCCTGAGCTATATTGTATGCTCCCTGAGAGCAGGAACTCTTTTCCCTTTCACCTTTGAATCCTCATGCCTAACACATATTAGGTACCTAGAAAAACAACATTTTGTTGATTGACTAAGTGATCTCATCAGACTCCTGTCTAAAGTGAGGCCTCTTTTGGTTTTGGTTTTGGTTTTTTAGCAGGGGTTCTTAACCTTTTCAGTGGCACCTTGAGTAGCCTGATGAAATTTATGGACCCCTTCTCAGGATAATGTTTTCAAATGTATAAAATAAAATATGTAGGTTTACAATGTATACTGAAATAAAGATGTAGTTCATGCACTCTATCTACATACCCCTTCCATTGGTCCCAAGTCCATGAATTCCTCCTACAACATCCCCCAACAAATGGTCCTTCAGATGCCAATTAAATACCTCCAGTGACTGAGAACTCATTACCACCAAAGGCAGACAATTCTACTTTTGGACATCTCTAATTGTTCAGAAGTTATTCTTTACTTCCAGCCAAAATTTGCCATTCTGCAACTTCCCCCCATTAGTCCTAGTTCTGCCCTCAAGGCACCAAGAAGAACAATTTTAATCCTTCTTCCACATGACAGCCCTTCAAATACTTTAAGACAGAAGTCATGTCCCCTCCCATTTTTGTCTCCTCTTCTCTAAACATCCCCATTTCTGTTATCTAATCCTTATATGGCATGATCTTGAGGCCTTTCACCATTCTTTTGAACTCTCTCTAGCTAGTTAGTTGTTCTTTTTTTTAAGGGATGCTTCCTTCAGTCTTAGATGTCCAACACAGCACAGTTCAGGGCACACTATTAGTGCTTAGCACTCACTCATAAGCAGGCTATGAACCCAAGTCTTCCTAACTCTGTCCAGCCTTCTATCTGCAATATCCTGCTACCTCCCCTCAGTTGATAGGTCCTTTCCAGCCAGGGGCATGCTGGAGCCAGCTCAAATTAGCTTGGAAGTGCTGACTATTAAACTTCCAGTATGAGCAATTAAACCTCAGAAATCAGCAAATACTACAAATCAGAGTCTGACTTATTGTTTTGTTGGCCATCTAGACTTAAGAAAATGATGAAGTCAGTATTAATGATGCAGGTTAAACTTAAAGGTCTCCTGCCTACATTTTCTCCCTAGAAAGCCAATTATTATACAGTCCATTCTGAAGCTTGTAGGCTTAAATCCTCCAGACCTGGTGCTCTATCCACTGTGCTACCTAACTGCCCCTATGATCCTCAAGTCTTGACTTCAACAGCCTGGTCACAACCTTTTGCTCTTCTATGTCTCCCTCCATTATACTCCTCCTAAAATCCATTCTTCCATTTCACAGCATCCTTCCCTGTCCTCCCAAAACATCACCCCTCCTATTGCTCATTTTACTTCCTTCACAATCTTGAATCTAAAGTTAACCACTTCATTTTTGAATCGTTTGTCCCATCATCCTTCTTTCTTTTCAACCCTAAATCTCCTCTCCCATTACAATTCAGTTTCTCTGCTCCATTTTTCCAAGAAAATCACACAATCATGCCAACTGGATCTACTCACAACTGTGATTATTCCATGATCACCTCTCATATCCCTAACAGCTTCCAAATCTCCTCCACCCTCATGCTGCCAGGACCACTATACCTCATTGTCTTCAGCTGTTCTGATCTATCAACTACATTTTAATTCTGTTGTCCACCCTCTCTTCTTGGAGTTTTCCCCATTAGACTGGAAGCTCTTTGAGAATAGAAAGTGCCTCTTATCTTTCTTTATATCCCCAGAGATTAGCACAGTGCCAGGCACATAGGTAGGAGTTTAACAAATAGTTGTTTACTGACTGTATAATTTCTCTATGAAATCTCCATTTCACAACAATACTCTCTCATAGTTTTTCTACCCCCTCTTTGGCTACTTCTTCTTGGCATTCTTTGCAAGTTCATCATCCATAAACTACCCCCTATATGCTTCTGTCTTTCTCTGTCTCTGACTCTTTTTTTTAATTCTTTATCTCTGTATTTCTGTCTCTCTGTTTTTCTCTATTTTGGGATGTCTCTGTCTCTGTGCCTCTGCCTCTATCTCTGTCTCTCCCCACTCCCTCCCCTTATTCTCTTTCTCCCTGTCTACTATGTCCTTTCCCTGCTGCCTGCAAGCATGCTCAAGTCTATCTCAACCTTCAAAAACTTTTACTTGATTTTCCTTTTTATGGACAAACTCTGAAAAGGTTATGATCTATACTTGTTGATTCCAATTACTCATAACCTACTTAATTCTTTAACTTTTGCAATCTGGTTTCTAACCCTACCACTATTTATTCTTTCTGTCCAGGGTCAATTATTTCACATAATCAGAGTAGGAGCAGCTGACACTTGAACATCACTCTCCTCTGAACTGGTCAAAGGGGTGGGGGAAACAAATGCACAGAGTTTGATACATTTCACTCAACAGAGAACTAGAAGAGAAAGGGGAAAGAAGAGAGAAATAAATGAATAAATGAAAAGGGATTAGTCATATGCAAAACAAACTCTAACCAAGGATGCACAAAAATGTTTATAGCTCTTTTTTGTGGTGTCAAAGAATGGGTGTCTAAGGAAATGCCCATCAAATGGGAAATGACTGAACAAGTTATGAGATACAATGTGATTGAATACCAATGTGCTATAAGAAATAATGAATACATAAATATTCATTTAAGTCAGGTACTGTGCTAAATTCTGGGAATGCAAAAAGAGGGAAAGATAGTCTCTGCCCTCAAGGAACTTAAAATCTAGTGGCAAATAAACCATGAAAACTAATATATGAAAAGTAAGCTATATGCTAGATAACTAGGATAATGAACAGAGGAAAACCACCAGAATTAAGAAGGGATGGAAAGGTTTCCAGGAAAAAGAAAGCATTCTAGTTGAGACTTCAAAAAATAATCAAGGAGATAGTTTCTGAGAGTCTTTAGAAGATTTCTTTGATCTGATGCAGAGTGAACAGTATTTGAACAATTTATAAACAATAACAATATTACAAAGGCAGAACACTGAAAAACTTAGGAACCCTAATCTCTGTAATCATCAAACATGATTCCAGAAGACCAGTGATGAAATATGCTGTATGTGATTATGTATACATGTGTGTGTTCGCATATTCTTTTGGACATGGCCAATGTAGAAATCTGTTTGCTTAACTGTACATGTTTACAACAAGAGTCTTGTTTTTCTTTACTTCTCACTTGGGGATGAAGGAAGGTAAGGTAGTAGAGAAAGTAGTTTTTTTGGATTGAAAAAAAAATCTAGTTAAAAAATAAAAAACAACAAAGACAAATAAAGAAAGACTTCCTGTACAAGTTAGCAACTGAGCTGGGCCTTGCAGCAAGAAAGGCTAAGAAGTAGAAATGAAGAGGGAGTTTATTCCAGGCATGGGGACAGCCAATACAAAAACACAGAAACAGGAAATACAATATGAAATTCAGCAAACAGCATGTAGATAGTTTGGCTAAAAGGCAAAATGCATAAAGCATCCTAACATGAAATTATTATGTAAAGGTAGGTTGGAAGTCAATTGTGAAGGACTTCAAATATCAAACAGAATAGTTTGATGTTTTATCCTACAGGCAAGAGGGACCCACTAAAAATTCTTGAGTCAGGGAATAAAATGGTCAAATCTGTACTTTAGGAAGATAATTTGGATGGTTGAGTGGAATTTTGGAGCTGTGAACCACATCAGTAGATGCCTGATATCTCCACCAAGATGTCCCATCAGCATCTCAAACTCAACATGGCCAAAACTGAACTTATCTTCCTCCCCCCCCCCCCAAAAAAAAATCTGACACTTCAAACTTCCTTACTTCTATTAGAGGTACTAACATCCTCTTGGTCATTGGTTTTTGTAAACTTTGTCAGCTGTAAGTCTTCCCTCTTCTCCCCGTCCCATTCATTTATTCAATTAATTGCCAAGTCTTATAATTAGATTCTCTTTCCACACTCTCTTTCATATCAGTCCCCTTCTTTCCACTCATATAACCACCATCTTTGATCAGGCTTTCATTGCCTCTTGCCTATACTATAGTAATAGCTTCTTCTCCTGGATGAAGGGAGAGATTGGTAAAATCACCATTCAGATGTTGACTTTGTTCCTGTTGTGACCTGACAGCGCCTGAACAAAGACTGAAGATTGCAATGGTTTCAGTTCACAGAGAGGGCTGCCCTCAACTCCATGTGAGCTCCTTGGGTCTGTCTACATCTCTCTCTCTCTCTCTCTCTCTCTCTCTCTCTCTCTCTCCTTACACAACAACCTGCCACAGAGACCTTCCAGGAGCTGGCGTTGTCCCCTCTTGTGAAAGAAGAAACCAGGCTGGATTCAGCCTCTTGGAGAGCTCCCAGGTATCTAATCACTGTTCCAGGCCCCTTTACCCATCTCTTTGGACAGCAACCTGTGCGGGTCTAAGATGTTGCTGACTATAGGTCTCCCTAGTTTTCTCCCGACCAGAATGTCCTTGAGCTTTCTGGCAATCTTCTTGTACAATTCTGGACTAGATGGAGAAGCTTTCTGGTGTTTCCCTTTTGTCTTACTGATCATCACTTCATCCTGTACTCTTTTTTCATCTTTGCTGGTGAGTTTCTTAGGGAAGCTGGGCTCAGCTGTAACCTTTCACATAGCCATCTTTACTAGTGGTGCAAAGTAATAGCTTCCTAATGGGTCTTTCCTTCTAGTCTCTCCTCTCCAATCCATCCTCCTCAGAGCTGCCAGAATAATCTTCCTAGGGCACAGGTCTGATCATGTCAGTCTCTTTCTCACAAATGTTCAATGGACTGACTGTTGTTGCTAGGATAAAATAAAAACTCTTCAGCTTGGCATTTAAGTCCATCCACAATCTGGCTCTAACTTACCTTTCTAGCCTCAATTCACATTATTCTCTTTAATGCACTTTATAATCCATTCAAGCTGGCTTACTAGATATCTCCAGGATTCAACACTCCATCTCTTGCCTTGTGCTTTCCCACCAACTACTCCTCATGCCTAGAATCTATTCCCTCCTCATCTCTGCCTCCCAAAACTTTTATCTTCCTTCAGGTCTCAGTTCAGGTGCCACCTCCTCTATGAAGCCTCCCCTGATCACTTCAGTTAATAAAGGGGAGATCTTCCTCCTCAATTTACCTTGGGGTTTTTTTTCTGTGTGCATGTTGTATCTTGCAGTAATTCCTGGAAGGCAAGAGCTATTTCTTTCCTTTTGTCTTTGTTTTCCCAATGACTAACACAGCACCTTTTAGGAATCACCTAATAAATAAATAGTGGATTGAATTACCTTTTCTGACCCTCACACCTGGACTCAGATGTCTTGCTTTGGTCCTCATCTGTTGCTCAGCTCTAACAATCTTCCTAACTGTTTGATCCTGGGCAAGTCAATTGCCCCTGTTTGTCTCAGTTTCCTCATTTGTAAAATGAGCTGGAGAAGAAAATGGCAAACCCCTCCAATCTCTCTGCCATGAAAACCCCAAATGGAGTCACAAAGAGATGCACATGACTGAACAGCAACAATAATTAATGGGCTGGAAACTATGACTAACCATGGCCAATTACAAGCCACAAGTGCTACCTTTCAAATAGAATCCTCAGACAAGGACTTTCTGTTTCCAACAAAGAGCTGGCACAGGCTCCATAGATACTTGGGAAAGGGCTTTTTCTCCTCACTCACCCCTAAGCCCTCAAAGTTCCATAACCCAAGGTTAGAAATGCCAGAAAAAAATAGGGGGGAAATGAACTCCATTGCAAAGAAGGTCTGGCATCCCAAGACAGAAAACAGTCAGGTTTGTTTGTTTGTTTGTTTGTTTCCTAATGTGGCCCAACTTGACCTAACAGAAGCCCGTGTGAAGTAAAGGGGACTTGAGAGGCAAATGATATGGTGTAGGGCAGGGACTGTGGAGTTGTTGCATTTTAAAAATAATTTTATTGCAATAAAATTGGTTTCCTTTGTGACCCAATGTATGTTATTTTGTACACCTAAAAATGATT
Organism: Gracilinanus agilis; assembly: GCF_016433145.1. Taxonomy (NCBI): domain Eukaryota; kingdom Metazoa; phylum Chordata; class Mammalia; order Didelphimorphia; family Didelphidae; genus Gracilinanus; species Gracilinanus agilis. Next base: position 200,534,202 of record NC_058132.1, read on the forward strand.
ATTTTTAAACCCTTACCTTCCATCTTGAAATCAATATTGTGTATTGGTTCCAAGGCAGAAGAGTGTTAAGGGTAGGCAATGGGGGTTAAGGGACTTGCCCAGGGTCACAGAGCTAGGAAGTATTTCAGAAGATCAGATTTGAACCCAGGACCTCCCATCTCTAGGCCTGGCTCTCCCATCCACTGAGCCATCCAGCTGCCCCCAAAATGATTTGTCTTAGAAGAGATCTGGGTCCATGATTCAAAATAAGTTTTTTAAAAAAACAAACCTTTAATGGAAAGAGCATTTCCCCACAACTAAGGAGATGTGGGCCCTGGCTTTGTCACTCTCTAACTGTGACTTTGGGGAAATCATCTCACCTTTCCATGCCTCTATATGCTCATATGTAAAATAAAAAAGGTTGGACTAGATCATTTTAAATTGCCTTTTTTTAGCCTTGTACTTAAACATATTTGTAAGGAAATGAACAAAGTCTAAGAATGTCTCTGCTTTTTAGCATGACAATGGCATGAAAATCAAATGCAGACAGTGTATGCAAAATAGGAGAGAGGGCCACTCCCTGCCTCTCCCCACAGCCCACAACCGAGCAGAAGGCGACAAATCTCTTCCCCATTCTCCCATCAGCCCCCACCGCTAGCACCCAGGCTCCCCAGCCAGCATGATTTCCAATTACAGTCCCATGAAAGGGAGAGTGAGCAAGGCTCCCCCAGCTCCAGCCTGGGTGTTGGGCTGCAAATCCACACAGCTGGATGGCATGGCAACCTGCTCCTGGCAACCACATGAGTGAGAACCAGCTTTGGCTGTTTCCCTGGGTACCAGAAACTCTGCCGCCTACCTGCTCCCCTTTCCTCTGCCTCTTATTCCTCTGGGCCTGAGAAGGGCAGGGAAGATGAAGGACAGACCTGTAATTGCACTGGTAAAGGGAAGTCCCAGATGAGGAAACTCCCTCCACCAATGAACTCTCTGCACTTTATAATCTTACAGGGCTGCCCAGAGCACTGAATCAGTGAGCAAGCATCTGTGTGCCAGAGAAGTCATGGGAAGTGGCTTCTTCACCCAGGGTCACACAGCTAACATGTCTTATTGATAGTCAGTTATGCCAATAATAGTGAACCACGTGACTCGGGTGCTCAGGCCTGGAGGTTTGTAGAGGAAGGGGAGGCATCCTGGGAAGGGGAATGATGGCCAGGAGAACCTGGGATGGGGATTCTGGGGGCCATGAAGGGAAGGAGGACAGTGGGACATGTAGAACTCAGAGAGGGTTATGGGAAATGAAATAAATAAATGGAAGAACAGGTAAAAGTCTCTAGTTGTTCTTTAGAAGGGGAGGCAAACTGCTCTCTCAAACTGTTTTCCCAAAGTTCTTGCATATTCAAACTCTTTGCAAATGCCTATTCCCTCTTATTCTGTTCTACCTAAATCATACCCTAAGGGATCGGATTCTGGGGCATAGACCCATATCCCCGGATACTTCCACCTTTGGAATACCATCTCACACTCTGGGATCTGTAAGCATTTAAATGCAGACAACAACAAAAGAAAAGGGGGTTAGGGAGGGCCCATTGGGCTCAACACTATGCTTTTCCTGCCTTCCCAAAAGGGGTACAGTACCAACAGTGTTGACTGGGGAGTTGTTCAGGAGCTTAAGACTCTATGAGTTATTATTTAAAAAGCAATTCCTTGCTTAACCATATAAAGGCATTTGTCATAGAACATTAGCATTGGAAGGGCCCTTAGAGACCATGTAGTCTAATCTCATTTTATGGAGAAACTCAGGTCTAGAGAAGGGAAGTAGCTAATCCAAGTCCACACAGTTTGGTAGAGAAAGACTACAATATCCTGACAGCAAATCCATTTTTTTAGTGAGGAATAGTGAATACAGTGCTGGATTTGCTGACAGGACAGACTCAATTCAAGTCAAATCCCTGACACTCTACTAGCTGTGTGAGTCTCTCTGAGCTGTCTCAGTCTCTTGAGTCTAAGTTTCCACTTCTGTAAAATGGGGATAATAATATTAGTAGTATCTACTTTCACTGAGGTTTGAGTGAAATAATATAATATGTATATGAAAATGCTTTGCAAACCATAAAGCCTATTCAAATGTTATTTGTGGCTACTGATATACTTTAGAATTTGCATTAATTTCTGACAATAACCCTGTGTATTTGTATGTGTGTATATGTGTGTTATGTGTATGTACAGGTAGCCCTTCCCCATTGCGATTTCAATTCATCATGGGTTGGCATAAGAAAATTAAATGGGAATTTTTGAGAGTTTTGCAGAAGTCATAGATGACATGTGAGAGCCAGCAGACGATGCAGAAAAAGTTTAGAAACTCAGAAATGCATAAAATGTATATATAGTCATATGAAATGACAATATATTTATCTTTTAATACCATAAATCTACACAATTTACTATAAACACCTCATAAAAGATAAAGAAAAAATTCAGATGTCTTCTCTGGTACAAAAGGGAAGGCAAACAATTTTACAAGGATTCAGAGTGCCAAGCCCCTAACCCTAAAGATATGGAATGGGTACCTCTGTGTGTGTCCATGCATGTGTATATACATATATATAAATGTGCGCTCTCTCTCTCTCTCTCTCTCTCTCTCTCTCTCTCTCTCTCTCTCTCTCTCTCCCTCTCTCGTTCTCCTCTTCACCCTCCCTCCACACACACATTCATGTATACATTAAGGACAATGTTCCTAACGCTTAGAGCTATGAAAAAGAGGAATATGCTTCCTCCAAATATCGTGTTTTCCCCTCCTGCCCTCATTAAAAGTCTTCAAGCTTACATAAGCAAAATTAAGATGTATCTAGGATAAGAAGAGGAGCAGTCAACTGGGAGAAAATTTTTGTATCCACTATCCTTGATAAGAGTTTGGAATCTAAGATATAGAGTCAACTAACAAATATATAAAGCCATTCCCCGCTAGACAAGTGGTCAAAGAATATGAACAAACAGTTTTCAAAAGAATTGCAGACTATTAAAAACCATATGAAAGTTCTCTGAATCACTTATGAGAAAGATGAAAATCAAAACAACCCTGAAGTTCCATGTCACAGCCAACAAAGATGACAAAAATGGGAATAGTCACTGTTAGAGGGGCTGCGAAAAGACAAGCATAATGATGTGGTATTGGTGGAGCTACGAATTAATACAACTATTTGGAAAGCAACTTGGAATTTTACAAATAAAGTGACTAAAATGCCAATACTCTTTTACTCAGAGATTCTACTATGAGGTCACTGACCCCCTCCCCACTGACCCCCTAAAAAGGGCTTCATCTGCACCAAAAGAGGTGACATCTATGGATTCAGGAATGTTCAAACAAGTTCTGACATATAAACATAACAAAATGTTGCTGTACTGTAAGCAATGATGAAAACAGAAAGAATAAACGGATGGATGCAAAATGAAGTACAAAGAGCCAGAAAAACTATATATACAATAACTACAATGATGTAAATGGAAAGAATAACATCACAAAACAAACAAAAATGAATGCTGCAAAATGATCAAATAAAATTATAAAGCTTGACTCCAAAGAAGACATAATAGAAGGCATCTCTCCTCTCTTCTTTCCAAAGGTGGGGGCATGTATGGCCCACTGATGAGGAAAATTGTATATCAAGTCACATTATATATTGATTTTTATCATTTTTTCTCTTATTCCTTTTATTCCTCTAATTTTTAAAAAATCTTCCTTAAAGGGATGGATTTCTGGGAAGTGGGAGAGGAGGCAAATGGAAAGAAATTCAGGTATTGTAAAAACAGAAGATATTGCTAAAATATTTTTTAATCTTCAAAAAAAGTCTGCATGGATGGTACTAAGATGGCAAAGTAGCAGGATGAAATATAACCCAACTCCTCTAACACACCTCCTCCTCAAAGATCTAGAAAATGCACTACTTTTTCCTCAAGCTACCATCTCTACTCAAGCTCACCTCTTGTATCAAAGAACTGCACTACGACTTTATTGGAGAAAATTAAGGCAATCCAATGTAAGCTCCCTCAATTCTCTTCTTCCATATCCCAAAACCATGAGTCCAGAACAAGAACTCAAAGGAAAAAGAATCACAGTAAGTAATTTTTCCAGCCCAGGTGAGCATAGGAAGACAGACAGATAGATGTATAGAGGTTCTGATCAGTTCTTTCTAATCTTATATTCTATTCCACTCTAAGCACTCTAAAGCAGACTGATCCACTTGCATTTCCTGAAACATGATACTGTATTTCCAATTTCCATGCTTTTTTCATGGACTTTCCCCCATGCCTGAAATACTCTGACCCCTCACCTCAGTGTCTTAGTTTCCTTGACTTCCTTCAAGGATCAGCTCAAACCCCATCCCCTGCAGGTTGCTTTCCTGGTCCTCTACTACTAGTCCCTTCCTCTCTCACATTATCTTGTATCTACTCTATATCGTATATACCCAGTTATTTCCATGTTACACTCCTCGTAGAATGTGAGCTTCTTGAGGGCAGGTAAAAAAAAGAAAAAAAGTATTCTCACTGCATTATATTTAGGTTTATCTTGTACCCACCCCATTTATTTATGTATAAGAACACATTGTGATAAAGGGGTTCCTGGTCAGTGATACCACTGGCTGGCATGAAACTTCCTAAACAAATTAGATCCTCTGACCACCCAGACTTGACCTAACACTTGGGTCTGGATCTACCAGCCTCAAAGATCCTAATCCCGACTTAATTATGACCCAGATGCCATACTAACCTTGGTTCGCCCTTTATTGTCCTTACCTCACAATGGTGTCTCTATGCCAGAACTCTTACCTTGGGCTTTGGTTCCTCCCAGGTTTGAATTCCCTGGGATTTAACTCACTGTTGGGTTTTTAATCAGTGATGTCACCTACCCCCATGTAGTCACTGCATTATCCAGCCTCTCCCTTCCTCAGAGATTCCAAAGAATCCAGATAGGTAATTTCCAACATCAAGAAGTTTCTCCTCCAGGGAAGCTAGGTGGCTCAGTGGATTGGGAGCCAGGCCCAGAGACTGGAGGTCCTAGGTTCAAATCCAGCCTCAGACACTTCCTAGGTGTGTGACTGTGGACAAGTCACTTAACCTGCCTAGCCCTTACCTCTCTTCTGCCTTAGAACCAATACACAGTATTGATTCTAATACTAAGATGGAAGGGGCGTGTGTGTGTGTGTGTGTGTGTGTGTGTGTGTGTGTGTGTGTGTGTGAGAGAGAGAGAGAGAGAGAGAGAGAGAGAGAGAGAGAGAGAGAGAGAGAGACAGAGAGAAAAGCTTCTCAAAGTTTTTGAACCAATACACAGTAATTGATTCTAATACTCTAAGATGGAAGGTGAGAGAGAGAGAGAAGCTTCTCAAAGTTTTCGAAGGTCATCCTTTCAGAGAATGTACACAAAGATCTGAGCCCCCAAAGTTCCCACGAAACCTTGTTCTCTTCTTTATTGCCTCCTCTCTACAATGTTAGCTATTAGCCACAGTAACCGAAGGACAACCACATTCCCTGCAAACAATACTAACTCAATTCAACTCAATTCAATTTGACTCACTTTCACTGAGACTCTTCAGAGAGGGAAATTAGTTGTTACATGGTCAGTAGTTAGCACAGAACTAGGAGAGCAACAGATACTTGCTTCTCTAAGAGCACTTAATCTCACTAGCCCAAGGTAGACTGAGGGAATCAGAGAATTTCGAGAACTAGAAGGGATCTTAGAGACCAATTCATCCACCCACTCCATTTTATATGGAATTTTATTTGAATTTATATGGAATTTTATGTTAAAAAAACTGAGTCCCACAAAAAAGGTCTTTAAAGCCCAATTCAAATGCCAGTTCCTCCATGAAGCCTCCTTCTCTGACCTTCCCTGTAAGTAACAAACCTCTCTGAGAAGTCACAATTTCCTTTGCTTTGCACCTATCTCTGATACATGTATCATGTAATAGGGTACATTCGAGTTATTGTATTTATGGACTAGTTACTAGGATGTAAACTCCATAACGGCAGGGGCTGTGCCATACCTTTCCCAGCACCCAGCATAGTTATTCAAAGCACCCAGTAGGTGCTTCATACAAGTTTAGAGAATGTAGACTGGAGGCTTAAGGAGTGAAGCTGCCTCACTTTCACATACGACAACCACCACCTTCTAAAAATATATATCACCATCCCTATGTCAACATCCAGATGAAGGGGGGGGGGACCACATATGAAGAAACCCGGCACCGGGATATTTAGCCAGGCGGACAGCGGCCCATCTAAATGACTCACTGAATTTCACTTCCTTGTTCAGTTCCGTCCACAGGTAGACTCACCCTAGGCTGTCCCCTGGGTCTCCTTGGACGAGAAGCCTTGGGCTTCACCCCACCTCCATGGCGCTTATTTCCTTTCTTCTAGTTCCTCCCTCCATCACTGGGGTTCCCCCTACCCCAGGTCTCAGAGGCCCCCATGCCAACATTCCCAACCCCAGCCTGACCTCTCCTGGTCAGAGCCAGCAGCAGCAGTTTGGCAGGAGAGCAGAAGAATGAGAGTCCTCCGCATTGATTTTTTCTTTCTCCTTTTCCTTCTTCCAAGAGGGAGCTGGGGCACTGGAGGGAGAAAGGGGAAGAGAGCAGAAAATAACAAGAGGAGTTGGTCCTCTCCCCACCCCCACCCCCAGACTCCAGCTGTCGGCCTAAAAGCACAAAAGCAGTTTCCAGCAAAATCTGAAGAAAGAAAAGAGAAGGGAAGAAAAATTTCAAAAGGAGGGCTAATTTGTACAGCAATGGACAGCTGCATTTGCATAATGAAATGTAGAGAGGATGTTTGGCTCATGTATTTTTTAGAAGGTTTAGGTTTAATTTTATTTAGCTTAAGAAGGGCATGTCACTCAAACTCTACTGGTCATTTATAAAAATATTTCAATTGTGTTTCCAAGGAGCTGTCTCTCTGGTCTAAGTGGCTGCCGCCCAAGGTTGTGAATGCTAATGTAGAGGTCGGGAGCTCAGGGGAATAAGGAAAAGAGCCTGATATTAAACCCTGAATGGAGGGCCTGGGCTGGATTGCGGGACAGTCCCGCTTCGCTAGGAACTAGAACCAGGGTGGAGATGTCCCTTAGGAACCCCAATTTCCCCTCTCCCGGCAAAGAGAAGGGATGATTATCCAACTCTCTTAGAATAGCAAAGCTGAAGAAACTTCAACTGGAACCCCCTCTTTTTTTTCCAATGAAGAAAATGAGTCACAGAACAACGGTAGACCTGGAAGGGTCCTTAGGAGTCATTCAGTCCACCCTGGTCACTTGATAAAGAAAATGAGTTTCAGAGAGGTTAAAAGGCTTTGCCCAAAGCCACCCAGTGCCAGGGGTGGGATTAGAACCTGGGTCTTCTGGCTCCGAGGCCAGACTTCTTTCCCCTATAGGAGGAGCCCTGAGGAAATAGCTTTAAACCCCTGTAAAAGCAACATTCTCTATCTGCAAGGGCCAGTCTAGGGTGCAAATGGAAGACAGCTGTTTCCGGAGTCTGCCCGAGCCCGCTGGGTGGGGTGGTCAGGCTGGGGAGGGGAGGATGGGGGCTTCTCCGCCCTGGCTCCAACAGCCTGATGGGAGGGGACTCCATATGGCCAGATAGCGCCTAGCAGCCGGCTTCTCCGCACACACTAATCCTGCTGTCAGCCAGGCTGGGACAGCGGATTAGGAAATGTCACATTTCAAAATAAATTATTTCCATTTTTCTCCCTAAGAAGGAAAGAGACAGCTAAAGCAAGGAACAAAACAAGCGAACCCACCCATCCAGGGGTCAGCCCCATCCACAGAGGTCCGCTCAGGGGGCCGCCGACAGGCTGTAGTGCTCTCTCTGAAGCACCTCCACTGTCACCCTGGAAATGACAGCAGTTGGCTTGCTGAGTTCATTGGGACCAAGGACAAATGGATTTCGCAGTTTATCAAGGGAGGGAAGGGGCGCATCAGTGACTCATCAACCGTGAAGCCCCTTTGACCCTCTCTCTTCTCCCTTCCCAAAGCTGAGAGCTGTAATAGCTTTTGACCTGCTCTCTTCGCCTCCTGGAGACAGTGAGTCTCTGAGAAAGGAGTTAGGCCCCTGGGCTGAATCAGCTTCTCCCGTTCCCCAGGGGCAGGGGTCAGCTCCCCCGCCCCTAAAGACCCTCACTTTCTCTCACCACTTTCTCTTGGAGGCGGGCTGAGATGGCCAACCAGAAGACAAAGGAAAGTTCTCTCTCTCTCTCTCTCTCTCTCTCTCTCTCTCTCTCTCTCTCTCTCTCTCTCCCTCTCCACCTCCTCTTTCCCCAGGCTTCATCTCAGACAATGGCAAACACCGGCCCGAAATTATGGGTTTGTTAATTACAAAGGTAATGCCACAATATCAGCAATTAATGAATTCTAATCTGGCCTGCAAGAGAGGTCGGGGCGCACAATCGCCCTGCCTGCACGCCTCCCCGCAGCCCAAGACCAGCCTGATGGGATATTGTGATTGAAATATATTTGTTTGGAGTTATTAGATACTATCTGCAATCAATCCATTACCATAAACTTAAGCTTCCACATTCTTTCATTTTAAATGAATTTTCATATCACATTTCCAAATAAGCATTGCCTCCAGTCAACTCTTATTTATCTAATAACTCCATGCAAATATTTTATTATATTTCAATGAAAGGCGTCGAAAACTATTACCTTGTGCTAGATTTGGGTGTCAGGGAGGGAGCTGATGCTGGTGAAGGGAAAGGAAGGAAAATATTGTCCCCCTAGACTGCTCAGGCCTGAGGGAATGACCCTCCCTGCCCTCTCCCCACCTGCCCCTTTCCCCCAGATTTAATCAGGGATTCTAGGTCCCAAAAAGCAATAAGGAACAATATTTTCCAATTTATTCCAGTTCATTATACACAAATGAACCTACCAATATGGAAATAAAGGAACGGTTTGGTAAATCATTCTATCACCCTGCCCCCCATTCCCATCCAACTAGCCTTTTGCCCAAACCATAAAGACATCTATATTTTCTTTTCCTATAAGTCCTCCCTCTCTCTGTCTGTCTGTCTTTCTCTCTCTCTCCCTCTCTCTTTCTCTTTCTCTCTCTCAATCTCTCTCTTTCCCTCTCTCTCTCTCTGTCTCTCTCTTAATCTCTCTCTCAATCTCTTAATCTCTCTCTCTTTCCCTCTCTCTCTTCCTCTCTGTCTCTTTCCGTGTGTCTCTCTCTTTCTATCTCTCCCTCTGTCTTTCTCTGTGTATCTCTGTTTCTCTGTCTCTGTCTCTTTATCTCTCTCTTAATCTCTCTCTCTTTCTCTCTCCTCCTCCTCCTCTCTCTCTGTCTCTCCTCCCTCTGTCTCTCTCTCCCCTCTCTCTTTTCCTTTCTACTTTCTCTGTCTCTGTCTCCTTCTCTTTCTGTGACTTTATCATTTTCATCTCTCTCTGTCTCTCTGTCTCTGCCTCTCCCCTCTGTCTCTCCCCCCCTCTTTTTCTTTTCCCCTTCTCTGTCTCTCTGCTTCCTTCTGTGACTGTATCATTTCTATCTCTCTTTGTTTTTGTCTCTTTGTCTCTCTTTCTCTCTCTCTCCCCTCCCTTTTTTTTCTCTCTTTCCCCCCTACATGCATAGATACATACATCCTAGTTCCTCTCTCCTGTACCTATAATTGGCAGATAGAAATTAAGGAATCCAGGTCATTAGTATACACAAAGACCAAATCAAAGCAGCAACATATCAACACATTCTAGGCAAACATTATTCCTTATTTCAACTCAGAAAGATACTTGCCCCCATTTAGTGTACCCATTGTCCTCCCATGTCTCTCACTGAAGATTCCTTCAATCCAAGCCCCAGTCCAGACCTCTCTCCCCTCATTCCTCTGGTTAAACTCTGCCCCATTCCTTCAGGGACCTATCCTCTGTGAAGTAACCAAGGAAGTTCTTATACATCACTCTGCCACAGACCACAAGCCTGGGGTCTGGAAAATAGAAAGTATCTAATAACTGCTTGATGACTGATTGGTTGATCAGTAGTTTCATCTGGAGGATGCTTTTTCTGCCACTAAACACAGCTCCTCCTCACCTTACCCGTTGGTCATAGTGAGTTGTGACTCAAAAATTCACACACACACAGCTCTCCAGGTCAGCTAGGTGTTGAGCCTGTCTGAACCCAGCTAGGCTGGGTGGCAAATGGCAGACGTTCAGTCTGTTGTCGGCCTTCTCCATCTGGCAGGTAGGATCTTTCAGATCTTGTGCTCTACTGATGCAGGTTTAGAGGAGAAAGGGCCACTTCTAGGTCACTATTGAAGGAGGCAAAGGCAAGGCAAGAATTTATGAAACACTTTTTCTATACAAGGAACTGAACTGAATGCTGGAAATACAAATAGAAGTAAAATGATTGTCCTTATCCTCAAGAGGCTTACATTCTAATAAAAGAAGACAATGCACAAAGGAAGCCTAAAGGACATGGAGGGCAGCAGGGTGAAGGGGAGAAAGGTAACCATACAGAGGCATGGTATAAAAAGTACAGAAAGTCATAAGTAAAGCCAGGGGAGAAATGAAGTTTGGCCAGTCTGAGCCCTTCACCAAAATGGAGGCCCCAGGAAGAATACACCAATTGGAAAAGAGGGCTGGCATGGCATGTGGATGTTTCAGAGTGAGGAGGCACCCGAAACTAAGGGAGGTTCCAAATGCTGAGGGAAGTTCAAGGGAGAAACTGCAGCAGAGGCATGGCGTTGATGTTCCACATTCTTCTAGCAAATTCAGAGACCCTTAGCCTGGGATGGGCAGAAACTTCTCCAATCCCACTCTCTCAGGATCTGAGCGCCTAGGTTTGTCATTTCCCAGACAGGGAGTAGGAAAGGTATAGAATAATTGTTGTTCATGGTTTAGAGCTGAATTCCCTTGGTGAGGGGCCTACTCCTAACTTTTGATAACTATCCACTACATTTCCCAATTTACTATTCAGCTTATTTAAATAGGGGGTGGGGGGCCAGGTTGTATTGAAGCAATTTGTGCCCTAGGGTCAAGGTCCTTGTTTCTGTTGGGTTTTCCATTATGCTACACAAAACCTCAGGTCCCCCATGAAGTATATATTTATACCTGAAAGTACCTTACTCTTACATTACATTGTTTCTCTCTTTGACCATTATAACTCCTAAATTTGCTAAAAGTCTAAAATGGCCACCCTCTAACAAAACAAACAACTAAGAAATGAGTGGCTTAGTGAAAGTAGAGCCCACCTTATAATCAGAAAGACTGAGTTTCTCACATCCTGCCACCAATCCATTCTGGTTGTGTAATCCTAGGCAAATAATTTAATCTTTTAGGCCAATGGTAGCAAAAACAAATAGAAATATACCACTAACTCTTACATAAAGATCCCTGTGGGTCACATACTGACTTAGATAAACATATATGTTAATATTATTGATAACACTATTATATTTTTATTTATTTTGTTAAGTATTTTCCAATTACATTTTAATCTGCTTCAAGCTATAGTTGGGAATGTTGTAGGCTGTATGTGGTGGACCCTGTGGGTCACATGTTTGACTAGACAATTCTTCAAGATTATAAATTTGCAGAAGAAGTTTGCCTAAAATTTTACCTAGAAATTCCCTAAACTAATAAAATCACCAATTCAGTCCCTATTCCTGTCCCAGGAAACTTCCTCTACCAATGGAAGTCTGCAGCTTGAAGAATTAGAGAATTACTCAGACTCTGAGAGTTTAAGTGACTTGCCCAGGGTCACACATCTAGAATGGGTCAGAGGCAGGACTAGAACCCAGGTCATCTTAGCTACGAGACAACCTATCTGTACTATATTATGTTACCTTTATCTTCGTGACACAGAATAAAATATATATCTCCAGAAAGCTTCTAAGCATAGAACATAAAGGCAGGAATCTCAGACAGCTTGAATAGCCAAGAGATATAGTCAATGGTTTGACAGGGGAAGAAGGATTTACAGAAGAAGGACATGTGAACATCATGCTATAAGGGTAGTCATCTACTCTGTCTATGCTAATGGCATGGCCCTGAATTGCCGTCGTTAGATAACCCTATTGGAAGAAAATCTGTTCTCCACTTACAAGATTCTTCTTCATGAGCTCTAACTGATGCTACCCTTGTGTGAGCATTTCATATCTTTTTAAGTATTTGCTGATTTCTTCTGTTATCATTTTTCTTGACTGATAACTGGGTCAAATAATTTCTGATAGTTTTCTTTATTTCCTCTTCAATGCTTGTGAACTTTCTTCCTTTTTGATAATTTTTTGTTTTTTCTATCTTTTAAGAAAAGTAGATTAGCTATTTGTCTAATTAAGCTTTTTTTTTTTTTAACTTTTACCTTCCATCTGAGAATCAATACTATGTATTGGTTCTAAGACAGAAGAGTGGTAAGGGCTAGGCAATGGGGGTTAAGGGATTTGCCCAGGGTCACACAGCTAGGAAGTGTCTGAGGCCAGATTCAAACCAGAACCTCCTGTCTCTAGGCCTGGCTCTTAATCCTCTGAGATATGCAGCTGCCCCTTCTAATTAAGCTTTTTTTTTTTTTTTTTTTAAATAGCTTCTAGTTTCATGTATTAAGTCAATAGGATTTTTGCTTTCAATTTTGTTCACCTCTTCTTTGATTTTCAGAATTTCTCTTTGTTTTTTAGTTGTGGGAAAAGGTTCATTTGTTATTGTTTTTCAGCTATGTGCTCAATTCATTTTTTCCTTCCCTCTTTTGTTGATGAAAATGTGTGTGAGTGTGTGTGTGTGTGTGTGTGTGTGTGTGTGTGTGTGTTTGTGCATGTTGTGTAGTTAAGGCTTGTGGCTACATCACATAAACATTCCTCTATTATCTCACTATTGTCATTTTATTTGATGAAACTTTGTACAGTGGTTGGGATTTGTTTTTTAACCCACTGATACTTTAGGATTAAGTTATTTGGCCTATAACTTATTTAAAATCTTTTCTTCGAAGACCCTTTTATTACAGGTTAGCTAGGTAGTTCAGTGGATAGAGAGGCAGGTCTACTGATGGGAGGTCCTAGATTCAAATCTGGCCTCAGACACTTCCTAGCTGTGTGACCCTGGGCAAGTCACTTAACCCCTCTCCCCCATTGCATAGCCCTTACTACTCTTCTTCCTTAGAACCAACAAATAGTATTGTTTCTAAAATGGAAGATGAAGGCTTTTTTTAAACCATTTTTTGAAAATCATCTCAATTACCTCAAGATCAGTAAATGATTTGCTTAGTATTTATACTTTTCCGCATTTCAAGTGAGGGTTTTATTACCCAACACTTCGTCAATTTTTGAAAAGTTTCCCTGCATACCTGACAAATACGTAAACTCCCTTCTGTTCATATTCAATTATCATCTCAATCCTTTTAAGAGTTCAATTCAGGTCCTTGACTTATCCATTATTTATTTTTTTGTTAGATTTGTCTAAATATGAAAAAAAAAGCACATTGAAGACCCGCATTCATAGCTTTTCTATTTTCCCTAAAATTTCATTAAATTTTGCTTTAAATTTTTAGATACTAATCTATTGAATGTATATATTAAATATTGATATAGACTCATAATGTGTGGTACCTTTAAATATAATATAGTTTTCCTGCTTACCTTTTATTTTTATCATGACTAGATTTATTATAATCTCATCTAAAAGGCTTTTTTGAGTTCGTCTGAAGCATAATAGATTCTGCTTCAGTCTCTCATTTAGATCATTTTGAATTTTTATGTTGGTATGTATATTGTAAACAAATAGTGATGGATTCTATTTTCAAATCCATTCTGTCTCCCCCCCCCCCCCAACATGCCTCAAGTACTTTCTTTCCTCGTCTCCACCTTTGGGCTTCTCAGTCTTCCTTCAAGTCCCAGCTAAAATCTCATCTTCTGCAAGAAGCCATTCCCAGTCCCTTAATGTCGGTGCCTTCCTTCTGTGGTCATCTGCAATTAATACTGTGTATATCTTGTTTGTACATAGTCTTTTGGGTTTGGGTTTTGGTTTTAAACTTTTATCTTCCATCTTAGAATCAATACCATGCATTGGTTGTATGACAGAAGAACAGTAAGGGCTAGGCAATGGGGGTTTAGTGACTTGCGCAGGGCCACACAACTAAGAAGTGTCTGAGGATGGATTTGAACCCAGGCTCTCCTGTCTCCAAGTCTGGTGCTCTATCCACTGAGCCACCTAGCTGCCCTCTATATATTTGTTTACAGGTTATCTTCCCCATTAGAATGTAAACTTGAGAACAGAGACTTCCTTTTGCCTTTCTTTGTAACCCTAGTGCCCAGCACATAGTAGTTTCTTTATAGTTGGAAAATCTTGAAAATCTATCCTTTTATATCCATTTTATTTCTTACATTTCTTAATATGTGTTAACTTGACTTGTTGACTATAAATTAATGAAGAAAAAAGGCCAAGGTAGGGCCAAAGGCAAGATGTATCCTGGGAAGTTGACAAGTTGCATTAAGAACTAAAATCTAGATCTGGATCCTTTATAATAGCCATGTTAGTGACTGAGTCTCTGGATGGATGGATGGATGGATGGATGGATGGATGGATGGATGGATGGATGGGTAACCAACTGACTGATAGATTGGCTGACTGTACAGATTTTCTCCCAGCCCAAAAAGCATGCACTGACTCTTCTGTCTCTTGCTCAGACCCCTCCCTCTTCCTCCTATTCACTAGTTTGACAGATTGACAGAAGTGCCCCCTGCCTGACAAAATTGCCTCTAGGCATAAGTAAAAAATATAAAACATTTAGGGAAATTTATCCAAGAGCATTTGGTGCCATAAGCAATTTGCCTTAAACTCCTAACTCTAAACAGCCAATTTAAAAAGCTGGGTCTAGTCCTAGGTACTGGAAGGCAGCACAGAGAGAGCCTTGGTGGCTCCATAGAGAGAGGCTAGGCTTAGAGTCAGGCAGACTCGAATTCCTATCTGGCTTACTAGCTGTATGAACCTGGGCAAGACACTTGTTTCCCTCAGTTTCCATGAGTGTAAAATGGGAATAATAATGGCACGTATCCCACAGGTTGTTAGGCGGATTAAATGAGATATTTGTAAAGCTCTTAGCACAGTGCCTGGCACGTAGTGGGCACTATATAAATGTTTATTTCTTCCCCTTGCTTCCACTCCTCTGGCAAGAATCATCATATACAAGTACTTCATGGAAAGACTCAAAGGTCCCAGGGAATCTCCTGAGACATTTCAGGAACTATCTCGAGCATGGCTACTTTCTGTCTTTTCTCTGGGAACCTGGCCTCAAAAGACTTGGGTAATGCTATTCTGGACTGGTTGTATAATCTTGAATAAACCACTAAATCTCTCCGAGTCTCAGTTTCCTCATCTGTAAAATAAGGTTCACAATACAGATGTTAGCTATCTCACCAAACTATTGAGAAGACCAAATGAAATAGTTACCAAACGGTTTTAGCAACTGCAAAACAACATACAAACTTAAGATCGAATTAGTTTGTCCCTAACTGACTGACTTGCTTTTAGTCAGACTGCTGGATTTCATTTAGGCCCTGGGCACAGTCTCATTGACAAGCCAGGTACAAGCCCCAAAGAGTGAACAGAGTTGGATAATAGGCAGAGGTGCCCAGGGGGCATGAAGCAGTCAAGGTGACAGAAACCTAAACATTTAAAGTATCAGGGGGCCCAGCAAGGGCCTTTTCTCCCTCCAGCTGCTGAGCTTGGAGGGTGAGGGACAATGAGGCAGAAAGTGGGGAGAATACCAGGGTGGTGCTGTCTGGCAGCAAACTGCCTCTAGGCAAAGTCCTCCCAATAGGGTCTCCCAGGAAATGATTTTCCAGGCAAGGGGCCCATCTCCTGTCACTCACACCCTGTACAGGGGCTGATCTCAGAACCTCTGTTCCCCAAGGGGTGAACCCTGCCCATCCCCAGCTCCACTCTTGAGTACCATCACACACACACATGCACACCAACCCTTGATCTGACCAACTTATACATTGGCTATGAGCCACTCTGCACAGAATTACAGAAGCTCAGATCCAGGACCTCAACTGGGTCACATAGCCCATCCCCTAAAGAAAAAGCACCTCTACTTGTTTCCCTGACAGGTGATCATCCAAATTTTATTTAACGTTACACCATCCCCCCTATTTCTCTCTCTCTCTCTCTCTCTCTCTCTCTCTCTCTCTCTCTCTCTCTCTCTCTCTCTCTCCCTTTTTTCCTCTTTCCCTTTTTT